>NC_053391.1:594302742-594622742 GCF_905171765.1 Bufo bufo
TGAAAGTACCAGTCACACAGCTAGAAAAACAGTTAACCCTTTGTGACACAACAGTTCAATATTTTAAAAAATGTGTGAATAAAGGGAAATTTGGGCCCGAATTTGTTATTACTCCCAAATACTTTTGTGTGCTACCTGTCTATTGATGTACCCACTAGATTTGATCACCGGGTTATAATGAATATATAGTGCTGAGAGCAGCCCAAACAATTCAATGTACTAAACACACCAAAAATTAGCACCAACACATGTATATATAAACATGAAAGAGTCTTTATTTAACATACATTAATTTAACATGTATAAAAATATACATGTGCAAAAACAGCAGCAAAGAAGGGGGAAACCTTCAGTGAGGAAAAAACAACCCTAGAGAGGCTGAGGGTCAACACACAGGGATACATAGATTGCAGAGAGAAGCACACACAAGCAAGCCAGTAAAACAATAGAAGCCATCATAAATAAAAATCCCAAAATAAGGCATAAACAGACCTATGTGTGGAAAGGATAAGCAAATAATTACCCAAGAATGTGTGTGGAACCCTCAGCCGCCTCCTCCCGACGTCGTTTCGCCAGTAACACCTGGCTTCTTCCGGGGGAAAAGAAACATTGCACAAACTCCTTTTGATAGAGTCTTCCCATAATCAAATAATGTAAAATTGGTACCAGATGTGTCCTGGAACAATGCTTTCCAATCAGGCATCGCATATCAGATCATGTGATTAAGAGGAGGGCCAAACAGGCAAAAATGTATAGGACCTGGCATTAAGCAGCGATGATGCACTGATCACAAGTGGTACAGTGACCATTACATCAGTCTGACATCACCCAGGTCCTTAAACCATTATAAGTACCGGAGCATCATAGTTATAAAAATTTATAAAGAAAACAAGGCTACATGGACATCGCATCATTCATAAAGGGGTAGCAGAAAAACTAAAGTTCCAAACCATAATAAAAGTAGCACACTGAATAATAAAATTGCAAAACACAGAGCACCTATAATCAGCGTATTAGACGCCACATCACCTGATCCTAGAGGGCAAAGAGAGGCCACTAGTAAATAAATAAATAATAAATTGTTATTATTATAGTGCAAGAGAAGTGAGAGATGTGAATAGAGTGCACCGTGAAAAAGAAGGGAAACGAAAGGAAAAGAAAGAGCTTTTGCCCTGTACAGGAGAAAAGTATGAATTTTGTCTGCCAATATCATCCTGTATATAGCGCACATATACAACAAATATAAGTTACAATGTGTGGTCTATCATATTCAAAAACATAATACCAAATTACTCAAACCTATAACACACTCTGTCCAAACGATGCAAAGACATTGCATATATTTATAATTGTGCAAATTAATAAAAAAATAAAAATATATATATTGATGAATAAATAATTTACATATAGTGCCATATCATTTATATAATGTTAAAACAAGTACCGTATTTTTTGCCCCATAAGATGCACTTCCCCCCCCCCAAAAGTGGGGGAAAAATGCCCCTGCGTCTTATGGGGCGAATGCTGCCATTTTACATCGCAGTCTGCGATGCTGCAGCATCGCAGACTGTGATGTATCAGCTGGAGGGGGGAGGGAGGAGGGGAGAGTGTTATGCAAATGCGGCGGGGCCGGTGCGGTCACTCTACTCAGGCCCCACCGCTCACTCACTGCTTTATTGCTTAAACATTTTATAATAGCTTTAATTGACGTTCCGATCCCCAGCCCCATCTGTACTACTGTACTTACTAAATGTCCTGTAGCAGGCAGAGCAGGGTGGGCGGCCGGCCAGCCAAAACTCACTGATGTCATGTGCCTGCGCCGCCTACTTCATTCATAAAGTAGGCGGCGCAGGCACGTCACGTGACATCAGTGAGTTCCGGCCGGCCGCCCGCGCTGCTCTGCCTGCTACAGGACATTTAGTAAGTACGGTAGTACAGATGGGGCTGGGGATCGGAACGTCAATTAAAGCTATTATAAAATGTTTAGGCATTAAGGAAGTGAGTGAGCGGTGGGGCCGGAGTACAGTGACCGCACCGGCTCCACCTCATTTGCATGACACCGGCCCCTCCCACAGGTTTAGCTATGGTATATTAGGGCATCTGTGGATGCCACTATTATGGGGTGGGGATATGTGGATGGCACTGTTATGGGGTGGGGGATTTGTGGGTTACACATATATAGCAGGGCCACCCACAGATCCACCCCCATAACAGTTCCATCCACAGATCCCCCTCCATACAGTGCCATCCACAGATAACTCCCCCATAACAGTGCCATCCACAGATCCCCCCATAACAGTGCCATCCACAGATTCCACCATAACAGTGTCATCCACAGATTCCCCCAAAACAGTGCCATCCACAGATTCCCCCATAACAGTGCCATCCACAGATCCCCCATAACAGTGCCATCCACAGATCCCCTCCATAACAGTGCCATCCACAGATCCCCTCCATACAGTGCCATCCACAGATCCCCTCCATAACAGTGCGTCATCCACAGATCCCCCATAATAGTGTCATGCACAGACCACCATTAGTTCAAAACCCACGAAAAGCACACCGTTTGGTTAAAAATATTATTTTCTTATTTTCCTCCTCAAAAATCTAGGTGCGTCTTATGGGCCAGTGCGTCTTATAGGGCGAAAAATACAGTAGTTCATATATTGTGTTCTAAAAAAAACGTATAACCGTTGAAAGTGGCTTGTGCTTTATTATTATATCCTATAAGAAATCCTCCCTGACCAGGGAAAACAGGAACATGTCCTCCACTAGACCCCTCCACTGGAGCCCCAAAGAATTACATGAGGCAACAAGAACCCACGAAAAGGACTGCATACAGCTCCAACTTTGTCCAAACCATCCATCCGGCCCTCCAAGACACACCACGGGCAAGTAGGTACTAAAAAAAAAGGGAAGACAATCAATTTAAAAGCATATGGAATTTAAAACAATAAAAACAAAGGGACTAGGATGCGCAGAAAAAAAGAGCTCCAAGAAATATGTGTCCAAAAAACATCATATTATATATTATAGATATGGAGCAAAAGACATGTCTTTATTCAATCCCCTAGGTGTCATGCAGTCAAGTTCGTGAATCCATCTTACCTCCTTCTGCGCCAATATTTTCTTCCAATTTCCGCCACGCGCTGGGATGTACACACGGTCAATGCCTCTGACCCGAAACTTCGTACTGTCGCAGTTGTGAAATTGCTTCAAATGCCTAGGGATAGGTTTAAGTTACATCTTTCTCCTCCTTAGCTGCCTCTATACCTAGGACATGCGCCTTCTTAGTTCTCTTGTGGTCATGCCGATGTATACACATCGGCAAGGACAAGTTGCAAAGTAAATCACCCCTAAGGTGTTACACATGATGTTATGGGTGAGAGTATATTGTCTATCACTCTTAACAGCTTAACGACCCAGGACGAGAATGCTCGTCCTAAATCGACGGCACTTAGCGCTAGAGGACGAGCATTCTCGTTCTGCGGTCCTTCCTCGTGCGGTGCCGCGATCAGCATTGGGGATGATGCCGATGTCAGTGGATTAACCCCTCATATGCCGCGGTCAGCGCTGACCGCGGCATATGGGAGGTTTGCGCTCCCTCATCTCATCCATCGGTCCCTGCGCTGCTGTGGCGGGGACTCGATGGTTGCCATGGCAGCCCCAAGCCATTCCAAGGCTTGGGGCCTGGCATGTACGGAGGCCTAAGAGGCCAGTCTCCTAGGCAACTGTTAGCGTCTTACAGTGTAAGACACTAACAGTTCAATACAGCACAATACAGATGTATCGTGCTGCTTTGAAACAGGGATCAGACCCTGTAATGTTGAAGTCCCAGAGTGGGACAAATAATAAAGTGAAGAAAAAAAGGTAATAAAGTGTAAGTTTTACAAAAAAAAAAATTTGAAAGTTTAAAAAAAAAAAAAAATGCCTTTTCCAAAAATAAAGTAAAAAAGATTTAAAAAAATAGGGAAAATACATATAGACATATTAGGTATCGTCGCGTCCGTATTGACCAGCTCTATAAACATATCACATGACCTAACCCCTCAGATGAACACCATAAAAAATAAAACTGTGCTAAATAAAAAAAAAATTGGCACCTTACATCACAAAAAGTACAACAGCAAGCGATCAAAAAGGCGTACGCCCACCAGAATAGTACCAATCTAACCGTCACCTCATCCCGCATCCCGCAAAAAATGAGCCTCTACCTGAGACAATCGCCCAAAAAATAAAAAAACTATGGCTCAGAATATGGAGACACTAAAACATAATTTTTTTTTGTTTAAAAAAGCTGTTATTGTGTAAAACTTACATAAATAAAAAAAAGTATACATATTAAGTATAGCCGCGTCCGTATCGACCGGCTCTATAATAATATCACATGACCTAACCCCTCAGGTGAACACCGTAAAAAATAAAAACTGTGCTAAATAAACCATTTTTTGTCACCTTACATCATAAAAAGTGTAATAGCAAGCAATCAAAAAGTCATATGTACCCCAAAATAGTGCCCATCAAACCGTCATCTCATCCTGCAAAAAATGAGACCCTACCCAAGATAATTGCCCAAAAACCTGAAAAAACTATGGCTCTCAGACTATAGAGTCACTAAAACATAATTTTTTCGGTTTCAAAAATGAAATCATTGTGTAAAACTTACATAAATAAATAAAAATGATACATATTAGGTATCGCCGCCTCCGTGACAACCTGCTCTATGAAAATACTACATGATCTAACCTGTCAGATGAATGTTGTAAATAATAAATAAAATAAAAAATAAAATAAAAAAAACGGTGCCAAACAGCTATTTCTTGTTACCTTGCCTCACAACAAGTGTAATATGGAGCAACAAAAAATCATATGTACCCTATACTAGTACCAACAAAACTTCCACCCTATCCGGTAGTTTCTAACATGGGGTCACTTTTTTGGAGTTTCTACTCTAGGGGTGCATCAGGGGGGCTTCAAATGGAACAAGGTGTCAAAAAACCAGTCCAGCAAAATCTGCCTTCCAAAAACCGGATGACATTCCTTTCCTTCTGCGCCCTGCCATGTGCCCGTACAGCAGTTTACGACCACATATGGGGTGTTTCTGGAAACAACAGAATCAGGGTCAAAAATATGAGTTTTGTTTGGCTGTTAACCCTTGCTTTGTAACTGAAAAAAAAATATTAAAATGGAAAAATCTGCCAAAAATGTGAAATTTTGAAATTGTATCTCTATATTCCATTAATTCTTGTGGAACACCTAAAGGGTTAACGACGTTTGTAAAATCAGTTTTAAATACCTTGAGGGGCGTAGTTCTATAATGGGGTCATTTTTGGGTGGTTTCTATTATGTAAGCTTCACAAAGTGACTTCAGACCTGAACTGATCCTTAAAAGGTTGGTTTTTGAAAATTTCTGAGAAATTTCAAGATTTACTTCTAAACTTCTAAGCCTTGTAACGTCCCCCAAAAATAAAATGTCATTCCAAAATGATCCTAACATGAAGTAGACATATGGGAAATGTAAAGTAATAACCATTTTTGTAGGTATTAATATGTATTATAGAAGTAGAGAAATTGAAACTTGGAAATTTAAAAGATTTTCAAAATTTTTGGCAAACGTAGACGTTTTCTTGCCGAAAAAGGTCAGTAGATATTTTCCCTCTTTCATCACTAGGATTTGGACGTCCAAGAAGTCCAGATGCATTTTGTTGAATCTGTGGGTCAGTGTGATGTTACGGATATTTTGATTTAGAATACCCACCAGCTCAGTGAATCCAGACTGTGGGCCCTGCCACACGATGAAAATGTCATCAATATAGCGGGCCCACATCTGGATCGCACCAATGATGTCTACAGTGTCTGTGAGAAACACCTCCCTCTCCCACAGCCCCAGGAACAGGTTGGCGAAGGACGGCGCACAGGCCGCCCCCATCGCTGTACCCTGGAGCTGCAGGTATAAGGGTCCCCAAATAGGAAAAATATGGGTCAGAACGAATTCCAACAGTTCCAAAATGAACTCACCAATATCATCATCTATGTCTGCCATCATCAGGAAAAAGTGGACTGCCTCCAAACCGTCCTTGTGGCGGATACTAGTGTAAAGTGATTCAACATCACAGGATGCTATCCACATGTCCGGATCGAGATGTAGGTCGTTCAATCGACGTAAAAGATCTGTGGTGTCCTTCACAAAGGACAGTAATTGTTCCACCAGTGGCTGTAACACAAAATCAATAAATTTGCACGCCGGTTTGCATAAATTCCCTATTCCTGAGACTATCGGACGTCTGGGAGGACAGGTTGCGTTTTTATGGACCTTGGGAAGCATATATAAACAAGCTGCCTTGGGATAATCAGGAATGAGGCTATCCGCCTGTTTTTTTAGTAAGGATCCCTTTTTCCAAAGCTCGTGAGACCAATGTAGTTAGTTCCCTCTTATATTGGTCACTAGGGTTATAAGTTAAACGCTTATAGCATATGGCGTCCTTCAATTGTCTGTACACTTCTTTTTCATATTCCTTTTTTTGGCCAGGATCACTATATTGCCACCCTTGTCCGCAGGTTTGAACCACTAGATCTTTCATGTTTTGTAGTTCCCGAATGGCCTTTCTCTGTATGCATGTTAGATTATATTGCTTGCCCTGATTGTTTTTGGCAATTTTGTCAAATTCCTTTGTGACTAATTGCACGAAGGCATAGATATTAGAATACAGGTTAATGGCTGGGAATCGTTTGACTTGGTAGCAGTGATTGTGGAAACTTACCACGACTGGCCTCCATATGTAGTGTCTGCTCCTCCATTAGTTCCTCCATAGTTGCCACCGCTTCTCTTTCTTGTGGGTGTCTGCTCCTCATTAATTCCTCCAGGGTTGCCACGCCTTCTTTTTCTTGTGGTGTTGTCAGCATCCCCTCCAAGGTATCCTTGCTGTGATTTATAGCTTTTTAAAAACCAGTTCCCTGGCAAAAGGTTGAGGTCTTTTATTGCTGTGAAGCAATCAAACTTGTTAGAGGGGACAAAAGTAAGACCGTAACTCAACACATCTAGTTGTGCTTTAGAGAAAACATTTTCAGATAGGTTAATTACCTTAAGGCTGGTGTTATCCTCTCTATCTTCCATACTGTGTTTAGAATTGTCATTCTTTGGATAATACGCAGGTTGTTCCTTTCTTTTTGCCTGGCGGGATGGATACCTCGCAGGTACTCTGGAGGACTGATTGGATCACCACCCGTAGATACATTGGATGATATGGAAACTGATCTTGACCTGATGCTAGTCGATGTGCTAGTCGGTTGTTCTCGAAGTCTGATTTGTCTCTCTGAAACTTCTTACTTTTAATACACTGCTCAAAAAAATAAAGGGAACACAAAAATAACACATCCTAGATCTGAGTTTATTAAATATTCTTCTGAAATACTTTGTTCTTTACATAGTTGAATGTGCTGACAACAAAATCACACAAAAAACTAAAAAATGGAAATCAAATTTTTCAACCCATGGAGGTCTGGATTGGAGTCACACTCAAAATTAAAGTGGAAAAACACACTACAGGCTGATCCAACTTTGATGTAATGTCCTTAAACAAGTCAAAATGAGGCTCAGTAATGTGTGTGGTCTCCACGTGCCTGTATGACCTCCCTACAACGCCTGTGCATGCTCCTGATGAGGTGGCGGACGGTCTTCTGAGGGATCTCCTCCCAGACCTGGACTAAAGCATCTGCCAACTCCTGGACAGTCTGTGGTGCAACGTAACGTTGGTGGATAGAGCGAAACATGATGTCCCAGATGTGCTCAATTGGATTCAGGTCTGGGAACGGGCGGGCCAGTCCATAGCATCAATGCCTTCATCTTGCAGGAACTGCTGACACACTCCAGCCACATGAGGTCTAGCATTGTCTTGCATTAGGAGGAACCCAGGTCCAACCGCACCAGCATATGGTCTCACAAGGGTCTGAGGATCTCATCTCGGTACCTAATGGCAGTCAGGCTACCTCTGGCGAGCACATGGAGGGCTGTGCAGCCCTCCAAAGAAATGCCATCCCACACCATTACTGACCCATGCCAAACCGGTCATGCTGGAGATGTTGCAGGCAGCAGAACGTTCTCCACGGCGTCCTCCAGACTCTGTCAATCTGTCACATGTGCTCAGTGTGAACCTGCTTTCATCTGTGAAGAGCACGAGCGCCAGTTGCGAATTTTCGAATCTTGGTGTTCTCTGGCAAATGCCAAATGTCCTGCACGGTGTTGGGCTGTAAGCACAACCCCCACCTGTGGACGTCGGGCCCCCATATCACCCTCATGGAGTCTGTTTCTGACCGTTTGAGCAGACACATGCACATTTGTGGCCTGCTGGAGGTCATTTTGCAGGGCTCTGGCAATGCTCCTCCTGTTCCTCCTTGCACAAAGGCAGAGGTAGCGGTCCTGCTGCTGGGTTGTTGCCCTCCTACGGCCTCCTCCGCGTCTCCTGATGTACTGGCTTGTCTCCTGGTAGCGCCTTCATGCTCTGGACACTACGCTGACAGACACAGCAAACCTTCTTGCACAGCTCGCATTGATGTTGCCATCCTGGATAAGCTGCACTACCTGAGCACTTGTGTGGGTTGTAGACTCCGTCTCATGCTACCACTAGAGTGAAGCACCGCCAGCATTCAAAAGTGACCAAAACATCAGCCAGGATGCATAGGAACTGAGAAGTGGTCTGTGGTCACCACCTGCAGAACCACTCCTTTATTGGGGGTGTCTTGTAATTGCCTATAATTTCCACCTGTTGTCTATCCCATTTGCACAACAGCATGTGAAATTGATTGTCACTCAGTGTTGCTTCCTAAGTGGACAGTTTGATTTCACAGAAGTGTGATTGACTTGGAGTTACATTGTGTTGTTTAAGTGTTCCCTTTATTTTTTTGAGCAGTGTAGTTTGATCTTCTTCTCCCATATGACATATTTTTTTGCATCTCTTTCTCCCAACACTCTTTTTCATTTAGAGATAGGCGTGAAGTCAGTTGTTCTGTCTTACCTTTAATGGATTCCTCTAATTCACATAGAGTTTTATCATTTACTGTAGTTCAATGATTGCCTGGATTAATGATCTCGAACATGCATTGCATTGTCTCTTCCCATTTCATAGTTAAGTTCACGTCTTGGCTACATAGGTTGGGAGATTTAAATCCTCAACCCTCTAGGGATATAGTTATATTTCAGATAGTTCATAAGTGATACCATTGTTTCTACCATGTCCTCGCTAGTAATGAGCGGGAGGTGCCATATTAGATTTCGACGAAATTCGCGAATATTCGCTAGAATATTAGTTTCATATTCGTCGAAAACGAATATTCGTCATTATTCTAGTTTTCGCTATTAATATGTGATTTAAATAATCGCGTATTGCGATTGTAACTTAAGGCAACTTTTCCTATTGGTTTGATATCTTGAATTAACGAAGATGACGAATATGATGAATGTATTCGTCATATTCCTCAAAAAGAAGATAACGAAGTATTCTCCATCTTCGTTTTAGCTACCTATTCGTCAACTTCGCTAATTCTAGCAATCAAATAGGAAAGTTGACTATAGAGACAGCTGTGTTTAACCGCCTCGGACCGCCTAATGCAGGATCGCGTTCCGGAGGCGGCAGCCCTGCGCAGAGTCACGCATATATGCGTCCTCTCGCGAGACTTCTGTGAACGCGCGGCAGCACAGGCACTGCGCGTTCACAGGATCGGAAGGTAAGGAAGGAAGCGAGTGGATCTCCAGCCTGCCAGCGGCGGATCGTTCGCTGGCAGGCTGGAGATGCAGATTTTTTTAACCCCTAACAGGTATATTAGACGCTGTTTTGATAACAGCGTCCTAATATACCTGCTACCTGGTCCTCTGGTGGTCCCTTTTGTTTGGATCGACCACCAGAGGGACACAGGTTAGCTCAGTAATAAGAAGCACCAAGCACCCACACTACACTACACCCCCCCCCCCCCCCCGTCACTTATTAACCCCTTATTAGCCCCTGATCACCCCATATAGACTCCCTGATCACCCCCCATGTCATTGATCACCCCCCTGTCATTGATCACCCCCCTGTAAGGCTGCATTCAGATGTCCGTATGATTTTACGGATCCACTGATACATGGATCGGATCCGCAAAACACATACGGACATCTGAATGGAGCCTTATAGGGGGGTGATCAATGACAGGGGGGTGATCACCCCATATAGACTTCCTTATCACCCCCTTGTCATTGATCGCCCCCCTGTCATTGATCACCCCCCTGTAAGGCTGCATTCAGATGTCTGTATGATTGTTACGGATCCACCTGATACATGGATCGGATCCGCAAAACACATACGGACATCTGAATGGAGCCTTATAGGGGGGTGATCAATGACAGGGGGGTGATCACCCCATATAGACTCCCTGATCACCCCCCTGTCATTGATCACCCCCTGTAAGGCTGCATTCAGATGTCGTATGATTTTTACGGATCCACTGATACATGGATCGGATCCGCAAAACACATACGGACATCTGAATGGAGCCTTATAGGGGGGTGATCAATGACAGGGGGGTGATCACCCCATATAGACTCCCTGATCACCCCCCTGTCATTGATCACCCCCCTGTCATTGATCACCCCCTTGTAAGGCTCCATTCAGACGTCCGTATGATTTTTACGGATCCACTGATACATGGATCGGATCTGCAAAACACATACGGACGTCTGAATGGAGCCTTACAGGGGGGTGATCAATGACAGGGGGGTGATCATCCCATATAGACTCCCTGATCACCCCCCTGTCATTGATCACCCCCCTGTCATTGATCACCCCCCTGTAAGGCTCCATTCAGACATTTTTTTGGCCCTAGCTAGCGGAAATAAAAAATTTTTTTTTACAAAGTCTCATATTCCACTAACTTGTGTCAAAAAATAAAATCTCACATGAACTCCCCATACCCCTCACGGAATCCAAATGCGTAAAATTTTTTAGACATTTATATTCCAGACTTCTTCTCACGCTTTAGGGCCCTTATACTGCCCTGGCAGTATAAATACCCCACATGTGACCCCATTTCGGAAAGAAGACACCCCAAGGTATTCCGTGAGGGGCATATTGAGTCCATGAAAGATTGAAATTTTTGTCCCAAGTTAGCGGAAAGGGAGACTTTGTGAGAAAAAAATATATATATCAATTTCCGCTAACTTGTGCCAAAAAATAATAATTTCTATGAACTCGCCATGCCCCTCATTGAATACCTTGGGGTGTCTTCTTTCCAAAATGGGGTCACATGTGGGGTATTTATACTGCCCTGGAATTCTAGGGGCCCTAAAGCGTGAGAAGAAGTCTGGGATCCAAATGTCTAAAAATGCCCTCATAAAAGGAATGTGGGCCCCTTTGCGCATCTAGGCTGCAAAAAAGTGTCACACATCTGGTATCGCCGTACTCAGGAGAAGTTGGGCAATGTGTTTTGGGGTGTCATTTTACATATACCCATGCTGGGTGAGAAAAATATCTTGGTCAAATGCCAACTTTGTATAAAAAATGGGAAAAGTTGTCTTTTGCCGAGAAAAAAAAAGTGTCACACATCTGGTATCCCCGTACTCAGGAGAAGTTGGGCAATGTGTTTTGGGGTGTCTTTTTACATATACCCATGCTGGGTGAGAGAAATATCTTGGCAATAGATAACTTTTCCCATTTTTTTTATACAAAGTTGGCATTTGACCGAGATATTTATCTCACCCAGCATGGGTATATGTAAAATGACACCCCAAAACACATTGCCCAACTTCTCCTGAGTACGGAGATACCACATGTGTGACACTTTTTTGCAGCCTAGGTGGGCAAAGGGGCCCACATTCCAAAGAGCACCTTTCGGATTTCACCAGCCATTTTTTACAGATTTTGATTTCAAACTACTTACCACACATTAGGGCCCCTAGAATGCCAGGGCAGTATAACTACTCCACAAGTGACTCCATTTTGGAAAGAAGACACCCCAAGGTATTCGCTGATGGGCATAGTGAGTTCATAGAAGTTTTTATTTTTTGTCACAAGTTAGTGGAATATGAGACTTTGTAAGAAAAAAAAAAATCATCATTTTCCGCTAACTTGTGACAAAAAATAAAAAGTTCTATGAACTCACTATGCCCATCAGCGAATACCTTAGGGTGTCTACTTTCTGAAATGGGGTCATTTGTGGGGTCTTTGTACTGTCTGGCCATTGTAGAACCTCAGGAAACATGACAGGTGCTCAGAAAGTCAGAGCTGCTTCAAAAAGCGGAAATTCACATTTTTGTACCATAGTTTGTAAACGCTATAACTTTTACCCAAACCATTTTTTTTTTTACCCAAACATTTTTTTTTTATCAAAGACATGTAGAACAATAAATTTAGAGAAAAATTTATATATGGATGTCGTTTCTTTTGCAAAATTTTACAACTGAAAGTGAAAAATGTCATTTTTTTGCAAAAAAATCGTTAAATTTTGATTAATAACAAAAATGTAAAAATGTCAGCAGCAATGAAATACCACCAAATGAAAGCTCTATTAGTGAGAAGAAAAAGAGGTAAAATTAATTTGGGTGGTAAGTTGCATGACCGAGCAATAAACGGTGAATGTAGGGTAGGTCAGAAGTGTAAAAAGTGGCCTGGTCATTAAGGGTGTTTAAGGTAGGGGGGCTGAGGTGGTTAATTTGCTATGCGATTATATTACTTTGTTTTTTTAATAAATATAATAATTGTAATAATTATCAAGTATTATAATTATTCTATTTATTTTAAAAAAAAAGCTAAGTTATATAATCGCATAGCGAATTAAACACAGCTGTCTCTATAGTCATCTTTCCTATTTGATTGCTAGAATTAGCGATGTTGACGAATATGGAGCTAAAACGAAGATGGAGAATATTTTGTTATCTTCGTTTTGAGGAATATGACGAATACATTCGTCATATTCCTCTTCTTCGCTAATTCTACCAAGCCAACCATAGTAAACCAGGTCTAAGTTGAAATCGCAATACGATGACTTCAAGTTATATTAATCGCATTGCGATTTCAACTTAGAGCTGGGTTTCTAATGGGTCAGCTTACTAGAATTAAGGAAGTTAACGAATATGGAATATAGCAGTTCTGAGTTGAAATCGCAATGCGATTAATATAACTTGAATTAATTGCATTGCAATTTCAACAGCACTGCTATATTACATATTTGTTAATAACTTCGTTAATTCTAGCAAGCTGACCCATTAGAAACCCAGCTCTAAGTTGAAATCGCAATGCGATTACTTCAAGTTATATTAATCGCATTGCTCTTTTAACTTACAGCTGTCCAGATTGAACCTAACTAACCAATAAAGAGAATCCTGCTCTATTTTCTTATTTGTTAAATCTAATAGTCAATTGTTCAGTTCACATTAGTCAACTTTCCAATTAGTCCCCCACTATAAGTTGTAATCGCGTTTAAATGGAACATTAGAGCTATTAGTCTGATTTACTATTGGTTGGCTCAATAGAATTAAGTTTCATTCGTACGCGAATACAACTTAGAGCAAGGTACCAATATGAAATTTGCCTGCCTATACAGTCTACTATGTTTGGTTCGTTATCTCGATAATACGTAATTTAAATAATCGTGAGCGTGCGTCTGTAGGTGCGTGCATCTCTACGTGCGTGCCTGTCTTTGGATCGCAAGGAGAGTGGAGAGAGACAGTCTACAGACAGATTTTGAAAACTTTTTTCGAAAATGGCAAAAAGCGATTTCAATCCAGAAGAGCTGGAATATTTGATCACTGTAAGTAATTCTACCTAACAAGTATGTCACTGTTAAAGGGGAGGCCACTGTTCAAGTCACTGTTAAAGGGGCGGCCACTGTTCTAGTCATTGTTAAAGGGGAGACCGTTGTCAAAGTCACTGTTAAAGGGGCAGCCACTGTTCAAGTCACTGTTAAAGGGGCGGACTGTGTCAAAGTCACTGTTAAAGTGGCGTCCACTGTGGAGTTTAATTCTTATATTTGCTTTGAATAAAAATGTTTTTATTTTTACTTTACTTTCATATAGTTCAATAGGGAACTATATAAATATCTACTCTTTTACCATTTTCATATAAAATTATATTTTTTATGGTTGAGATTACTTTAACTACTAATAATTGTATTTTACAATTTTGGGATTACATCCTTTAATTGTTATCTTGCAGACTATGTTGGAAAAACATTATGACGACCTAGGTTCCCATACAGAGAAACAGGGCATAGTACGGAGAATAACCCACATTCTGTGGCAGCAGAATGGCAAGAGTCATTCAAAGGATGCGTTTTTAAAGAAATGGTCAGACCTTAAACGGCATCGCATGGATCTGATCAAAGAGGTCAGAGACAAAAATTGTCCAGGTACGATGCTTACATTAATTTTCTATCACCCACCTATTGTTATTTATGTGTTCAGTTATGCAAATAAGTATTTCTATCCCTTTACAACTGATTACTTAGTACAGTGGTGTTGAACCGATGGAACGGGTGCTAGAGGCGGCACTCAGAGCCCTCTCTGTGGGCCGCATACCCTTGAAAAGGTCTAAGCGTACTAATCGGCTTTAGACATTTCCTACCATACAGCTTCGCAGGCACACTATTAACAGCACAGTCAGCATATTGAATGTAGGCAGGCTCATTTTGATAATCTTTCAGGGTACTGTAGTTGCCCCATTTCTAGTTATTACTTTATTTGGCTTCCTCTGGACCCTCTCCAGCTCTGCTATGTCTGCCTTGTTCACAGGAGCCCAGAACTGTACACTGTACTCCATGTGTGGTCTGACTAGCGATTTGTAAAGTGGTAGACTATGTTCTCATCACCGCCATCTATGCCCCTTTGATGCAACCCATTATCTTATTGGCCTTGGCAGCAGCTGTCTGACACTGGTTTTTGCAGCTTAGTTTGCTGTTTATTAAAATTCCTACATCCTTTTCCATGTCAGTGTTACCGAGTGTTTTAACCATTTAGTTATGTACGGGTGACTTGCATTATTTCTTCCCATGTGCATAACCTTACATTTGTGAGTGTTAAACGTCATCTGCCACTTATCTGCCCAAGCCTCAAATCTATCCAGATCCCTCTGTAGTAGTATACTGTCCTCTTCATTGGTAATTACTTTACACAGTTTATTGTTATCTGCAAAAATTTATATTTTACTATGCAAGCCCTTCTACAAAATCATTATAAATATATTAGAGATAGGGCCCAATACTGACCCCTGAGGTACCCCTCTTAGTGACAGTGACCCAATCTGAGTGTGTACCATTAATAACCACCCTCTGTTTTCTATCCTCAGCCAGTTACTTACCCAATACAGACGTTTTCTCCCAGTCCGAGCATTCTCATTTTATATACTAACCTTTATGTGTACAGTGTCAAATGCTTTGGAGAAGTCCAGATATTCGACATCCATTGATTCGCTGCTGTCAAGTCTAGAACTTACCTCCTCATAGAAACTGATTACATTAGTTTGGCATGACCGATCCCTTACGAAGCCATGCTGATATGGCGTTATTTGCTTATTTCCGTTAAGTTTCTCTAAGATAGCATCTCTTAGAAAACCTTCAAACAGTTTACCCACAACAGATGTTAAAAACTTACCGGCCTATAGTTCTCCAGGCTCTGTTTTTGGACCCTTTTTTGAATATTGGCACCACATTTGCCATGCGCCAATCCTGTGGGACATTCCCTGTCCGTATAGAGTCCGCAAATATCAGAAATAAGGGTCTGGCTATGACATTACTTAATTCCCTTAGGATACGGGGGTGTATGCCATCCGGTCCTGGCAATTGTCTATTTTAATCTTTTTAAGTCGCTGATGTACTTCTTCCTGGGTCAGACAGGAATTCATCTGCTTTTATACACCAATCAATGATTGTCTTTTAAAGTACATTTAAAATTTTTATTTCCTTTACTTTTACAGCTGACAACAATATGATTAAGAAAATAAAAAAAGTGCAGCGGGAGTAGCGCCAACGAGTGAGGGGAGTTCAGGGCGCTGCAGATGCAAAAAATAAGGGAGCTGAAGCTCCAATTGTCACACGAGCTCACCCTACTGGAGAAGGCAACCAAAGGCCCTTGATGAACTTCTCCAAGAACAAAAAAAAAATGAAAAGTTTACCGTATTTTTTTCATTTGTTTTTTTGGGCTTCTGTTATTTATGTTATTAATATTTTTCTTTATTTAACCACTTACCGTCACACTAACGCCGAAAGGCGTCATTCTGCGGCGCTCCCAGGTCACACTAACGCCGATTGGTGTCATCTCGCGTGAGCCGAGATTTCCTGTGAACGCGCGCACACAGGCGCGCGCTCACAGGACGGAAGGTAAGAGAGTTGATCTCCAGCCTGCCAGCGGCGATCGTTCGCTGGCAGCTGGAGATGTGATTTTTTAACCCCCTAACAGGTATATTAGACGCTGTTATGATAACAGCGTCTAATATACCTGCTACCTGGTCCTCTGGTGGTCCCTTTGTTTGGATCGACCACCAGAGGACACAGGTAGCTCAGTAAAGTAGCACCAAGCACCACTACACTACACTACACCCCCCCCCGTCACTTATTAACCCCTATTAGCCCCTGATCACCCTGATCACCCCATATAGACTCCCTGATCACCCCCCTGTCATTGATTACCCCCCCTGTCATTGATCACACCCCTGTAAAGCTCCATTCAGATGTCCGCATGATTTTTACGGATCCACTGATAGATGGATCGGATCCGCAAAAAGGACACGGACGTCTGAATGGAGCCTTACAGGGGCGTGATCAATGACTGTGTTGAATCACCCCATATAGACTCCCTCATCACCCCCCTGTCATTGATCACACCCCTGTAAAGCTCCATTCAGACGTCCGCATGATTTTTACGGATCCACTGATAGATGGATCGGATCCGCAAAACGCACACGGACGTCTGAATGGAGCCTTACAGGGGGGTGATCAATGACTGTGGTGATCACCCCATATAGACTCCCTGATCACCCCTCTGTCATTGATTACCCCCCTGTCATTGATCACACCCCTGTAAAGCTCCATTCAGACGTCCGCATGATTTTTACCGGATCCACTGATAGATGGATCGGATCCGCAAAACGCACACGGACGTCTGAATGGAGCCTTATAGGGGCGTGATCAATGACTGTGGTGATCACCCCATATAGACTCCCTGATCACCCCCCTGTCATTGATTACCCCCCTGTCATTGATCACCCCCTGTAAAGCTCCATTCAGACGTCCGCATGATTTTACGGATCCACTGATAGATGGATCGGATCCGCAAAACGCACACGGACGTCTGAATGGAGCCTTACAGGGGCGTGATCAATGACTGTGTTGATCACCCCATATAGACTCCCTCATCACCCCCCTGTCATTGATCACACCCCTGTAAAGCTCCATTTCAGACGTCTGCATGATTTTTACGGATCCACTGATAGATGGATCGGATCCGCAAAACGCACACGGACGTCTGAATGGAGCCTTACAGGGGCGTGATCAATGACTGTGGTGATCACCCCATATAGACTCCCTGATCACCCCCCTGTCATTGATTACCCCCCTGTCATTGATCAACCCCTTGTAAAGCTCCATTCAGACGTCCGCATGATTTTACGGATCCACTGATAGATGGATCGGATCCGCAAAACACATACAGGCGTCTCCCTGGAGCCTTCCAGGGGGGTGATCACCCCATATAGACTCCCTGATCACCCCCCTGTCATTGATCACCGCCCCTGTCATTGATCACCCCCCCCCTGTCAGGCTGCATTCAGATGTCCGTATGATTTTTACGGATCCACGGATACATGGATCGGATCCGCAAAACACATACGGACATCTGAATGGAGCCTTATAGGGGGGTGATCAATGACAGGGGGGTGATCACCCCATATAGACTCCCTGATCACCCCCCTGTCATTGATCACCCCCCTGTCATTGATCACCCCCCTGTCATTGATCACCCCCCTGTCATTGATCACCCCTCTGTAAAGCTCCATTCAGACATTTTTTTGGCCCAAGTTAGCGGAAATTATTATTTTTTCTTACAAAGTCTCATATTCCACTAACTTGTGTCAAAAAATTAAATCTCACATGAACTCACCATACCCCTCACGGAATCCAATGCGTAAAAATTTTTTAGGACATTTATATTCCAGACTTCTTCTCACGCGTTAGGGCCCCTAGAATGCCAGGGCAGTATAAATACCCCACATGTGACCCCATTTCGGAAAGAAGACACCCCCCGGATTCCGTGAGGGGCATATTGAGTCCATGAAAGATTGAAATTTTTGTCCCAAGTTAGCGGAAAGGGAGACTTTGTGAGAAAAAAATAAATAAATTCCGCTAACTTGTTCCAAAAAAAAAAAAATTCTATGAACTCGCCATTCCCCTCATGAATAACCTTGGGGTGTCTTCTTTCCAAATTGTGGTCACATGTGGGGTATTTATACTGCCCTGGCATTCTAGGGGCCCCAAAGCCGTGAGAAGAAGTCTGTATCCAAATGTCTAAAAATGCCCTCCTAAAAGGAATTTGGGCACCCTTTGCGCATCTAGGCTGCCAAAATAAGTGTCACACATCTGGTATCACCGTACTCAGGAGAAGTTGGGGATGTGTTTTGGGGTGTCATTTTACATATACCCATGCTGGGTGAGAGAAATATCTTGGTCAAATGCACTTTGTATAAAAAAATGGGAAAAGTTGTCTTTTGCCAAGATATTTCTCTCTCCCAGCATGGGAATATGTAAAATGACACCCCAAAACACATTCCCCAACTTCTCCTGAAATACGGCGATACACATGTGTGACACTTTTTTGCAGCTAGGTGGGCAAAGGGCCCATATTCAAAGAGCACCTTTCGGATTTCACAGGTCATTTACCTACTTACCAACATTAGGGGCCCTGGAAAATGCCAGGGCAGTATAACTACCCCACAAGTGACCCCATTTTTGGAAAGGAGACACCCCAAGGTATTCCATGAGGGGCATGGCGAGTTCCTAGAATTTTATATTTTTTGTCACAAGTTAGTGGAAAATGATGATTTTTTTTTCTTACAAAGTCTTATATTCCACTAACTTGTGACAAAAATAAAAACTTCCATGAACTCACTATGCCCATCAGCGAATACCTTGGGGTCTCTTCTTTCAAAATGGGGTCACTTGTGGGTAGTTATTACTGCCTGGCATCTAGGGGCCCAAATGTGTGGTAAGGAGTTTGAAATCAAATTCTGTAAAAAATGACCAGTGAAATCCGAAAGGTGCTCTTTGGAATATGGGCCCCTTTGCCCACCTAGGCTGCAAAAAGTGTCACACATGTGGTACCTCCGTATTCAGGAGAAGTTGGGGAATGTGTTTTGGGGTGTCATTTTACATATTCCCATGCTGGGTGAGAGAAATATCTTGGCAAAAGACAACTTTTACCATTTTTTTATACAAAGTTGTCTTTTGCAAGATATTTCTCTCACCCAGCATGGGTATATGTAAAATGACACCCCAAAACACATTCCCCAACTTCTCCTGAATACGGAGATACCACATGTGTGACACTTTTTTGCAGCCTAGGTGGGCAAAGGGGCCCATATTCCAAAGAGCACCTTTCGGATTTCACTGGTCATTTTTTAACAGAATTTGATTTCAAACTCCTTACCACACATTTGAGCCCTAGAATGCCAGGGCAGTATAACTACCCCACAAGTGACCCCATTTTGGAAAGAAGACATCCCAAGGTATTCGCTGATGGGCATAGTGAGTTCATGGAAGCTTTTATTTTTTGTCACAAGTTAGAGGAATAGAGACTTTGTAAGAAAAAAAAACTATATCATAATTTTCCGCTACTTGTGACAAAAATAAAAAGTTCTATGAACTCACTATGCCATCAGCGAATACCTTAGGGTGTCTACTTTTCGTAATGGGGTCATTTGTGGGGTGTTTGTACTGTCTGGGCATTGTAGAACCTCAGGAAAACATGACAGGTGCTCAGAAAGTCAGAGCTGCTTCAAAAAGCGGAAATTCACATTTTTGTACCATAGTTTGTAAACGCTATAACTTTTACCCAAACCATTTTTTTTTCTACCCAAACATTTTTTTTTTATCAAAGACATGTAGAACAATAGCAAAAATTTATATATGGATGTCGTTTTTTTTGCAAAATTTTACAACTTCAAAGTGAAAAATGTCATTTTTTTGCAAAAAAATCGTTAAATTTCGATAATAACAAAAAAAGTAAAATGTCAGCAGCAATGAAATACCACCAAATGAAAGCTCTATTAGTGAGAAGAAAAGGAGGTAAAATTCATTTGGGTGTAAGTGCATGACCGAGCAATAAACCGCTAAAGTGTGGAGTGCCGATTTGTAAAAAAGGGCCTGGTCTTTAGTGGGGTATAAACCTGTGGTCCTTAAGTGGTTAAAGATTGTTTTACTAAACTTTATTGTTCTATAAAAAAAATTGTGTTTTGTTTTATTGTAACCAATGGGGTTACAGTACGGACAATTTAGTCTGGGCCAAAGTAATAATCATTATCATTACATACAGCAGCCGCAGTTACATGGAAACAGGGTAATAGACATGGCGCCGCTTATGGTCGCACCACTTATTCACTATGACTATTTTCTTGTGCCGGTGGTCATGTGTGTGCCACAATTCAAACCGAATACTGCGGTCTGTGGCGCTCTTAGCAGCACGCGTGACGGGACCAGGTCCAATCATAGACATTGTACAACATGCATACATGTAATCCAAAACTTTGAAAATACAAGTATTAGTACTTAATGTGATCATGTCATCAAAAAAAATAAAAAATTATGGCTATAAATAGAAAATATTTGATTTTAGGTTACCGTTATAACATTACATTGTATTTTAATTGCATGTATGTGGGGTATGAGCAATGGGGTATTGGCCAACGGCCATCTGAGGAGAGGTGTACCTGTGTAGTGAGGTGACGGTACGGTAAGGGGTGTACTGCTGGTTCGCCTCTACGTGGTGCACCCTGGGTTATGGTAAAAGAACCAGCGAATACTGAAATACTGGAGGTCAATCATTACTTCGCATAAACTGTGTGTGAGTGAGGAGGTGGAGGGGACGTGATGGAGGGGGGTTTAAGGTGGTGGAGGGTTTAAGGGGGAGGGGGGGTTGGTGTGGGTTTTATAGTGTGGGATATACAGTGTGTAGCACGTAAATAGAGGTGCTATGTGCATATGAGAGATATTTGTCTGCTATCCATACATACATGTTACTGACATTGTAGTGTGATGTAACCACTTTAATTTGTGCCATAATCATTTACCGCTTCACACACAATGACGTAGCTATACTTCATCCAGCAGAATAATTAAACATGGATCAATCCTTATGCGGGCGCCGTGGCCACCTTCTTTGTGTGGCTGCATACACCCACGGCTAATGTCCGTGACCGTCAGTAATATCGATGGTGGACATTTAACCCATAAGATGTAGTGGTCACTTGATAACTATAACAATACAAGCAATACGAATATTTTAGCAATAGTGTTGGATTCGAAATGCAACTAATATTTTATTGCTGATAGAAACAAACAGATCAATAATAATTTAGGCTGTCTCACAGTATTTTTGCGTATATAAAATTTATTAACCCACTTAAAATAAAACTTAGTTTAGTGTCGACATATCAGCATAAATACATGTATAGATATAAACAGTGTGGAGCTCACGCACACACCTATACGGCTGGAGTACTCCAAATGAATAGATAAGAACTTTGGCTAATAGTATTGGCGTTTGTCTGCAAGGTTCATGCACTAAAACCGCTCAGATATATATAGTTTTGTATATATAGTTTTGTACTGATGTACTAATTTACCGGTTGTTGGAACCAAGAGGTTCAAGGAGTGTCCTTTCTGCGGTCTCTGATGTAAAAAAACTCTGTACTCGAATGTCGTTTGCTGATGTTGATTACACCGCCTCCACCTGATGTTACTTCACTAGCTCTTGTTGCGGAATGGGCTCTGGACCCGTTCTACGCAGCGTCTCACATGACCCACTGGATGGTAGTTTGTTGGTCGATGACGTAGTCCGCTTGAGTCTGATGGTTTGTAGCTGGAACCGCTTGAAGTTGATGTCGGGCTTCCTCCTTTTAAGATGTATTTGATACGGTGATTAAGAAAAATCCTTTTTTTGCAGACTTGTAAAAACGCACCAATAGCCAGGTCTAGTTCACACTAGACGCGTTTCGGAACAATGTTCCTTCCTCAGTAGATGTGAAATGCTGCTGAAGTGGAGTAACATCAGGTGGAGGCGGTGTAATCAACATCAGCAAACGACATTCGAGTACAGAGTTTTTACATCAGAGACCGCAGAAATGACACTCCTTGAACCTCTTGGTTCCAACAACCGGTAAATTAGTACATCAGTACAAAACTATATATACAAAACTATATATATCTGAGCGGTTTTAGTGCATGAATCTTGCAGACAAACGCCAATACTATTAGCCAAAGGTCTTATCTATTCATTTGGAGTACTCCAGCCATATAGGTGTGTGCGTGAGCTCCACACTGTTTATATCTATACATGTATTTATGCTGATATGTCGACACTAAACTAAGTTTTATTTTAAGTGGGTTAATAAATTTTATATACGCAAAAATACTGTGAGACAGCCTAAATTATTATTGATCTGTTTGTTTCTATCAGCTGGTAACTGAAGGCTGGGCTCCAGTAGTTTGCTGGTTGAGCTTTTCCTAATATATATTATTAGCTAATATTTATTGCATTGCAATTCCAGCTTTAGAGGATTTTGCTATAGGTGGTATTGGTAGAATTAACTAATAAAACAAATATAGTACTGTATGTCAGAATAGTGCATTATAAAAGTTGGATTCGCAATGTGGTTAATAATAATAGCAAATATTATCCCATTGTGTAAAAAATTAGCACTCGCTAGATTCAATATTAGTTAAGTTCGTTAATTCTAGAAAGCTGACCCATTCCATTAGAGACCCTGCAGCAGCCTCAATTTGAAATCGCAATGCGATTAATATAACTTGAATTAATCGCATTGCGATTTCAACTTAGCACTGCTATATTCCATATTTGTTAATTCTAGCCTAATATGTAATATAGCAGTGCTAAGTTGTAATCGCAATGCGATTAATATAACGAATTAATCGCATTGCGATTTCAACTTAGACCTGGTTTACTATGGTTGACTTGGTAGAATTAGCGAAGATGACGAATATGACGAATGTATTTGTCATATTCCTCAAAACGAAGATAACAAAGTATTCTTTATCTTCGTTTTTGCTCCATATTCGTCAACTTGTTAATTCTAGCAATCAAATAGGAAGGTTGACTATAGAGACAGCTGTGTTTAAATCGCTATGCGATTATATTACTTTGCTTTTTTTCTAAAATAAATAGAATCATTATAATAATCAAGTATTATAACTATTCTATTTATTTTAAAAAAAGCTAAGTAATATTATCGATAGCGAATTAAAAACTTAGCTGTCTCTACTAGTCATTGACTAGTAGAGACAGCTAAGTTTTTAATTCGCTATGCGATAATATTACTTGCTTTTTTTTAATAAATTGTCAACTTTCCTATTTGATTGCTAGAATTAGCGAAGTGACGGATATGGAGCTAAATCGAAGATGGAGAATATTTCGTTAACTTCGTTTTGAGGAATATGACGAATACATTTGTCATATTCGTCATCTTCGTTAATTCTACCAAGCCAACCATAGTAAACCAGGTCTAAGTTGAAATCGCAATTGCGATTAATTCAAGTAAATTATATGCATTGCGATTACAACTTAGCACTGCTATATTACTATGAAGCTAGAATTAACGAATATGGAATATAGGCAGTGCTAAGTTGAAATCGCAATGCGATTAATTTCAAGTTATCTTGATCGCATTGCGATTTCAGCGTAATTCTCAAATCCGACAGTACATTCTAGTATAGAGACGTTTCCCATGGCGATGGGGACGCACCATTGAGCACGGAAGTCGGCAGAAGCAGCAACGGGCACTGACTGGAGCAGCCAGGAAGCCAGGAATCCTAAGTACAGGTAAGAACTACTTTTGGGAAGTGGGAAAGAAAAAAATATAACAATAAAAAAAAAAACGAATATTCGAAATAGGAATTTATAGCACTATATTCGAAATATAGCGAAGTGCCGATATTCGCTAAAGGAAATTCAATATTCGAATATGCGCGCTCAACACTAGTCCTCGCATGCTTCAATTGATACTTCTTAAGATCATTCTTGAGATCCCTAATCTGCCGACCATCCGTATCCTCACTCCCATTACCAATACCGCTGAATATATCTTCTGCCTGTGATTGCCTCATGGCAGTCCGAGCCCGTAATTCCATCTCAAATGATATTTGAGGGGAAAAAAAATCGCTCTCTGTAACAACAAAGAACATACATATTAGATGACGTGCACAAAGTGAAAGTGAAAGTACCAGTCACACAGCTAGAAAAAACAGTTAACCCTTTGTGACACAACAGTTCAATATTTTAAAAGATCTGTGAATAAAGGCAAATTTGGGCCCGAATTTGTTATTACTCCCCAAATACTTGTGTGCTACCTGTCTATTGATGTAGTAATCGCGTATATACAGTACAGACCCAAAAGTTTGGACACACCTTCTCATTCAAAGAGTTTTCTTATTTTCATGACTATGAAGGCATCAAAACTATGAATTAACACATGTGGAATTATATACATAACAAACAAGTGTGAAACAACTGAAAATAGGTCATATTCTAGGTTCTTCAAAGTAGCCACCTTATGCTTTGATTACTGCTTTGCACACTCTTGGCGTTCTCTGATGAGCTTCAAGAGGTAGTCCCCTGAAATGGTCTTCCAACAGTCTGAAGGAGTTCCCAGAGATGCTTAGCACTTGTTGGCCCTTTTGCCTTCACTCTGCGGTCCAGCTCACCCCAAACCATCTCGATTGGGTTCAGGTCCGGTGACTGTGGAGGCCAGGTCATCTGGCGCAGCACCCCATCACTCTCCTTCATGGTCAAATAGCCCTTACTTTCAAAGTTTTTCCCCAATTTTTCGGCTGACTGACTGACCTTCATTCTTAAAGTAATGATAGCCACTCGTTTTTTCTTTACTTAGCTGCTTTTTTCTTGCCATAATACAATTTCTAACAGTCTATTGAGTAGGACTATCAGCTGTGTATCCACCTGACTTCTCCCACAACGCCACTGATGGTCCCAACCCCATTTATAAGGCAAGAAATCCCACTTATTAAACCTGACAGGGCACACCTGTGAAGTGAAATCATTTCAGGGGACTACCTCCTGAAGCTCATCAAGAGGAACGCCAAGAGTGTGCAAAGCAGTAATCAAAGCAAAAGGTGGCTACTTTGAAGAACCTAGAATATGACATTTTCAGTTGTTTCACACTTGTTTGTTATGTATATAATTCCACATGTGTTAATTCATAGTTTTGATGCCTTCAGTGTGAATCTACAATTTTCATAGTCATGAAAATAAAGAAAACTCTTTGAATGAGAAGGTGTGTCCAAACTTTTGGTCTGTACTGTATGCTGCCAGTTTGAATATAATCAAATACCCCAATATTTTTTTTTTTTTATTGGAAATGTGTTTGTGAAAACAGAAATAAGGGAAACTGATTAGGCCTAAATTCATTATCCCTCACAGATACTTCTGTGTGCTGCCCTGCGTATTGGTGTTGATCACCTATCTGCTGGTTTAATTAAATTGAACAAGTCCTGAAAAAAAACTAATTCAACAGTGTGTAGAATTAAATGAACATTAACGGATGATTAGGGTCAGACTCACGCTCAATTTCACATTAACACTCCCAGGTAAATTGCTGCCCTAGCCAGTGCGTTGTTCTACTAATCACCTCTATTCTATGCTGGTTTAATTAAACTGAAACAAGCCCCCCAATATAATTAAATACCAACTTTCTAGAAATGGAATCCTGACGCTCAATTTCTCATTATAATTCACAGGTAGATTCTGCCTCACCCTGTGTTTTGTTGCAGTGATCATGTATATATGCTGGTTTAATTAATTTAACAATCCCAAAAACAAAAAAAATTCCAACCATGTGGAAATGGAATTCACAGAGAGGACAATTGAGGCTTGATGCTCAATTTCACATTAACACTCACAGGTAGATTTCTGCATTACCCTGTGCATTGCTGCAGTAATCATGTATATATGCTGGTTTCATTAAAAAAAAAGTATTTTTCTGAAAATGGGCAATAAAATTAAAGTTTTTCCTTGCAGGTAGCTGCTTTTCAGGGTTGCAGCAGCTTAAGTCTACTGGAAGCTACAGCAGGCCCAGCTTCTCACTCCTTCCTCTCTGGCTGACAGCTTCCCTGCTTGTCCCTATTTTACACACACAATTCTTCCTCTTCTTTGTAAGGGTACTTTCACATTAGCGGCAGGGGAGTCCGGCAGCCTCTTCCGGCAGGTGAACAGCCTGTCGGATCCGTCCTGCCGCTAGTTCACGTGTGCCCCCAGACTGCCGTTCCGTCCCCATTGGACTATAATGGGGGCGGGGGAGGAGTTCCGGCGGAAGCATGGACTAAAAGTACGACAGCCTGCTGGACTCCCCTGCCGCTAGTGTGAACTAGCCTAATTCTAGCCTTTCCCTTCACTATCCCTGTCAATAGAATACAAGCTTGGTTGATTTCTGACTGGTCCCTGATTGATTTTTCACTTTCCCTAACGCCCTAAGATCATGTTTCTGGCAGACACTGTAAGACCAAACCACCTTCATTCGCAGCCCAGCACAGAATGGCATTTCTGGCTCATTCTGCTAGGGCACCTTCCTTTGCCGGCTGAGCATGATTGTCTCATCCAGGCTGTCTGTCAGCCAATCAAGGCAAGCCCATCCCCTGTCTCCTCAGGGTGATGTGAGACCCCTTCTTCCTCCCTAGTGCTTTTTTTCCCACCGACTGAAGCACTAAAATGTCACTATACGTCTGCCATCTGAAAAATAGCAAAGTATGGACCGAACCCCAGTTCGGTCCCAAACTGGTCGCTCATCCTTAACATGCACCTAATATTCTGTAGCCAAAGATGGAGAACACTGGAGGAACTAGAAAATGCTCTGTCTACAAGATATATCCTTAAATGGTTTTGGCAGCAGTTTGGGGAGCACCTTGTAGACAGTACACAGTATGTGTGCTATGAATTAAATTATTTTTGTCACTTATGTTTTTCCAGGGTTCAGTTGCCCTTTAATTGATAAAAAATAAATAATGAACACTTATTTTTTTCAAGCATACTGACATTTTTGCAACATGTTTCCACAGCTGCCTACAATTTTTGCACAATATTAATACAGCAATGACAAGAAAGGTGTGTAAAGGTATCCTAAGATACAGGAGAGGAGATGAGAGAGAATTAAATTCACATACAAAGGGATAATAAATATATACCTTGTAGTATACTTAGTAGTATACTTAGTAGTACTTGTAGTATTTTAGCGAGTGCAAATCCGCTTGTCCCACGAGGGACTAAATCCCTCAGAGGGGCGATGTCTTAGTACACCCCTTGTTCTTTAGAATACCTCTGATGGTGAGGATAAAATCTTCCTGAGGGGTGTACCAGGTGCTACCTCTGAAGGGGGTTGGGACACAAGAGAGCAGGAACCTGGGTGTGGACCCACTGGACTGACCTCCAGATGGAACAGTACACCCAGAGGGCGCTGGGAGGCCAGAAGCTGATCAGGCAGAAGCGTAGACAGGGTACAAAGGCCGAGGTCAAGGCAGGCAGCAATGAGGCAAAGACCGTGAACATAGTCCTAGGTCATGGGCAGGCAGCAAAGTTGGTTTAAACAAGAAGCAGGGACCGATACACAGTAAAGAGAATCACACTAAACACCGTCACACAATAGGGCTAGACAAGCTAGTGAACAAGTTGCTCGGGGCACCTTCATGGAGAAGAAGCAGTCTTAAAAACATCCTGCAGATCAGCCATAAGCTGGGGAAGATAGGAGGCGTGTGTGTGTCTGCCTCACATAAGGAGGAGAGACACGCATGCACACACCCTATATGCACAGGAGGAACTCTGATCTGGAGAGCAATCTCCACTCAGAGCCAGAAAGGGGAATGCCAGCAGCAGGTGCACAGTCCTCAGCTAAGAACTCCGCTGGCCCATGCCTGTAAGCACAGCGCGCACCAATGGGGGGGAAAAGAGGAAGCCCGGCACCCATGCCTGAGTGTGGAGACAGAATCTCAGGCACTGGGCACCAGGTTAACAATATGACAGTGTGTATAGGAGCATACTGTTTTACATTTGGTGCATGGTCCAGATTTCCATAGCCTGTCCTCTGCCTTTCTATTGTCTGCTAGTAAAGGCAATTTTCACTGTATATTTTCATATCAAGTCCAGTTAAATACAGAAAGAAATGCGTTTCCTATAGTCCCCATTTTTGGTTAGTAAAGTAGACCATACAGCCATTTAGCTTCATGGGTTAAGCTGATGCATTCCTTCAGGGCAGGACTGGATAATTATGTGCATCAGATACATTTGTGGAGATGGTATAAAGACACAGCCACTTATCGATCAAGAGTGCTCAGAGTTCTCTTTGTAAGTGCTTTTTCTTTTGTTTGTGTTAAACTAGAACATTTGTGGGAAAAAAGTTTGAAGGACTCTTAAGGGACTATATACAGGAGTATGTGACTGCAGATAATATTGTAAGTGATTAACCAACATGGGTTTTATTAAGGACAGAAATTGTCAGACTAACCTGATTTGTTTTTATGAGGAGGTGAGTAGAAACCCGGACAGAGGGGCGGCTGTGATGTAGGGTTTCTCGATTTGTAAAAGGCTTTTGATACAGTACCCCATAGACGTTTAATAAGTAAAGTAAGGTCTATAGGCTTCAAAAGTATAGTCTGTAATTGGATTAAAACTGTCTGAAGGACCGTGCCAGAGAGTGTGGTCAATGATTCCTTTTCAGTATGGTCCAGGTTATAAGTGGTGTACCCCAAGGTTCATTTATTAATGATATCAAGGACAGCATTAATAGCACCATTTCTATTTTTGAAGATACTCTAAGTTGTGTAGTACTGTACAGTAGTGCTGAGCGCGAATATCGGCACTTCGAGAATTCGCGAATACAGGTGAAACTCGAAAAATTAGAATATCGTGCAAAAGTCCATTTATTTCAGTAATGCAACTTAAAAGGAATTGCATTAATGCAGCTTAAAATTCGAATTTTGTGTCACACACTTTTTTTTTGTGTGTCACACTCTAGTCAGCTAATTAATCCATACCCCCTGAGCAAAGGGTACCTCAAAATTGTGACTTTGGGGTTTCATAAGCTGTAAGCCATAATCATCCAAATTATACCAAATAAAGGCTTGAAATATCTCACTTTGCAGGTAATGAGTCTATCTCATACATTAATTTCACCTTTTATAGTTGCATTACTGAAATAAATGAACATTGCACGATATTCTAATTTTAGAGTTCCACCTGTACAGTACACTTACCTAAAGAATTATTAGAACACCTGTTCTATTTCTCATTAATGCAATTATCTAGTCAACCAATCACATGGCAGTTGCTTCAATGCATTTAGGGGGGTGGTCCTGGTCAAGGACAATCTCCTGAACTCCAAACTGAATGTCAGAATGGGAAAGAAAGGTGATTTAAGCAATTTTGAGCGTGGAAATGGTTGTTGGTGCCAGACGGGCCGGTCTGAGTATTTCACAATCTGCTCAGTTACTGGGATTTTCACGCACAACCATTTCTAGGGTTTACAAAGAATGGTGTGAAAAGGGAAAAACATCCAGTATGCGGCAGTCCTGTGGGCAAAAATGCCTTGTGGATGCTAGAGGTCAGAGGAGAATGTGCCGACTGATTCAAGCTGATAGAAGAGCAACGGTGACTGAAATAACCACTCGTTACAACCGAGGTATGCAGCAAAGCATTTGTGAAGCCACAACACGCACAACCTTGAGGCGGATGGGCTACAACAGCAGAAGACCCCACCGGGTACCACTCATCTCCACTACAAATAATAAAAAGAGGCTACAATTTGCATGAGCTCACCAAACTTGAACTGTTGAAGACTGGAAAAAATGTTGCCTGGTCTGATGAGTCTCGATTTCTGTTGAGACATTCAAATGGAGTCTGAATTTGGCGTAAACAGAATGAGAACATGTATCCATCCTCTGATGGCTACTTCCAGCAGGATAATGCACCATGTCACAAAGCTCAAATAATTTCAAATTGGTTCTTGAACATGACAATGAGTTCACTGTACTAAAATGGCCCCCACAGTCACCAGCTCTCAACCCAATAGAGCATCTTTGGGATGTGGTGGAACGGGAGCTTCGTGCCCTGGATGTTCATCCCTCAAATCTCCATCAACTGCAAGATGCTATCCTATCAATATGGGCCAACATTCTAAAGAATGCTATCAGCACCTTGTTGAATCAATGAAACGTAGAATTAAGGCAGTTCTGAAGGCAAAAGGGGGTCCAACACCGTATTAGTATGGTGTTCCTAATAATTCTTTAGGTGAGTGTATATTGCTATATCTTTGTAATAGCTAATGTTCTAGATTTTTTTTTATCACTAGATAAACCTATAATCTTCTCACTTATTGTATATAGCTACTCTTAATCTCTATTATACAATCTATCTTCCATACCTATTTTTTTATAGTTGTTATTTTACCTATAATTAATTAAGTATTTTCCTACCTATCATTAATAATTTCTTTTTATAGATGCTATATTATTTTTTAAATAAATCATTACCTATAACTCACAATAAGCGACATATAACAGACAATCACAGAAAGGCTTCATGCCAAAAGCTGGGTATGTGCAAGCCAACAACTTATCCTGAGACAGGTACAGTCAGCATACCTTACAATGGCAGCCTTGTGTGCAATGAGACATTCAAGACCAGCTCTGACTGACAGCCAGTAAGCCTCAAAGTTGCTTAATTTTTGTTGGATGGCTTGGGGGACCTGCGCACCTAGATTATCATCATATAGGGTGACAAAAAATTTTTTGGGGATGCCAGCTAACTCTTCTCTCACTGCTTAGGACAGCTGCATACAAATTTTCAGTTTGCTAATTGTACTAACATTTATATTCAAAACCTTTCTATACTGTTTTGTCATGTAAACCTCATTTGCATAAACATGGGCATATGGGAAAGACATGCAAATAGTGTTTCAGCTGAAAAACAACGCATATTGTGCAATTTTGCATGTCCCATATGCCCATGTTTATGTAAATTAGTTTACATGACAAAACAGTATAGAAAGGTTATTGAATATAAATGTTAGGACAATTAGAAAACTGAAAATTTTTATGCAGCCCTAAGCAGTGAGAGAAGAGTTAGCTGGCATCCCAAATTTTTTTTTACAATTTTTGGCACCCTAAGGCCTCATGCACACGACAGTGTTTTTTCACTGTCAGTGATTTGTCTTCAGTTGTCCGTGTCCGATTTTGCTTCAGTTGTGTTTCCTTGTGTCTTCCTTTTTTTTATGTCAGACAGGGGGAAAAAAGGAAGGTTAATGAAAAGTGTAATTTTATTGCATCAAGGTTTTGTAGAAAAAAAACGGACACGGACTCGGATACGGATGACATACCAGTTGTGCATCAGTTTTTTTTGACGGACCCATTGACTTGAATGGGTCCGTCCTCCGTTTTCCACTGACAAGAATAGGACAGGTTATATTTTTTTGATGGACTGGAATCACAGATCACGGACGCGGAGAAAAAACTGAGGACTATCAGTTTTTTTTTCACAGCTACATAGAAATGAATGGGACCTCCGCTAAACTGTGAAAAATGACGAACGGACGCGGATGCACACAACGGTTGTGTGCATAAGGCCTAATTATAATGATCTAGGTGCGCAGGTCTCCCAAGCCATCCAAGCAACTTTGAGGCTCACTGCTCTCAAGTCTGTGTGGATAGAGAGCAGGTCTTGAATGTCTCATAGTGCACAAGGCTGCTATTGTAAGGTTGCTGACTGTTCTTGTGTCATGGGTAGATTGTTGGCTTGCACATACCCAGCTTTTAGCATATAGCCTTTGTGTGTTTGTTATATGTTACAGGTAATGAAATTGCGCCGTTTAATACGTGCATATTACATTGGCGATTTTTGCAATTGCGAATTTTCAAATTCACGAATGATTCTTGCAAATTCGAATATTGCCTATGCTGCTCATCACTACTGTACTGTCTATAGAAGATGTCCATAAACTACAAGCTGACTTGAACACTGAGTGATTGGGCATCAACTTGGCAAATTGAGGTTCAATGTGGATAAATGTAAAGTTATGCATCTTGGTAGTAATAATCTCACTTATAGAGAAGGAATTGGGTGTCTTGTAGATGTGTAATGACTGGCGTCACGCACAGGGAGGGAAAAGGGAAAGCCCTGCCAAAGGAGAGGGAATGGTGGTGACCCCTGACTCACCTTGCGGCTGGCACCTGACTGCCCCTGACGTCCCTAGACGGGTTCCTCACCCCTTGCGGCGATCTTGTGCCTAAACCCTGGCTTTTCCTGACAGGAATATATTGGCGAAAGTCTCAGCTTTTAATATCTGCATTTATGACTAGCCAGTATATTCAGTGGCATATCCGTTTGGTGCATTTTTTCTGTGATTATATAAACCCCTGGCTTTCCCTAAAATGAGCCCCTAGATAGTGAACGGGCAGGTGGGATCGCTAGTCTGCACCACTGATACTAAGAGGGAAACACCAGGGAGAGGACAGACAATACAGACAAACAGGGATCCGGAGGGAGCATTCTGGACCAACAACCAGAGAACGCAGCAGCACAGCTCCAGAGGGTCAGAATAGATGTCCAGGCAGGAAGCTCTATATCTGGCAACCAGAGAAGTGTGAGAGGGGAATATAAGGAGGTTGGGAGTGCCTGGACAAGGAACAGCTGAGGAGAAGGAGCTACGGATCCCTGATTGAGCCAAAAGGGTTGCAAAGCAAACCCAGAAAGCTACCATAAGGAAACAGCCCTATTTTACATAGAGCGCGCAGCCAACCGCTGCGACTTCCTGACCCCGGGTATAACGGAGTCAGGCGTGGTTCTTGACACCCTCGTGACAGTACCCCCCCTCTCTACGAGGGGCCTCCGGACACTCAGGACCAGGTCTCTCAGGATGAGAGGCATGAAAACCCAAACTAGCCTATCGGCGTTTACCTCAGACGCAGGAACCCCACATTCTTTCCTCGGGACCGTAACCTCTCCAATGCACCAGATATTGAAGAGAGCGACGGACCCGACGAGAATTAACAATTTTGGATATCTGAAATTCTAGATTACCATCCACAACAAACAGGAGGGGGTGGCAGCGGTGATGGTTCTAGAGGTGGAACATATTTTTGAGTAACGACTTATGAAAGACATTATGGATTTTAAAAGTCTGAGGTAACTCCAGGCGAAAAGCCACGGGGTTGATGATGGCTACAATTTTGTAAGGACCAATAAACCTAGGACCCAGTTTCCAAGAGGGAACCTTCAATTTAATATTCCTAGTAGACAACCACACATAGTCATTCACTCCTAGGTCCGGACCTGGAGACCGTCTCTTATCAGCTATGCATTTGTATTTACCTCCCATATTTTTCAAGTTAGCTTGCACCTTCTGCCATACCGATGAAAGAGATGACGAAAACCATTCCTCTTCGAGAACCCCAGAAGACTCCCCTCTTTGAAAGTACAGAATTGGGGATGAAAACCATATGCACCAAGAAATGGTGACTTGCCAGTGGATTCCTGACGACGATTATTTATGGCAAACTGAGCTAACGGTAAATATGATGACCACAACTCTTGGTTTTCAGGACACAAAACATCTTAGATATGTCTCCAGGGTTTTGGTTGGTACGCTCAGTCTGTCCATTCGACTGAGGATGGAAAGCTGAAGAAAAGGACAAGTGTACCCCCAAACGGGAACAAAAAGCTTTCCAAAATTTAGAAATAAACTGGGTACTCCGATCCGAAACAACATCGGAGGGGACCCCGTGAAGCTTCACTATTTCACTGACGAATACCTGAGCAAGAGTCTTAGCATTAGGTAGTGCGGGTAACGCAATGAAGTGTACCATTTTGCTAAACCTGTCCACTACTACCAAAATAACTGTTTTACACGCAGACAAAGGTAAGTCAGTGATAAAATCCATTGACAGATGTGTCCATGGTCTATTGGGAATGACGAGTGGTAATAGAGACCCTGCAGGACGTGTATGTGAAACTTTTGCGCGCGCACAGGTAGAACAAGAAGACACAAATCCAATACATCCTGACGCAACCTTGGCCACCAAAAACGACGAGACAATAGCTCCAAGGTTGCTTTACTACCCGGGTGCCCAGCAAGTGCCGAATTATGATGTTCCTTTAATAATTCGAAATGCAGGTTCAACGGTACAAACAATTTCTCTGAGGGGCAAGAGAACGGGGTGTCCCCCTGGGCCTCTAACACCTTCCCCTCCAGAACAGAGTGTACCGCAGAAACAACCACTCCTCTTTGAAGAATGGGCACCGGATCACTCACATTACCCCCTCCAGGGAAACAACGAGATAGTGCATCAGCCTTGGTATTCTTTGCCCCAGGACGATAGGTAATCACAAAGTTAAACCTGGTAAAAAATAGCGACCACCTAGCTTGTCTAGGGGTGAGACGCTTAGCTGATTTGAGGTACAGAAGATTTTTGTGGTCCGTAAGCACAGTGACGGGGTGGACTGCCCCCTCTAAAAAGTGACGCCATTCTTCAAACGCTAGTTTAATAGCTAATAGTTCCCTATTGACAATATCGTAGTTCTTTTCTGCTGCAGATAGTTTTTTAGAAAAGAAAGCACAAGGACGCCATTTGCCAGGAGACGGACCCTGAGACAGCACCGCCCCCACTCCCACCTCTGACGCATCGACTTCAACAATAAAAGGCTGAGAGACATCAGGTTGGACTAGTACAGGTGCCGAGGTAAACCTCTCTTTTAGAGAGGAAAAAGCAACTTTAGCGGCGTCAGACCATTTAGAAAGATCAGTCCCCTTCCTAGTCATGTCAGTAAGGGGTTTTACAATAAGTGAATAATTTTTAATGAATTTCCTATAGAAATTCGCGAAGCCCAAGACCCGTTGCAGTGCTTTGAGGTTCTCAGGAAGATCCCAATCTAAAATTGCCTGGACCTTCCTAGGATCCATACGGAAACATGAAGCAGATAAAAAATAACCTAGGAATTGTATCTCCTGAACGGCGAAGACACATTTTTCAATTTTAGCATATAATTTATTCGTCCGTAGGACCTGCAGTACTTGTCTGACATGCACCTCATGTGTTCTCAGATCAGACGAATAAATTAAAATATCATCTAGGTATATTACCACAAACCTGCCGATTAGATGACTAAAAATGTCATTAACGAAATGTTGAAAGACGGCTGGAGCATTGGTCAGACCGAAAGGCATAACTAGATTTTCATAATGTCCCTCAGGGGTGTTAAAAGCTGTCTTCCACTCATCCCCCTCCTTAATACGAATCAGATTGTAGGCCCCCCTAAGATCAAGTTTGGAGAACCACCTAGCACCCGCAATCTGGTTAAACAGGTCAGGAATGAGAGGAAGAGGGTATGGGTCTCGGATGGTTATCCGATTTAATTCGTGAAAATCTAGGCAAGGACGCAGGCCCCCATCTTTCTTTTTAACGAAGAAAGACCCTGCAGCCACGGGTGAAGAAGAGGGTCTGATGTGTTCCTTAGCCAAGCTCTCGGAGATATAATCTTTCATGGCTTGTCTCTCTGGACTCGAAAGATTATATAACCTGGTCTTGGGTAATTTTGCGCCGGGAATAAGGTTAACCGGGCAATCATAAGGACGATGAGGTGGTAACTTCTGACAACCCTTTTCAGAAAAAACGTCCTCAAAATCCGAAATAAATGTAGGTAGGGTAGTTATGGAGGCGACTAAGCAATTGCTATTTAAGCAATTTTCTCTGCACTGCTCACTCCACTCCAATATCTCCCTGGCCTGCCAATCCACCACTGGATTGTGCGCTACCAACCAGGGAAGACCCAGCACTACCGGAGTGGGAAGCCCCTCCAGAACATAACATGAAAGCATCTCGTTATGGTGGTCCCCTACCCGAAGGTGTAAATTATGAACAATGTGGGTGAAGTTTCTCTGAGACAGAGGAGCAGAATCTATAGCGAATATGGGAATAGGTCTCTGTAGCGTACAGAGAGACAAACCCATAGTGCGGGCAAAATGGGCATCTATCAAATTTACCCCTGCTCCACTGTCTAGAAAGAAAGAAATAGTCTCCGTCTTATCACCAAAAACAATAACCGCTGGCAACACAAATTGCGATGTACGTATGGAAGAAACGTATACCCCCTGGCTGACATCCTCCACACAGCCTGGGGTTAGTAGTTTTCCGATGGTCTTTTGTTTCTGAGGAAAGAAGGACAGACATTAATGAAATGACCCCTCTCCCCGCAAAAAAAACAAACCCCACGCCTACGGCGAGCCTCAGGAGGACGGACCTGACGAGTAGTTCCTCCTAGCTGCATAGGCTCGTCTATGTCCGTACAGACTAACTGCTGCTTGGGAGGGGTTACCAGTTGCTCCGGTTTTTTCAACCTGTCCCTAAGGCGTCTATCTATTCGTATAGAAAGGGACATAACCGCATCAAGGGAAAAGGGGGTCTCATATAATGCAAACGCATCCTTAACCCTTTCGGATAACCCAGAGCAGAACTGACTCCTGAGAGCCGGGTCGTTCCATTGGGTATCCGTAGCCCACCTACGGAAGTCAGAGCAATACTCCTCTACCGGCCGCTCTCCTTGTAGGAGTCTCCGTAATCTTGATTCAGCCAGTGCGACTCGGTCAGGGTCGTCATATATGAGACCCAAGGCCCCGAAAAACTCATCCACTGACCGAAGAGCCTGGGAATCAGTAGGTAAAGAGAACGCCCAGGACTCCGGGTCCCCCTGCAGCAGGGAAATAACAACCCCCACCCGCTGTTCTTCATTACCAGAGGAGTAAGGGCGCAGTTTAAAATATAATTTACAGGCCTCACGGAATGTCAAAAACTTGCCCCTTCCCCCAGAAAATCTGTCAGGGAGAGGGACCTTGGGTTCCGCAACAACCTGGTTACCAGTAGCAACTGCTGGGCTGGCGGTCAGTTGTAATTGCTGCTGTTGCTGGAGGACCGACGCCTTCAATCCTGCCACCTCCAAAGACAGGCAATGAAATTGTTTGGACAGAGCAGCAATTTGATCCATACTGGATTCTAAGTAGGTAAAAAAAAATTATTTATTTTTTTACCTACACAAAATAAAGGCTAGATATAATGTAATGACCGGCGTCACGCACAGGGAGGGAAAAGGGAAAGCCCTGCCCAAGGGAGAGGGAAAGGTGGTGACCCCTGACTCACCTTGCGGCTGACTGCCCTGACGTCCCTAGACGGGTTCCTCACCCGTGCGGCGATCACGTGCCTAAACCCTGGCTTTCCCTAAAATGAGCCCTAGATAGTGAACGGGCAGGTGGGATCGCTAGTCCGCACCACTGACACTAAGAGGGAAACACCAGGGAGAGGACAGACAATACAGACAAACACATACACCCAGGTGGGCGACCACAGCAGACCACAAAGGTCCAACAGGGATCCGGAGGGTAGCGTTCTGGACCAACAACCAGAGATCGCAGCAACACAGCTCCAGAGGGTCAGAATAGATGTCCAGGCAGAAAGCTCTATATCTGGCAACCAGAGAAGTGTGAGAGGGGAATATAAGGAGGTTGGGAGTGCTGGACAAGGAACAGCTGAGGAGAAGGAGCTACGGATCCCTGAGTGAGCCAAAAGGGTTGCAAAGCAAACCCAGAAAGCTACCATAAGGAAACAGCCCTATCTTACATAGAGCGCGCAGCCAACCGCTGTGACTTCCTGACCCCGGGTATAACGGAGTCAGGCGTGGTTCTTGACACCCTCGTGACAAGATGGTAGATTAAATAACAGCATACAATGTCAATCAGCTGCTTTTTAGGGTACTTTCACACTAGCGTTTAAGTTTTCCGGTATTGAGTTCCCTCATAGGGGCTTAAGACCGGAAAAAAAACGCTTCAGTTTTGTCCCCATTAATTGTCAATGGGGACAAAGCTGAACTGAACTGAACAGAATGCTCCAAAATGCATTCTGTTCTGTTTAGTTGCGTTCCCAGACTAGAGAGCAAACCGCAACATCTTGTATTTTGCTTTCTGTCCTAGGAAACTGATCAAGATGGATCCGTTTTCTGCCACAATCTGCCACAATAGAAAACGGATCCGTCCCTCATTGACTTTCAATGGAGTTAATGATGGATCCATCTTGGCAATGTTAAAGATATGTTAAAGATAATACAACCGCATCCGTTCATAACGAATGCAGAGGGTTGTGTTATCAGTAACGGAAGCGTTTTTGCTGGACCCTGCCGAATTCAGCAAAAACCCTAGTGTGAAAGTACCCTTAGGCTACCAGGATATTGTCATGCATTAAACGAGACATGGACTCGCAGGGCAGGTACAGTATGTGATATTACCACTTTACAAAGTGTTGGTGCAGCCTCATCTGGAATATGCAGTTCAGTTCTGGGCATTGCATTAGTCCATAGAAAGGACGCTCTGCAGTTTGAAAAAGTACAGGGGAGAGTGACTAAACTGATAAGGGGCATAGAGGGTTTTAGTTATTTAGAAAGATTAAAAAAATAAAATGTATTTAGTCTTGAGAAGAGATGTCTAAGGGGGGGGGAGGGGGGGACATGATTAACCTATACAAATATATAAATGGGCCATACAAAAAATACGGTGAAAATCTGTTCCATGTCAAATGCCCTCAAAAGACAAGGGGGCACTGCTTCCGACTGGAGAAGAAAAAGTTCAGTCTCCAGAAGCGTCAAAGCTTCTTTACTGTAAGAACTGTGAATCTGTGGAATAGACTTCCTCAGGACGTGGTCACAGCAGGAACAGTGGACAGTTTTAAAAAGGGTTTAGATGAATTCTTGAAAGAAAATGACATTAATGCCTATGAAAATGTGTAGAAATCGGAGTCTCACTTCCTTCTGGGATTCGCGTCCCCACTGATCCCTTGGTTGAACTTGATGGAATTGTGTCTTTTTTTCTACCATATTAACTATGTAACTATGTAAGTCTAAAAGTTAAACATTGAAACAAGAGGTAAGATACATACGAACACTGGAGCAAAAGAAAATAACCAAAGCTCTCACCACATGGAAATGTATAGTATATTGGTAAATGAAATGGTTGCAGTAAACCCATCTCTTTACCTTATTAGAGCATGTGAATGGCAAAAGAGGATGTCTTCAGCTTTGGACTCCACTTTCAGATTATAAACATTGCTATCACTCCAGGGAAAAGTGCAGGGATCGGCACGATCACTGGGGCTTCCATAACCAGACTGCAACATTTTGGGAAAATGAATTCCATGTGCAGTACCCCAGTGCAGGGTTATCTGCAAATGGTTTGTAATGTAATGTACTGTTAGAGATGGCCTTGCGGTTCGCCCGGTGGTCGTTTCGCGGCGAACTTTGCGTGTTCACGATTCGCCGAACATGCGAACATATGGAGAAATTCGCGCCCGCCATATTCTTTTACATTATGAAGAACTTTGACCCATGACACATTCATCAGGTGGTACAGGACAGCCAATTGAGACATTTCAGCACATGGACATACCCCCTACCGTATAAATAAACCTCATCTGGCCGCCATTTTACATTCAGTGTTTTGCCAGTGTAGGGAGAGGTTGCTGTGTGGAGCAGGGAAAGGCTGTTAGGGACACCAAACGCTAGCTAATAGGGCCACAAAAGTCATTTTAAGAACTAGTATAGGTGTGCTATCTATATGTGTGATACACAGAGGGATGCGATATACTTTTATAATGAGTCAAAAACACATAGATCTATATAGTGATCACCTGGAAGTGAGGGGCCTAGGGGCTAGGGACTTAGTAGGGCAATTTTTATATAGGGTAAGGTTCCGGACGGGGTCACTATTATCAGGGCGGGTGGTCTGTGGTTAGGCTATCAGGGCCAGAATAGCACCCCCCCCCCCCCCCCCCCGTAGGGAAATATCAGGGACAGTTCTTTGCCCACCCTGTCCTTCAATACCACATCATCATCTAGCCCAGGGATAGATGGTTTTTGCTTTCCCTCTGGGATTCATGGATGTGCACTGGAACCCCCCGGATTGTGGTAGGACATATGGTTTCTGATTTGGTGTCGCCGAGCACTTGTTATTGCCTACCACATCTATGCTTTTTGCTTAAAGGGGTTCTGCACTTTGTTTTAACTGATGATCTATCCTCTGAATAGATCATCAGCATCTGACCCGGGACCCCCGCCGATCAGCTGTTTGTGAAGGCAGCGGCGCTTCAGCAGCGCCGCGGCCTTCTCGCTGTTTACCGCTGGCCCAGTGATGTTCACGACTAGTATCAACTAGCGTGGGTGGGACTAAGCTCTGTTCACTTGAATGGAGCTTAGCCGCGCCCACGCTAGTTGATACTGGTCGTGACGTCACTGGGCCAGCGGTAAACAGTGAGAAGGCCGCGCCGCTGCCTTCTCAAACAGCTGATCAACGGGGGGTCCTGGGTGTCGGACCCCCGCCGATCAGATGCTGATGATAGAAACATAGAAACATAGAAACATAGAATGTGTCGGCAGATAAGAACCATTTGGCCCATCTAGTCTGCCCAATATACTGAATACTATGGATAGCCCCCGGCCCTATCTTATATGAAGGATGGCCTTATGCCTATCCCATGCATGCTTAAACCCCTTCACTGTATTTGCAGCTACCACTTCTGCAGGAAGGCTATTCCATGCATCCACTACTCTCTCAGTAAAGTAATACTTCCTTATATTACTTTTAAACCTTTGCCCCTCTAATTTAAAACTGTGTCCTCTTGTGGTAGTTTTTCTTCTTTTAAATATGCTCTCTTCCTTTACCGAGTTGATTCCCTTTATGTATTTAAAAGTTTCTATCATATCCCCTCTGTCTCTTCTTTCTTCCAAGCTATACATATTAAGGTCCTTTAACCTTTCCTGGTAAGTTTTATCCTGCAATCCATGTACTAGTTTAGTAGCTCTTCTCTGAACTCTCTCTAGAGTATCTATATCCTTCTGGAGATATGGCCTCCAGTACTGCGCACAATACTCCAAGTGAGGTCTCACCAGTGTTCTGTACAGCGGCATAAGCACTTCACTCTTTCTACTGCTTATACCTCTCCCTATACATCCAAGCATTCTGCTGGCATTTCGTGCTGCTCTATTACATTGTCTTCCCACCTTTAAGTCTTCTGAAATAATTACTCCTAAATCCCTTTCCTCAGATACTGAGGTCAGGACTGTGTCAAATATTCTATATTCTGCCCTTGGGTTTTTACGCCCCAGGTGCATTATCTTGCACTTATCCACATTAAATTTCAGTTTCCAGAGTTCTGACCATTCTTCTAGTTTTCCTAAATCCTTTTTCCATTTGGCGTTTCCCTCCAGGAACATCAACCCTGTTACATATCTTTGTGTCATCAGCAAAAAGACAAACCTTACCAGCGAGGCCTTTTGCAATATCACTTATGAAGATATTAAACAAAATCGGTCCCAGTACAGATCCCTGTGGAACCCCACTGGTAACATTACCTTGTTTTGAATGTTCTCCATTGACTACAACCCTCTGTTGTCTGTCACTCAGCCACTGCCTAATCCACTCAACAATATGGGAGTCCATGCTCAATGACTGCAGTTTATTGATAAGTCTTCTATGTGGGACAGTGTCAAAAGCCTTACTAAAATCTAGATATGCGATGTCTACTGCACCTCCACCGTCTATTATTTTATTCACCCAGTCAAAAAAATCTATAAGATTTGTTTGACATGATCTCCCTGAAGTAAACCCATGTTGTTTTTCATCTTGCAATCCATGGGATTTTAGATGTTCCACAATCCTATCCTTTAATAGGGTTTCCATTAATTTGCCTACTATTGATGTCAGACTCACTGGTCTATAGTTGCTCGATTTCTCCCTACTACCTTTCTTGTGAATGGGCACGACATTTGCCAATTTCCAATCTTCCGGGACGACTCCTGTTACTAATGATTGGTTAAATAAATCTGTTAACGGTTTTGCCAGCTCACCACTAAGCTCTTTTAATAATTTTGGGTGTATCTCATCAGGCCCCTGTGACTTATCTGTCTTCACCTTAGACAGCAAACTTAGATCTATCCAGAGGATAGATCATCAGTTAAAACAAAGTGCAGAACCCCTTTAACTTTAATAATTTAATTTATTTTCATTTTGAGGGATATCTTTTCCATTCACACGTCCGCAAAATGGGTTTGCATCCATTCCGCAACTTTGCGGACCGGGTGCAGACCCATTTATATTCAATGGGGCTGGAATGTGCTGTCTGCATCCACATTTACGGATCCGCACTTCCGCATCTGTGCCTCCGTTCGCAATTGCAGACAAGATTAGGCATTTTCTATCATAGTGCCGGCGATGTGCGGTCCACAAATTGCGGAATGCACATTGCCGGTGTCCGTGTTTTGTGGATCCACAAAACACTTACAGACGTGTGAATGAACCCTCATAGTAACATTATTAAAGGTTACATTTTATCTTTATGTATATTCTAATGGATTGTCTTTAGTGCCTATAGTGCCTTTGATTAAGGGATCTATATACCTGCTTCCACAAAATACTGATTGAGGGGTGCAATATACCTGCTTGCACAAAATACTGATTAAGGGGTTTGATATACCTGCTTCCACAAAATACACATTGAGGGTTGTGATATACCTGCTTCCACCAAATATTGATTAAGGGGTTCTATATACCTGTTTCCACAAAATACTGATTAAGGGGATTGATATACCTGCTTCCACCAAATATTGATTGAGGTCTGTGATACACCTTCTTCCACAAAATACTGATTAAAGGGGTATTCTCAACACGCCGTTTCATACTTACCTGCGCCCGGCGCGCTGTCCACTTCCTGGTTTCGGCACTCGGCAGGGGGCGGGCTCTATCTTGATTGAAGTCTTCTTCCAGCCGGGCCACGCGCTGGACTGAACGCGCACGCCGAGGCCGTGCATGCGCCCTGGTGACTTCTTCCTGGCAAGTATACTATACTGGCCAGGAAGAAATCACCATAGCGCATGCGCGGCCTCGGCGTGCGCTTTCGGGACTGCGCGCGGCCGGCCGGGAGAAGAGAAGTCGTCTGCGCAAGTGTGGCCACCACGATTCCTGAGAAGAGCGGTGGCCGTAACCAGGGGAGACGGAAGACAACAGTCAGGTAAGTATATGTTTATTTTCTTCTAAGGGGTGGGAATTAGTTAATTAAATTTATTTAGAAAAATTATCACTGTTAAATCATTAACAGATTTAACAGTGATCATTAAGATGGGAATACCCCTTTAAAGGGTTTGATATACCAGCTTCCACCAAATACTGATTGAGGATGCTATATACCTGCTTCCATAAAATACAGATTGAGGGTTGTGATATACCTGCTTCCACCAAATATTGATTAAGGGGTTCAATATACCTGCTTCCACAAAATACTGATTAAGGGGATTGATATACCTGCTTCCACCAAATATTGATTGAGATCTGCGATACACCTGCTTCCACAAATTACTGATTGAGGGGTGTGATATACCTGCTTCCATCAAATATTGATTGAGGCCTGCGATACAACTGCTTCCACAAAATACTGATTAAGGGGTTTGATATAACTGCTTCCACCAAATATTGATTGAGGCCTGCGATATACCTGCTTCCACAAATATTGCTCTTCTCTAGGGACTTTGGAACAGGGTCATTTTGAAAATGACAGGCAGAGGAAGAGGCAGGCCGTTCCGCAGGGGTGGTAGGGGTCAGGCAGGTGCACCAGGCCGGAGCCTAAGTGGGAAGTTGGGGAAGGTGCGTGTGATTACGTCAAAGGACGCACCAAAGTTGATTGAGTGGCTTACTCAGCCTTCCGCTTCTGCACCCTCCTAATCATCTGTATCTGCACCCTCCTCACTCTCTGATGTGTGCACCCCCAAAGACACCACCACCACCATAACCCCTCCACTCGAGTCAGAAGATGACATTCTTGGCATCGGATGAGGAAGAGGAGGTAGCAACGGCCGCCACCCAGCGGTCTGACGACAGTACCCAGATCAGATCAAGGAGGGTGGTCCCCGCTGTTGCTGCCTACTCTGAGATCTCTAATGTCAGTGGTGGTGAAGGTGACGATGATGACGTGTCGATGGACGTCACGTGGGTTCCCACAAGAGAGGAAGAGGAGGGGAGTTCAGAGGGAGAGACGGAGCAGCAGATAGGGAGGAGAAGGAGGAGAAGCAGGCAGAACTCGCAGTGCACAGGAGGCAAAAATCAGACTGCAAATGTATCTGGAGCGAGCCATCCACCATGCACGGTCACATCTTGCGCTCCCAGGACGCCGGCACATGGCTCCGCAGTGTGGGCTTTTTTTAACGTGTCAGCTGCTGACAATAGTGTTGCCATTTGCAACCTGTGCTGTCAACGCATAATTCGCTGTAAGCACAACACTCACCTAGGGACGATCGCCTTAAGAAGGCACTTGGCCTCCCATCACCGAGCCCAATGGGAGCAATGCCATCAGAACCCACAAAGCCACACTCCCAGCGCTCCACGTCCTGCCTCTTCTCCTTCTCCTCCCTCCTCCCATTTGTCCTCCACTCCACCTTCCACCATGCCAACTTCCACCATGCCTTCATTGCGTTTATCTGGCAGAAGGCAAGCTTCGGTGTCCCAAATGTTTGAACGTAAAAAGTTGATGAAGCCGGAAAACCCCCTTTTGCCCAACGGCTGACTGCTCGCTTGTCAGAACTGCTAGCCCGCCAACTACTGGTGGACTCGGAGGCCTTTCGAAAATTTGTGGCCATTGGCACACCGAAATGGAAAGTCCCCGGAAGGAAATATTTCTCCCAGAACGGCATCCCAGAGCTATATGGCCAAGAGCCACACCGGTCCTGCACCGCTTTCAGCTCTGCTGTCACAGACCAATCAGTGGCTAACCCCGCTCAATTTGACAGTTGGTAAAGTGGTGTGCGACAACGGTGCCGATCTGTTGAGCATGCTGAAACAGGGCAAAATGACACATGTGCCGTGCATGGCACACGTCCTCAATTTAGTCATTTAGCCATTCGTTGCCAAATACCCAGAGGTCCAGGACGTCTTGTGGCAGGCCAGGAAAATCTCTGGCCATTTTACATCTTACACGGCCATGGCTCGCCTTGCTGACGTTCAGCGGCGACACCACCTGCCCGTCACCTTGTATATGCTTGATAGGCTGCTCCAGCAGCAACGTGCCGTTAACGACTACCTGTATGAACTCTGCAGCAGGACAGGTTCTGGGGAGCTTGGTTTCTATTCACTGCGCCAGTAGCTGCTCATGCGCGACGCATGCAGACTTCTGCGGCCATTTGATGAGATCACTAAACTAGTCAGTCGCAGCCAGGGCACCATCAGTGACATCGTACCTTACACCTTATTTCTGGAGCGTGCATTGTGTCGTGTCATTGATCAAGCCGTCGAGGAGCAGTAGCTGGAAGATATGGAAGTCACAATGCTGAATGAATTCCCAGGGGGGGGCTACTCCATCTGAGACAAGTCAGCAGGAGTCTGAAGAGGAGTCAGAGGAGGATGGTGCCTGGGGGGAGGAGGAGGAGAAGCAATAAGAGCAGGCTTTGAGGGAGACTTTAAACTTTTCGGAGGAGACCAAGGATGACATTCTCCTGGGCATTGAGCAGGAGCAAGGGCGCTCCACTGCTTCTAATTTAGTGCAAATGGGGGCCTTCATGCTCCAGTGTTTGTAGAGGGACCCCCGTATAAAAAGCATAAAGGGCAAGGACCAGTACTGGGTGGTAATGTACTTAGACCCCCAGTACAAACACAAAATTGCAGACATGTTACCAGCATCACAGAGGGCTGTCAGAATGCAGCATTTCCAGGCCTTGCTGCAAGAGATGCTGCATTCTGCTGTTGCGGGTGCTGGCAGAGGAATTTCCACCCACAGCGAAACAGTTGAGGGTACTAATCCTACCGCGCCTGCAAGAAGAGGGCGGTTTGAAGATGTGTTGGTCATTCAGATATGAGATCATTCTTGCAGCCAACCCATCAACTGCCGCCCTTCGGATCCAGCCTCAGGGAACACCTAGACCGACTGGTGTCTGACTACATCGGGTTAACGGCCAATGTGGACGCTCTGAGAAGTGAGGAACCCCTACTGGGTGTGCAGGCTTGACCTGTGGCCAGAGCTGGCACAATTTGTCATGGGACTCTTGGCTTTCTCCTCGTCGAGTGTCCTGTCCGAAAGGACGTTCAGTGCAGCAGGGGGGATCGTGCACTCGCCTAGCTCACGACAGTGTGAACTACCTCACATTTCTAAAAAATGAATGAGGCATGGATCTCAGAGGAATTCAACACCTGTGACGCCCACGTGTAATTGAATTTCCTCATGCCAGCCCACACATATCCACCACCACCCAGAACAAAGAATGGTCCTTGTCTTATGTACACTGCTCAAAAAAATACAGGGAACACTTAAACAACACAATGTAACTCCAAGTCAATCACACTTCTGTGAAATCAAACTGTCCACTTAGGAAGCAACACTGAGTGACAATCAATTTCACATGCTGTTGTGCAAATGGGATAGACAACAGGTGGAAATTATAGGCAATTAGCAAGACACCCCCAATAAAGGAGTGGTTCTGCAGGTGGTGACCTGACCACTTCTCAGTTCCTATGCTTCCTGGCTGATGTTTTGGTCACTTTTGAATGCTGCCGGTGCTCTCACTCTAGTGGTAGCATGAAACGGAGTCTACAACCCACACAAGTGGCTCAGGTAGTGCAGCTTATCCAGGATGGCACATCAATGCGAGCTGTGGCAAGAAGGTTTGCTGTGTCTGTCAGCGTAGTGTCCAGAGCATGGAGGCGCTACCAGGAGACAGGCCAGTACATCAGGAGACGTGGAGGAGGCCGTAGGAGGGCAACAACCCAGCAGCAGGACCGCTACCTCCGCCTTTGTGCAAGGAGGAACAGGAGGAGCACTGCCAGAGCCCTGCAAAATGACCTCTAGCAGGCCACAAATGTGCATGTGTCTGCTCAAACGGTCAGAAACAGACTTCATGAGGGTGATATGAGGGCCCGACGTCCACAGGTGGGGGTTGTGCTTACAGCCCAACACCGTGCAGGACGTTTGGCATTTGCCAGAAAACACCAAGATTGGCAAATTCGCCACTGGCGCCCTGTGCTCTTCACAGATGAAAGCAGGTTCACACTAAGCACACGTGACAGACGTGAAAGAGTCTGGAGACGCTGTGGAGAACGTTCTGCTGCCTGCAACATCCTCCAGCATGACCGGTTTGGCATTAGGTCAGTAATGGTGTGGGATGGCATTTCTTTGGAGGGCCGCACAGCCCTCCATGTGCTCGCCAGAGGTAGCCTGACTGCCATTAGGTACCGAGATGAGATCCTCAGACCCCTTGTGAGACCATATGCTGGTGCGGTTGGCCCTGGGTTCCTCCTAATGCAAGACAATGCTAGACCTCATGTGGCTGGAGTGTGTCAGCAGTTCCTGCAAGACTAAGGCATTGATGCTATGGACTGGCCCGCCCGTTCCCCAGATCTGAATCCAACTGAGCACATCTGGGACATCATGTCTCGCTCTATCCACCAACGTCACGTTGCACCACAGACTGTCCAGGAGTTGGCAGATGCTTTAGTCCAGGTCTGGGAGGAGATCCCTCAGGAGACCGTCTGCCACCTCATCAGGAGCATGCACAGGCATTGTAGGGAGGTCATACAGGCACGTGGAGGCCACACACACTACTGAGCCTCATTTTGACTTGTTTTAAGGACATTACATCAAAGTTGGATCAGCCTGTAGTGTGTTTTTCCACTTTAATTTTGAGGGTGACTTCAAATCCAGACCTCCATGGATTAAAAAATTTTATTTCCATTTTTTTTTTTTGGGTGATTTTGTTGTCAGCTCATTCAACTATGTAAAGAACAAAGTATTTCAGAAGAATAACGTATTTATCGGCGTATAACACGCACTTTTTCCCCCTGAAAATAGGGGGCAAATCATGTATGCGTGTTATACGCCGATATTCATTGCGCTGTATGAGCCGGGAGAGAGGAGGGGCTGGAGTCCGTAGCTAGGGGCGGGGCCCGGTGCAGTCACTGTACTCTTACACCGGGCCCCGCCGCTCACCAAAGTATTTATAAACGTGAATCCTTATCCTGTTATTAAGCTGCCCTCTCCCATGTTCCCATGTCCCCCCTGTATCCCCATAGCACTTACTTAAGCTTCAATAGCAGGCAGAGCGGACGGCAGCAGTAACGTCACTCACTGACGTTGAGCGCCTGCTCCGCCCCCTTTATGAATGAAGCAGGCGGAGCAGACGCGCGACGTCAGTGAGTGACGTTACTGGTGCTATCCGCTCTGCCTGCTATGGAAGCGTGTGAATCGTAAGTGCTGTGGGGATACAGGGGAACATGGGAAAATGGGAGAGGGCAGCTTAATAACAGGATAAGGATTCACGTTTATAAATACTTCGGTGAGCAGAGGCCTGGTGTATTGGGGGACACTGTTATGAGGGGGATCTGTGGATGACATATAGCAGTGTCATCCACAGATCCCCCCCATAACAGTTCCATCCACAGATCCCCCCACCCCATAGCAGTACAATTTGAAATTTAATTTTTTTTCCTGAAATTTCCCTTAAAATGAAGGGTGCGTGTTATACGCCAGTGCGTGTTATACGCCGATAAATACGGTATTTAATTTATTGAGATCTCGGATGTGTTTTTTTTGTGTTCCCTTTATTTTTTTGAGCAGTGTATATACAGCGGCATAAAAGGCCTTTTCTGTCAGCTGAATGCCTAATTTTTGGGGACTCTACTCCAGTGGCCTACAGTAAAATTTGTATCCAGTGACCACCTAATGTACCTCCAGACACATAATCACTAGTTCTTTTCTGTCAGGTGATGTCACGGCCATGGCTATGACCGTGACTCTTCAACCGCATGCGATTGTCAGCGGTTTGGTTTTGTTGTCAATCACAGGTGAGGGCAGTGGTATTTGCCTCACCTGTGGTTGCCGCTGACAACGCTTGCTTGTGGCAGCTTTCCTGCTGTGCATGCGGTTGCACCTAGCAACCCCTATGTTAGTTGTGTGTGTGTATCGTGTCCACTGTGTTGTTTGTCTGTGTGCACTCTGTGTAGTGTGTTGTGTGCACTGACACTTTTCCTGCACTGTGGTTGCCCGTGGCAACGTTTGGCTGTCTGTACATGTGGTGGCAGTGTCCCGGCCTCTGGGCTATTCCCCAGGACACGGTTGCCACCCATGTCGCGGCCAGCGGCAACAACCACAGTGGGTTGCTACTCTTGGACACTTTCCCTTTAATGTTGTGTTTTCCCTTCCCGGGTGTTGGAAGGGTTAACTTCCTTCCCAGTGTGTGTGTGTGTCACTGGGTGTGTCCGACTGTGGGGTGTGGCTTCCTGGCCTATATAGCCTCACTGTTAGCATGGCTCTGTGGGTTGTTTCAGCCATGCTTGCAGGAGCAGCCTCCTGTGTTACTATCAGCCAGTGAGAGCCACCCCTGTGGTCATAAAGATATTGTCCTTATGTTTATGTCTGCTGTGTGTTGATGTTGTATGTTATGTTCTGTTGGGACCTTTCTATGTGTTTGGTGCAGCTTACGGTTCTGGATTCCTGTTTGCGCAGGGATCCAGTCAGCAAGGCTGTGACAGGTTGGTGGAACTAATAGTTCGCCTGTCATTCCCGTAAGGCTGTATGAGTTCCTCTTTTCCCAACAGCTTGGCCATTGAGACTCCTGCTCCTCCGTGCCTAGGATGAGTAGGTCGTCTTACCCTGACTCCTAGCGCAGGGACCGGACGGAGGGTGAGTTAGGGATCCGAGGTTCCTGCGCATGGGTCCTCCTACCTTTAAGGTCGGCCCATGCAGTTAGGAGTTAGGGTCAGGGTAGGGACGCTGTAGGAGGTGACCTGCTCCCTATCCTGTTCTCCTGGCCGAGTAGGCCTACAGCACATGGCAGCGCACAGCTGAGGATTTCCCCCATCCTCAGCCGTGACAGTATGACCATAGGGGTGGCTCTCACTGCCAGATAGTAACACAGGAGGCTGCTCCAGCAAGCATGGCTGAAACAACCCACAGAGCCATGCTAACAGTGAGGCTATATAGGCCAGGAAGCAACACAACACAGTCGGACACACCCAGTGACACACACACACACTGGGAAGGAAGTTAACCCTTCCAACACCCGGGAAGGGAAAACATAACATTAAAGGGAAAGTGTCCAAGAGTAGCAACCCACTGTGGTTGTTGCCGCTGGCCACGACATGGGTGGCAACCGTGTCCTACGGAATATATGAGTGGTATAAATCTTAGATTTATACCTGAGTGGTATAAATCTAAGTCCTTTGGTCTTCCAGACCCTGGTCTTTCCAAATGCCACATCTCTCAAGTGCCACTCTTAAGTGCACTGACTGAATTATACCAGAATTGGACCAGAAGGGGATCACAGGTAATTACAGACATAGTTAATGCAAACAATGTTTCAATTTTTCCTCTTACTCTTCCCACTTTTCCAACACCTCCTGAAATACCCCCACATCCATTCACCCAGCAAGGAACTATTCATCTCTTCTTACATTTTACCTTCTCATCTGATCGCTTGCACAAACCTGTTTGCCAACATAAAACACTTCCTTCCCAAACACACACACACTCCTCATGCCCTCTCTTATTCTCATCTATTAACACTTTCTCTGTTTCTCCTTACTGCTGGTGATATCTCTCCAAATCTAGGACCCCCTCAGCAAATCCCCACTATCACCTCCATGTCCCACTACAAATCTCCTTCTACAAATTTCTCCAACCCCTTAAACCTAATAACCATTCCTCTGACCCCTGCTCCTTTGGTTCCTCTTGCAGGAGCATTATGGAACGCGCGCTCTGTCTGTAACAAACTGTCATACATTCATGAACTGTTCATCTCTCAAAACCTTTCCTTTCTGGGTCTCACTGAAACATGGCTGACACCCTCAGACACCTCCTCCCCTGCTGCACTCTCTTATAGTGGATTTCAATTCACTCACACCCCCCGCCCCGGCTGCAAACATGGTGGAGGAGTTGGTCTCCTCCTATCAGACACCTGCTCCTACAGCCCAATTCCACTGCCACCCTCCATTACGCTCACCTCATTTGAAGTACACTCTGTTCGCATCTACTCTCCCTCCAACCTTCAAGTAGCCGTCATTTACCGCCCTCCAGGCCCAGCCACCATCTTTCTTGACCACTTTAACACCTGGCTACTACACTTTCTTTCTGCCGACATCCCCACTATCATCATGGGTGACTTCAACATCCCTATTGACACATGCCACTCGGCCACCTCTAAACTCCTGTCACTCTCTTCCTCCTTCGGCCTATCACAGTGGTCTTCAGTTCCCACCCACAGAGATGGTCACACTCTGGATCTGATCTTTACCCGCCTCTGCTCCCTATCTAACCTTTCTAATTCGCCTCTCGCCCTATCCGACCACAACCAACTCACCTTCTCTTCACTGGTCTCTTCTGCTGCTCCCCCGGTCCACACACTAACACACCCCCGCAGGAACCTTAAACATCTCGACTTTCACTTGCTTTCCGACTCTCTTCTCCCACTCTCTACCATCTGTTCCCTCCTAGACCCAGAAGCTGCTACCACACTATATAACACCACAATAAGTACAGCTCTGGACACTGTTGCCCCCCTCACACACAACAAAACCCGAAAAATCAACAGACAACCCTGGCACACCAACCTGACCAAAAAACTCAGACAAGCTTCCAGGGCTGCTGAGCGGCAATGGAAGAAATCCCATTCAAATGATCATTTCACCACATACAAGCAATCCCTCCTCATATTTAAATCCTCACTCGCTGATGCAAAACAGGCCTACTTCTCATCTCTCATATCTTCCCTGTCACACAGCCCTAAACAACTTTTTAGCACTTTTAACTCCCTTCTCTGCTCCCCAGCGCCCCCACCCTCTCCTCTCTTCTCAGCTGAGGACTTTGCCAAATATTTCAAACAAAAGATAGTCAACATCAGAGAAAGCTTCACCACACAGTCCCCACAGACCCTCTACGCAACGGCTCAATCCCCTTCTCCCAAAACCCGCTTCTCCACCATTACAGAAGAAAAACTCTCCACTCTACTCTCCAAATCTCATCTGACCACCTGTGCACTTGACCCAATCCCATCCCACCTCATCCCTAACCTCACGACAGTGTTTATCCCAGCCCTAACTCATCTCTTCAACCTATCACTAAACTCTGGTGTCTTCCCCTCTGCTTTTAAACATGCTACGATTACACCCATCCTTAAAAAGCCTTCACTTGACCCATCTTCCTTGTCCAGTTATCGCCCCATATCACTTCTTCCGTATCCCTCAAAGCTACTTGAACAACATGTCCATTCAGAACTGTCCTCCCACCTCTCCTCCTGCTCCCTCTTTGACCGCCTACAATCTGGCTTCCGACCCCACCACTCGACCGAGACTGCCCTTTCCAAAGTCACCAATGACCTACTGACAGCCAAAACCAAGAAACAATACTCTGTCCTCCTTCTCCTTGACCTGTCCTCTGCCTTCGACACTGTTGACCACTCCCTTCTGTTGCAAACTCTCTCATCTCTTGGCATCACCGACCTGGCCCTCTTCTGGATCACATCATACCTCACAGACCGGACGTTTAGCGTCTCCCACTCTCGCACCACCTCCTCGTCTCATTCCCTCTCTGTTGGTGTCCCGCAAGGCTCTGTCCTAGGACCCCTGCTCTTCTCTATCTACACCTTTGGCCTGGGACAGCTCATAGAGTCCCATGGCTTTCAGTATCACTCCTACGCTGACGACACACAAATCTACCTCTCTGGTCCAGAAATCACCACCTTACTATCAAGAATCCCACAATGTCTATCTTCTATATCATCCTTCTTCGCCTCTCGCTTTCTAAAACTTAACATGGATAAGACAGAATTCATAATCTTTCCCCCATCTTGTTTAACCCCCTCAACAGACCTATCTATCATGATCAATGGCTGCACACTCTCCCCGGTCAACAAAGTCCGCTGCCTTGGAGTGACCTTGGATTCTGCACTTTCCTTCCGACCGCAAATCCAAGCTCTTTCCACCACCTGCCTCCTCCAACTCAAAAACATCTCCCGCATCCGTGCTTTCCTTAACTTTGAATCTGTGAAAATTCTTGTACATGCCCTCATTATCTCTCGCCTAGACTACTGCAACATTCTCCTCTGTGGCCTTCCATCTAGCACTCTCGCACCCCTCCAATCTATCCTCAACTCTGCTGCCCGACTAATCCACCTCTCCCCCTATTACTCCTCTGCCTCTCCCCTCTGCCAATCCCTTCACTGGCTCCCCATTGCCCAGCGAATTCACTTCAAAGTACTAACAAATACATACAAGGCCGTCCATAACCTGTCCCCTCCCTACATCTCTGAGCTACTTTCCAGATACATCCCCACACGCACTCTTCGATCCTCACAAGACCTCCTTCTCTCCTCTCCTCTTATTGCCTCTTCCCACAATCGACTCCAAGATTTCTCCCGTGCATCCCCCATACTCTGGAACTCGCTACCCCAACATATCAGACTCTCACCTACATTGGAATCCTTCAAAAGAAACCTGAAAACCCACCTCTTCAGACAAGCCTACAACCAGTGACCCCGCTGCCTCTATACCGCCATGACCAAATGAACTTGCACCTACTGTGTCCTTCACCCATACCATGTAGATTGTAAGCCCTCACGGGCAGGGCCCTCTCTCCTTCTGTACCAGTTTGTAACTTGTCTTGTTTATGATTAGTGCAATTGTCTGTATTATGTATGTGCACCACTCATCATATGTACAGCGCTATGGAATGAATGGCGCTTTAATAATAAATAATAATAATAATAATAACATTAAAGGGAAAGTGTCCAAGAGTAGCAACCCACTGTGGTTGTTGCCGCTGGCCACGACATGGGTGGCAACCGTGTCCTGGGGAATAGCCCAGAGGCCGGGACACTGCCACCACATGTACAGACAGCCAAACGTTGCCACGGGCAACCACAGTGCAGGAAAAGTGTCAGTGCACACAACACACTACACAGAGTGCACACAGACAAACAACACAGTGAACACGATACACACACACCTAACATAGGGGTTGCTAGGTGCAACCGCATGCACAGAAGGAAACCTGCCACAAGCAAGCGTTGTCAGCGGCAACCACAGGTGAGGCAAATACCACTGCCCTCACCTGTGATTGACAACAAAACCAAACCGCTGACAATCGCATGCGGTTGAAGAGTCACGGTCATAGCCATGGCCGTGACAGGTGAATGCCTAATTTTTGGGGCCTGTACTGGCCTACAGGAAAATAGTTATCAGGTGACCGTCTAATATACCTCCAGCCACATAATCACTTGTTCTTTTCTGTCAGGTGAATGCCTAATTTTTGGGGCCTGTACTGGCCTACAGTAAAATTGTTATCCAGTGACCGCCTAATGTACCTCCAGCCACATAATTACTTGTTCTTTTCTCACAGGTAAATGCCTATTTTTTGGGGCCTGTACTCCCGTGGCCTAAAAAAAAATTTCTAGGCTCCAGCAGGGCACATTTTTGAGAGTTTCCATTTAAGACGCATAAAAATGGCCCCTGATTAAAATACATATTTTTGGTGGGAATTTTTGCCATTGATCCCCCTCTGGTATGTCATTGTCCATGTTGTGGGACTATTTGTGCACTTCTAGTAAGTATTTGGTAACTGCAAATATGACCTGAAGGTTTTTTAGGTTTCGCCTGCACACACATTCCTTAGGCAGTTGACAACTATTAGCTGCCTTTGATATGTTGATGTACATTTGTCCAGATAGACAGTACTGTACCTGTTCATACTGGCTTTGAGAAGACACCAATTAACAAAAAGATGCTGAAAACCTTAGATTCGTCCAGGATACCAATACAATATATGGCTTATATTATTTTCCTAAAAATGTATAAAAATCGGCATTTCTTACATTAGACGTACTTTTTTTCTTAATACACCACAAAAATGTCTATGAAACAATATACGTTCACCGCAAAACGGCTAATAACAAGCCCTTTTTTTCTTATTAATACACCACAAAAATGCCTATAAAATAATGTACGTTCACCGCTGAACGGCTAATTAGACATACGTATAGTTCCTATTAATACACCCCATAAATGGCTGCATCACACAGCTCTTGCACCCTAATAACAAGCAAGGATTGCTGGAATTACTGAGCTAATATACACTCACCTAAAGAATTATTAGGAACACCATACTAATACGGTGTTGGACCCCCTTTTGCCTTCAGAACTGCCTTAATTCTACGTGGCATTGATTCAACAAGGTGCTGATAGCATTCTTTAGAAATGTTGGCCCATATTGATAGGATAGCATCTTGCAGTTGATGGAGATTTGAGGGATGCACATCCAGGGCACGAAGCTCCCGTTCCACCACATCCCAAAGATGCTCTATTGGGTTGAGATCTGGTGACTGTGGGGGCCATTTTAGTACAGTGAACTCATTGTCATGTTCAAGAAACCAATTTGAAATGATTCGAGCTTTGTGACATGGTGCATTATCCTGCTGGAAGTAGCCATCAGAGGATGGATACATGTTCTCATTCTCTTTACACCTAATTCGGACTCTACCATTTGAATGTCTCAACAGAAATCGAGACTCATCAGACCAGGCAACATTTTTCCAGTCTTCAACAGTCCAATTTTGGTGAGCTCGTGCAAATTGTAGCCTCTTTTTCATATTTGTAGTGGAGATGAGTGGTACCCGGTGGGGTCTTCTGCTGTTGTAGTCCATCCGCCTCAAGGTTGTGCGTGTTGTGGCTTCACAAATGCTTTGCTGCATACCTCGGTTGTAATGAGTGGTTATTTCAGTCAACGTTGCTCTTCTATCAGCTTGAATCAGTCGGCCCATTCTCCTCTGACCTCTAGCATCCACAAGGCATTTTTGCCCACAGGACTGCCGCATACTGGATGTTTTTCCCTTTTCACACCATTCTTTGTAAACCCTAGAAATGGTTGTGCGTGAAAATCCCAGTAACTGACCAGCTTGTGAAATACTCAGACCGGCCCATCTGGCACCAACAACCATGCCACGCTCAAAATTGCTTAAATCACCTTTCTTTCCCATTCTGACATTCAGTTTGGAGTTCAGGAGATTGTCTTGACCAGGACCACCCCCGTAAATGCATTGAAGCAACTGCCATGTGATTGGTTGACTAGATAATTGCATTAATGAGAAATAGAACAGGTGTTCCTAATAATTCTTTAGGTGAGTGTATAGGGCAAACCTAAAATCAGCAGTATAAAAGCAATTTGGATCCCCAATTAGTGCAGCAAGGTGTAATAGAATTGCTCCTATTACCGAGGCTGTACACTCCCCTATTGGACCCTGTTCTCCTTTTATAGTGTAGATAATGCCCCCCTATCCTTTCCCTACACCTTGAATGATCTTTCCCGAACTTGTAAATCGTTTTTTTCAGCACAATAAAGTTTTTACTAACACTGTCCCTAGCGCCTTTCACTTCTCTCCCTGCACTAAGTACACTGGAAAATGGCAGCATCTAAGATGGCCGAGGCTATTTATAGGGCTGTGCCATCACAGGGGCTGGCTGGCTGCTGATTGGCTGCATGCATGGCATTGTCGATGATCCCTCGTTCCCACAGTTTTTTGCTCCATGTCCTAACATGTGCAGTAGCCATTTTAGGAAAAAACGAAGCGTGAGGAAATTTAACTTCAGTGCAAATCGAATCTTTCCTGAAATTCGGATTGAATTCCATTTTGTCAACTTCGATTCGCTCATCTCTAATTACAGCAGCAATACCCACAATGTGGCAACAATCTACCTATGGGTGCAAATATTTTATTAAGTCTATATAAAAATTTATTAGTAGAAAATCAATATGGATATCAATCCAAAAAATGAAAATAGGATAAAAAATTACAAAATTGAAATAAAAATAAAAATAGGGAACAAAGATACAGGTTAAAATGCATAAAAAAGTGAGTATGTATATATAATATATATATATATATATATATATATATATATATAAAAATAGATATATATAATCATATAAATATATCACTGTGTATGTCATTCTATATTCTAATATCAATTGAGAGAGTATTGTCCCAGGCGGTTGACCAAGGCGTAACAATAGTTCATCACTGTTGATAAATGTATGAATCCATATAAATAGTTTATAATGTATAAATGAATCCGTGTAGAAGGAACTGATTAAATGGTTAAGTGGTTAAAAAATGGTTAGCAATGGTTAAAAAGATGGTAAGGTGTCCACATGGAGTTATTTCCTACTTTAGTGCAATAATTTATATTATATTTGATAGACTGGATATCCCAAACTAGGTGTGTTGGCATATAATCGATATAGTAGATATTACTTCCAAGTATCGCTCACCTTCCTCTCACTGTTAGTCAAGGTTAGTACGTTTAATGCCCACCGCTGCTCCGTGGCGTCCCACGTGTGCGGCTGGGTATACAGAAGTTTTTTACCTCTCTCTCGGAGAATCGAGGGTCGCTCGTGTGCGGCTGGATACACAGAAGTTTTTTACCTCTCTCTTGGAGAAACGAGGGTCTCCGGAGCCCTGTCTGCCGCTCTGTGCTGTTCGCGTTGGGCGTCTCACGTGATCCCGTGGTTTGAAGTTCAAGACTGTCACGTGTGCAGGCACTATGTCCGCGATCTTGCGCTTGCGATCCTGCTATCAATAAGGCATCGGGAGGAACGTTTCACTGCGGTGTCTGTATACAGATTTTGTTATCAGATTTTGTTAGGATCCTTTCTACTCAATATCCATAATTGTGAAGTGGTGGGAATAGTCCACAATTGCAGGTCTAAAACACCAAAGATCGGAGCGCTGATAAAACAGCCAGGCATCCGATTTCCCATCAGGGTAAGGCAACCCAGGTCCTTATAGAAAGCCGAACATTTCAAGTTCGGTGTTAAGTCCATTTGGTACCAATGAGTTAAATTCAAAAATTCTCCTTGATTCTAATCTTGACATTCTTTTTATGTGGTCTCCACCCCTCCAGTATGTACCTACTTAATCTAAAGCTGAGAAGATGAGACCCTGTGGATTATGATTGTGGCATCGTCTAAAGTGGTCCGACAGTGTGTTTCTTATATCCATTTTTAATGTTCGTTATATGTTCAGCAATTCTTTTTTTCAAGGTTCTCTTGGTTCAGCCTATATATTGTTTGCCACATGGAAATTGGATGACTTACTGTATATGACATTGGTGGAATTGCACGTCAGAAATTCTCCAATCTCATGTGTGTGGCCATTTTGTGTGGAGATTATTCGTTCAGTTTTCTTTGGGAAGTTTATCGTTTTGCAATTGTTGCATTGATCGCAACGGTAAAAACCCTCCATGTTCAGCCATTTTTGTACTGTTTGTCTCTCTTTCTTACAAGATTTATTTGACAGTGCCACCTTTAGACCTAGATTGGGGGCTTTTGTGTATGTGATTTGTGGGGTGGTGGTTATTAGGGGGCCACAAGTTTTATCGTCTAAAATAAAGTGCCAGTGTTGTTTAATAATTCACTCTACTTTTTTGTATTGTGAGTTAAAGAGCAGGATGATGCGAATTGTATCATCCTCTCTGGCTTTTTTTGTCGTGGTCTCATTGGTTATGAAAAAAGATTGACAGTCTAGTTCCCTTATCTTGGATAGAGATGTCTTGATTGTATTAAGTGAATATTCTTTAATTAAGAATTGTTCTTTTATTACTTTAGCTTCTTCCTCAAATTGTTTATTGGTAGTGCAATTTCGTTTGATACGGCGGAATTGGCCCAAGGGAATATTGAGGAGCCATCTCGGTAGATGGCAGCTCGTATACATAATATATAAATTTTTGGTGATAGGTTTCTGGTACGTGCTACATATTAATCTATCTTGGTCAACTGTGATCCACAGATCCAGGAAATCTACTGATGTTCTACTTACGGCATATTGGATGTAAATTGTAAATTATATGAATTTGTGTTGATTTCTTCCAAAAATATTTTAAGTTCACTCTCTCCTTTTTGCCAAATGAAAATGATATCATCGATATAACGTTGCCAGAGGACCAGGTCTGTCCCCAGTCTTGGGCTGATATTTTCCAATTCCCATTGAGCCATAAATAAATTGGCGTAGCTGAGGGCAAACCTGGTCCCCATGGCAGTACACCTAATCTGAAGAAATAAATCGGATCAAAGTGAAAATAATTGTGTCAGTATCAACTCCACTCCTTCTGCTAAAAATTCGACCTGATCTGAACATAGTCTGTCACCCTTTTGTAACTGTGATTTCATGGCTTCTATGCCCTGAGTATAATCAATGATAGTATATAGAGAGTGTACATCGAGAGTACCCATGTGCCAATGAGGTTCAAATTTTAATTTTCCTATTATCTCAGTGATGTGTGTGGTATCCTTGGTATATGATTTTATATTTTTGACCGTGGGCTGTAATAATTTATTGATGTATTGGGACAGATTCGATGTTAGAAAGCCAATACCTGAAATGATTGGTCGTCCGGGTGGGTCAGTCTGATTCTTATGGATCTTAGGTACACAGTAAAAGACCGGTATTATCTGTTGTGTATTAATAATGAATTGTTATTCCCGATCTAGAAGTATTCCATTCTCTGATCCCTTCTGACAGTACTCAATGAGTTTTTGATTGAACTCCTTTGTTGGATCGTTGTTTAACCACCTCCCGTCCGCACGTTAACTAAAAACGTCCGGGAGGTGGTTCTATATCTCTGAATGGACGTTCCAGAACGTCCATTCAAAGATCGCAGCTGCACGCTAATCGTCAGTGACACCAGAGCAACCCTTAGAGAAGGCAGGGACAGTTCCCAGGTGTCCCTGCCTTCTAGATCGCTGTATACACAGTGCTCACCGAGCGCTGTGTATACAGTGCAGGAAGCGCTTTGCGCTTCCTGTTTCGGCCCGGCGGTCATGTGACCGCCGGGGCCGGAGAGTGCAGGAGCTGTCGGGTCTTTCACAGACCTCGATCAGCCCTGCACTGAGGCTGTACAGAGCAGTATACCGCTGTACAGTCTCTCTGGGGGGTGTATTTCCCCTGTAACTGGGGCTACTATGTCAGCCCCAGGTACAGGAGAAATCAATAGTAAAAAAAATAAAAGTGAAGTTAAATGTCCCCCTGAGTTCTTGTATGACCTTATGGGAGATGAAAAGTGTAAAATAAAAAATAAAAAAAAGTTTTCACATGTAAAAAAAAAAAAAAATCCCCAAGTAAGGAATTTAAAAAAAAGGTTCAAAAATAGAAAAAAATTGAAAATAGACATATTTGGTATTGCCATGTCCGTGACGGCCGGCTCTATAAATATATCACATGATCCACCCAGCCCGATAAACACCGTAAAAAAATATATAAAAACTGTGTCAAAAAAGCCATTTTTGGCACCTTACATCACAAGAAGTGCAACACCAAGTGATCAAAAAGGCGTATGTCCCACAAAATGGTACCAATAAAACCGTCACCTCATTCTGAAAAAAATGAGCCCCTAAATAAGAAAATCGCTCAAAAAATAAAAAGACTATAGCTCTCAGAACATGGACACATTAAAACTGAATTTTTTGTTTCAAAAATGAGATTATTGTGTAAAGCTTAAATAAATAGGAAAAAGTATACATTTTAGGTATTGCCACGTCCGTAATGATCTGCTCTATAATAATGTCATATGACCTAACCCCTCAGGTGAACACTGTTAAAATAAATAAATAAAAACTGTGCTAAAGCAACCAATTTTTTGGTCAACTTGCCCCATAAAGAATTATAATAAATGATCAAAAAATCATATGTACCCCAAAAAAGTACCAATAAAACTGGCACCTTATCTCCTAGTTTCCAAAATGGGGTCACTTTTTGGGAGTTTCTACTGTAAGGGTGCATAAGGGGGGCTTCAAATGAGACATGGCATCTAAAAACCAGTTCAGCAAAATCTGCCTTCCAAAAACCATGTGGCGCTCCTTTTCTTTTGCGCCCTGCCGTGTGCCCATACAGCAGTTTATGACCACATGTGGGGTGTTTCAAAAAACTGCAGAATCAGGGTAATAAATATTGAGTTTTGTTTGACTGTTAACCCTCGATTTGTTAAAGATAAAAATTGAATAAAATGGAAAATCTGCCAAAAAAGTGACATTTAAAAATTTGATCTCCATTTTCCTTTAATTCTTGTGGAACTTGAGGGGTGTAGTTTATACAATGGGGTCATTTATGGGGGTATCCACTATGTAATCCCCACAAAGTGACTTCAGACCTGAACTGGTCCTTAAAAAGTGGGTTTTGGCAATTTTATAAAAAATTTTAAGAATTGTTTCTAAAATTCTAAGCCTTCTAATATCCTAAAAAATTAAATGACATTTCCAAAATGATGCCAACATAAAGTAGACATATGGGGAATGTTAAGTAATAAATATTTTATGAAGGCCGAAGTTACGCTGCAGCGCTGACAGGCGAGCAGCAGCAGGGTGAGAACGCCGAAAGGGCGCACAGACGGCCAGCACTTTATGCAGCAGCTCTGACATATCAGGGTAATTTTTAAGAAATCTCTGCACCACCAGATTCAGCACATGTGCCAGGCAAGGGATGTGCATCAAACCGGCTAGTCCCAGAGCTACTACGAGATTTCGCCCATTATCGCACACCACCAGGCCGGGCTTGAGGCTGACTGGCACAAACCACTCATCGGTCTGTTGTTCAAGGCCCGTCCACAGCTCCTGCGCATTGTGGGGTTTGTCCCCCAAACAGATACGTTTTGAAACTGCCTGCTGTCATTTACCCCTGGCTGTGCTGAAGTTGGTGGTGAAGGTGTTACGCTGACCGGATGAGGAGCTGGTAGAGGATGAGGAAGCAGAGTAGGAGGAGGAAGCAACAGGAGGCAAACTGAAGCGCCCTGCAATCTTCGGTGGTGGAAGGACATGCGCCAAACTGCTATCCGCCTCAGGCCCAGCCAACACTGCATTTACTCAGTGTGCTGTTATGGAGATATAATGGCCCTGACCGTGCTTACTCGTCCACGTATCCGTAGTCAGGTGCACCTTGCCACAGATGGCGTTGCGCAGTGCACACCTGATTTTGTCCCCTACTTGGTTGTGAAGGGAAGGGATGGCCGGCCTTGAAAAGTAGTGGCGGCTGGGCACGACGTACTGTGGGACAGCCACCGCCATAAGGCCTTTAAAACTATCCGTCTTCACCAGACGGAATGACAGCATTTGAAAGGCAAGTAATTTAGAAATGCTGGCATTCAGGGCTAGGGATCGCGGGTGGGTAGGGGGGTACTTCCTCTTCCTCTCCAGCGTTAGGGATATGGAGAGCTGAACGCTACCGTGGTACATTGTGGAGATGCTTGGTGACCCAGGTGTTGGTGTTGCTGGCAGATCCTCTGTTTGCGGGGTGCCAGGTGGCACTGTCACTTCAGAGGTAGATGGAGAGGCCGCGACTGCAGCAGAAGAGGAAGCAGGAGCAGCCAGAGACCTTTCTTGTTTTTTGAGGTGTCTACTCCACTGCAGCTCGTGCTTAGCACTTAAATGCCTGGTCATGCAGGTTGTGCTCAGGTTGAGAACGTTTATGCCTCGCTTCAGGCTCTGATTGCACATTGTGCAAACCACTCGTGTCTTGTCGTCAGCACATTGTCTGAAGAACTGCCATGCCAGGGAACTCCTTGGAGCTGGCTTTGGTGTGCTCGGTCCCTTGCTGCGGTGGGCAGTAGGAGGCGTACTGTCTAGAGGACGGCCGCTCCGCTTTTGCACCCTGCTCCCTCTTCTGCTGTGCTGGTGGCTCTGTGCGACCACCGCCTCTTCCTCCAAACTACATAGGTCGCTCGCATGACCTTGATTCCATGTGGGGTCGAGGACCTCATCGTCCTCCACATCATCTTCCACCCAGTCTTCACCCCTGACTTCCTTGTCGGTCTGCACGCTTTCGAAAGCCCCAGCAGTTGGCACCTGTGTTTTGTCATCATCCGAGAAGTGCTGCGATGGTTCTCCCATGTACTCATCTTGAAAGATAAGTGGTTGGGCATCGGTGCACTAAATCTCTTCCACTTCTGGGGCAGGGCTAGGTGGATGGCCCTGGGAAACCCTGCTAACAGAGTCATCAAAAAGCAGAAGAGACTGCTGCATGACTTGGGGCTCAGACTGCTTGGCTGATTTGCAAGGGGGTGAGGTGAAAGACTGATGGACATCGGCTGCAGGTGCCAACTGTGGACTTTCAGCAGGAGACTGGGTGGGAGACAATGTGAAGGAACTGGATCCACTGTCAGCAACCCAATCTACTATCGCCTGTACTTGTTCAGGCCTGACCATTCGTGGGGCAGCATTAGGCCCGACTAAATACCGCTGCAGATTTTGTCGCCTACTCACACATGAGTAAGGGGTTTCACTTGTGCGTGTAGCTGTCACGGCAGAGAGCGGGGGAAACCCCCCGCCGTGCGATGTTAAAGGGAAAGGGAAGCCGCTAGGCCAGGACAACAGAATCAGGGATCAGGTCACCTCCTAAAGTGTCCCTAACTCTGACCCTGACTGCTAACCATATGAGCCAACCCAGATGGTAGGAGGGCTCATACTCAGGAACCTCGGGTCCCTACCTCAGGAAATCCCTGGACTAGGAGCAGGGTAAGACGACCTGTTCCTCCTATACACGGACGAACAGGAGTCTAAACTGGCCAAGCTGCAAGGAAAGGGAAACATATACAACATATGGATATGGCAGGTTAGTGAACCCACTTTCACACCTACCTGCCACAGACACACAGACTGGAACCCGTGCTCAAATGCTGAAGTCCACATCAAACACAAAGGGAGACAGCACACACACATTAAACACACAGGAACCAGATCCATAGCTGCAATAAGGTAAAACACCACAGAAACATAAGCTTAACATCAGTACATGTTTTATGACCACAAGGGTGGCCCTCACTGGACAGATGGTATAAGACCAGGAGGATGACTCCAGCATAAGGCATGGCTGAAGTACCCCTCAGCTACAGGGATCCAGCAGAGGCTAAATAGCCCAAGTAGCCACACCCACACACACAAACTAGGAAAGGAGTTAACCCTACCAACACCAGACAAGGTAAGTGTCACTTAAAGGGGAAATGTACACATAACATGAATCCCGTGCTCACCAAACATAGACAGTGAACACATACATACAAATGTTGCTAGAAGCAACCGCATGCCTTGACAGCGAGTCGCCTAGCAACCAACTCAGGCTGCTACACTGCCAAACATAATTATGTTGCCAGCGGCAACCACATGACAGACAAACATACAAACTGTCCTAACCTGCGGTAGACAACAAGCAGACCGCTGACAACTGCATGCGACACAAAGAGTCACGACCATAGGCCGTGACAGTAGCTGGCACAGATCGACCACGTCCTCTCCCTGCAACAGGAGCTCCACCAGCAGCACCACGCCCTGGGCCACAGCCCTTATTTGACGCTCTCCTCATATTTTTCGAATTTAAGATCTTGCCCTAAATGGGTGTTTAAATAATAGTAGAATAGAACGACAGTATGTAAAGGGAGTATCTCACAGGGCCTGAACCAGTGTAGGCCTGAAGTAAATATATCTTTGCCCAAAATGGCTGTATTTCAAATGCCTGATTCAAACCCCTGTATGTAGAGGGGGTATCTCACACGGTCTGAACCAGTGTAGGCCCGAATTCAATATTGGTGCACCAAATGGCGGTATTTAAAATCTCTGAATGTAACCCAAATATATTAAGGGTGTATCTAACAATGACACCTGCATCAAAGGCTGCCAACTAAATTTTTTGTGCCCAAACGAGTGTTTGTTTAACAATTAAATTTGACAGCAGTATATAAGCCTGTAATTTCACACGTGCTGATGCTGCAAGGCCTGAAAATAGTGTTTTTTGTCAAAAAAGTGTGTTTTCAAACCCCAGAAAATGATGGGTGTATTTGTAGCTTAAATTGCACACTGACTAATACAGATGTTGTAGATTGCCAAAATTGAGGTTTTTTTGCTAACAGAATATGAAAGCTGTATATATTAAACTTGAATTTAACACTTGCAGATCTGGAAAATACTGTTTTTTGAAAAAAATTGTGTGTTTTTAAAACCCCAGAAAATGATGGGTGTATTTCTACCTTAAATTGCACACTGACTAATCCAGATGTTGTAGTTTGCAATGTCCCAAAAGCTCAGATGCAGTGCTGGTGCACTGAGCATGCATAAAATGGCCGCCGCCACCCACCTAACAGAATTATAAAAGTTATTATTTTTTTGGTCAATGGCCTCAGGGCAGGGTAAAACTATTGTGTCCTGCACCCACACAACTATTTCTAGGTAGATCGCTGAGTTAGATTCTCTCCTATTCTCTCCCTGAAATCACAAGTCCAGCAACATCCTCTCCCTACACTTGTAACAGCAGAGTGACGTGCAGCGCTACGTGACTCAAGCTTATATAGAGCCTGGGTCACATGCTGCTCTGGCCAATCACAGCCAGGCATGGCTGTGATGGCCTCTTGGGGCAAGTAGTATGACGCTTGTTGATTGGCTGCTGTGCAGCCTTTCAAAAAGCGCCAAGAAAGCACCGAACCCAAACTTTTACGGAAATGTTCGGGTCCGGGGTCCAAAAATCCTAAAGTTCGGTACGAACCCGAACTTTACAGTTTGGGTTCGCTCAACCCTAGTCACGAGAAAACAATATTTGAATGGCTTGGATAAGTAAAAGTGTTCCAAAGATATATCAGATTTGCAAAATTAAGCCTGGTCAGGAAGGGGGCAAATGTCCCGGATGTGAAGTGGTTAATTTCCTGTATGTTGATATATCTGCCAGTTGTCTTTTACATTCCTCGTTGTATTTTTAGTCTCTAAAATTACAATCGCCCCCCCCCCCCCCCTTCCTTTATCTGCTGATCGTATCGCAATATTTTCTTCCTTTTGTAATTGTTTGATCGCTTGAATTTCACAATTGGTTAAATTGTTGTGTCTACTGGGTATATTCATTATTTTTCTCAAATCACATTCTACACTTTTACGGAATGGCGCTAATTCTTGACTATTTCTTGTCTAGGGAATTTTTGGGATTTAGGTTTCAACTCTGTGTACATATATATCTGGAGTGGAAACTTCATGGTTTATGGGATTTTCTGGGAAATATTTGTTTAGGCATAGTTTCCGGAAAAAAAATTCTATTCCTATGTATGTGTAAAATGTTATTTATTTTGGATGTTGGTGCAAATTTCAGACCTTTGTTCAGAAGTTTGGTTTGTGCATCAGTTAGTACAGTTGGAGCTTAAGTTAACTATTGCATCTTGATTGATAGTGTTCTCTCTTATCTGTTGTAATTATTTCTTCTTTCCCTGTCGCCTCCGTATCCTCTTTTTCCCTTTTCTTGTTTTTTGTGATGTTGTGTCTGGGAGTGCTCTTGACTGTAGTTGTGTGTTACTTGCTGTCGATATGTGTTTCTTACATATAGTGATCTGGGTTGGTGGTGTGTGTTGTGTTCCCGTGTCTGATTCGTAAGCCTGTGTCTCAGGTTGTATTGATGTGCTAAGGGTGGTGGTGAGTGTTGGCTTCGTTCCGGTGACTGTTGTTGTGTGTTCCAATACCGTGTTCTGTGGTGGAGTGGGGTTCCATCTAAAAAATGATTCTCTGTGCGTACGTCAAATTTATTTGAGGTAGGGACCGTGAATTTTGTATATTAACCATTTTGACTTGTTTCTCTCTTTTGGTTATTCTCCCCATGTGATTGTACCTGTTTTACTTGATGATCTTTCTTCTGTTGATCAAATCTAGTGTTATTTATATATTTCTTCATTTTTTTATTGAACTCTTGCTCTGTTTTATCTAGGCCTCTGCAGAGTCTTTCCTGCCACTTATTGAATTCATCATTTCTGGGTAATTTGTCAATAGTTTCTTTCATTTGTTTTATTTTTTCAGTGACCTCCTCAAGTATCTGAGTTCTTCCCTTGATGATCAATTTGATCAGGGCTAATGATTGCATCATCAAGAGAGAGTCCCATTCCTCATTAAATTCTGGACTAAAAAAATCCTGTGCTGGGTTTTTGCTTAGTAGGAGGCCCTTTGGAATTGTATTGTGTTCAACATACTGATTGAGTAATTTGATTGCCCAACTTTGTCTCAATTGTTTTTGCAATAGGGTTTCTAACTCTTTAAAGATATCTGACATAGTTTTAACCTCAGTTACGGTATGTCGTTCATATGTGGTTGGTGAATCTAAAACTCTCAACTTTCAACCGTTTGTCTTCTGCGTGGTTCCAGATATCCATATTTAACGGAATCAGGGAGCTGATCTCTATGTGGGTGTTGGATAAATTATGTTGATTAGATAGTAATATAGAGGATCACCCATCTGTTAATATGGGTATGGTGCACTTGCCCTGATTGATTACACCCAATCAATAGGAAGTGGTTAAAATTGAAATAGAAGATGGCAAGCACTCATTATCTGTAACCACCGGCAGACAACGGGTGCAAATATTTTATTAAGTCTATATAAAAATGTATTAGAATAAAATCAATATTATCAATCCAAAAAATGAAAAGAGGATAAAAAAGTACAAAAATGAAAGATAAAATAAAAATAGAGAACAAAGATACAGGTTAAAATGCATAAAAAGTGAGTATGTATATATAAAAATATATATATATATATATAAAAATATAGATATATATAATCATATAAATATATCACTGTGTATGTCGCTCTATATTCTAATATCAATTGAGAGAGTATTGTCCCAGGCGGTTGTCCAAGGCGTAACAATAGTTCATCACTGTTCATAAATGTATGAATCCATATAAATAGTTTTTAATGTATAAATGAATCCGCGTAGAAGGAAGTGATTAAATGGTTAAGTGGTTAAAAGATGGAGTTATTTCCTACTTTAGTGCAATAATTTATATTATATTTGATACACTGGATATCCCAAACTAGGTGTGTTGGCATATAATCGATATAGTAGATATTACTTCCAAGTATCGCTCACTAGGTGTGTTGGCATATAATTGATATAGAAGATATTACTTCCAAGTATCGCTTCACCATCCTCTCACTGTTAGTCAAGGTTAGTAGGTTTAATGCCCACTGCTGCTCCGTGGCGTCCCACGTGTGCGGCTGGGTATACATACGTTTTTTACCTCTCTCTTGGAGAATTGAGGGTCCCTGGTGTGCGGCTGCGTACACAGAAGTTTTTTACCTCTCTCTTGGAGAAACGAGGGTCGCCGGAAGCACTGTCTGCCGCTCTGTGCTGTTCGCATTGGGCGTCTCACGTGATCCCGTGGTTTGAAGTTCAAGACTGTCACGTGTGAGGCACTACGTCCGCGATCTTGCGCTTGCGATCCTGTCGTCAATAGGGCATCGGGAGGAACGTTTCACTGCGGTGTCTATATACAGATTTTGTTAGGATCGTTTTTACTCAATATCCATCATTGTAAAGTGGTGGGAATAGTCCACAATTGCAGGTCTAAAACACCAAACGCGTTTCGGAGTACACCTTACTCCTTCCTCAGTGGTTGCCTGCTGATTCGTAGTCTCCCTTTTTATAGTCATCTAGGTCATCGTAATTCTAGAGACTAAAAAATACGAGGAATGTAAAAGACAACTGGCAGATATTTAAACATACAGGAAATTAAACAACGATCCAACAAAGCAGTTTAATCAAAAACTCATCGAGTACTGTCAGAAGGGATCAGAGAAAGGAATACTTCTAGATCGGGAATACCAATTCATTCTTAATACACAACAGGTAATACCGGTCTTTTACTGTTTACCTAAGATCCATAAGAATCAGACTGACCCACCCGGATGATCAATCATTTCGAGTATTGACTCTCTAACATCGAATCTGTCCCAATACATCGATAAATTATTACAGCCCACGGTCAAAAATATTAAATCATATACCAAGGATACCACACACATCAATGAGATAATAGAAACATAGAATGTGTTGGCAGATAAGAACCATTTGGCCCATCTAGTCTGCCCAATATACTGAATACTATAAATAGCCCTTGGCCCTATCTTATATGAAGGATGGCCTTATGCCTATCTCATGCATGCTTGAACTCCTTCACTGTATTTGCAGCTACCACTTCTGAAGGAAGGCTATTCCATGCATCCACTACTCTCTCAGTAAAGTTATCACTTCCTGATATTACTTTTAAACCTTTGCCCCTCTAATTTAAAACGATGTCCTCTTGTAGCAGTTTTTCTTCTTTTAAAAACTCTCTCCTCTTTTACCTTGTTGATTCCCTTTATGTATTTAAAAGTTTCTATCATAGCCCCTCTGTCTCGTCTTTCACCAAGCTATACATGTTAAGGTCCTTTAATCTTTCCTCATTGGCACATGGGTACTCTCGATGTACACTCTCTATATACTATCATTGATCATACTCAGGGCATAGAAGCCATGAAATCACAGTTACAAAAGGATGGCAGACTATATTCAGATCAGGTCGAATTTTTAGCCGAAGGAGTGGAGTTCATACTGACACACAATTATTTTCACTTTGAATCCGATTTATTTCTTCAGATTAGGTGTACTGCCATGGGGACCAGGTTTGCCCTCAGCTACACCAATTTATTTATGGCGCAATGGGAATTCGAAAATATCATCCCAAGACTGGGGACAGACCTGATCCTCTGGCAACATTATATCGATGATATCATTTTCATTTGGCAAAAAGGAGAGAGTAAACTTAAAATATTTTTGGAAGAAATCAACGCAAATTCATATAATTTACAATTTACATCCAATATAAGTAGAACATCAGTAGATTTCCTAGCTCTGCGGATCACAGTTGACCAAGATAGGTTTCTGGTACATGCTACATATTAATCTATCACCAAAAATGGATATATTATGTATACGAGCTGCCATCTACCGAGATGGCTCCTCAATATTCCCTCGGGCCAATTCCGCCGTATCAAACGGAATTGCACTACCAATAAACAATTTCAGGAAGAAGCTAAAGTAATAAAAGAACAATTCTTAATTAAAGAATATCCACTTAATACAATCGAGACATTTCTATCCAAGATAAGGGAACTAAACTGTCAATCTTTTTTCATAACCAATGAGACCACGACAAAAAAAGCCAGAGAGGATGATACAATTCGCATCATCCTGCCCTTTAACTCACAATACAAAAAAGTAGAGTGAATTATTAAACAACACTGGCACTTTATTTTAGACGATAAAACTTGTGGCCCCCTAATAACCACCACCCCACAAATCACATACACAAAAGCCCCCAATCTAGGTCTAAAGGTGGCACTGTCAAATAAATCTTGTAAGAAAGAGAGACAAACAGTACAAAAATGGCTGAACATGGAGGGTTTTTACCGTTGCGATCAATGCAACAATTGCAAAACGATAAACTTCCCAAAGAAAACTGAACGAATAATCTCCACACAAAATGGCCACACACATGAGATTGGAGAATTTCTGACGTGCAATTCCACTGATGTCAAATATGTCATCCAATGCCCATGTGGCAAACAACATATAGGCCGAACCAAGAGAACCTTGAAAAAAAGAATTGCTGAACATATAACGAACATTAAAAATGGATATAAGAAGCATACCCTGTCGGACCACTTTGGACGATGCCACAATCAGAATCCACAGGGTCTCATCTTCTCAGCTTTAGATCAAGTAGGTAGATACTGGAGGGGTGGAGACCACATAAAAAGAATGTCAAGATTAGAATCAAGGAGAATTTTTGAATTTAACTCATTGGTACCAAATGGACTTAACACCGAACTAGAAATATTCAGCTTTCTATAAGGACCTGGGTCGCCTTACCCTTATGGGAAATCTGATGCCTGGCTGTTTTATCAGCACTCCGATCTCCCCTTGGAGGAAGGCCCCCAGCTTTCCAACTACGTCTCGAACTACGTTTCCATGTCGAACCAGATACAATACAATGTCGGCTGCCCTCCTCTGATGGTAAATCGGATGCCAGGCTGTTTTACCAGCGCTCCGATCTCTCCTTAGAGGAAGGCTCCCACCTATCTAGAAGAAATATTATCTGAAATATTATCTGAAACAATACAAGCCCAGAACCATCGACTAATTCCTACTCCCCACGATCCGTATACACCCCGCCTCTTTTATTGTCTTTTCATAAAATTTTTATTTAAAATCTTATTCGTATTTTTATTGCATCTGGTCATTCATTATTGTATTTTTATTACATCTGGTTATTTATTACATTTTAGTACATTCCTGTGCATGTTTTTATATTTTTTTTATATCTTTTTTTATATAATTTTTTAATATAATTTTTTTTATATTATGTATACTCTTATCACATAATATATGTGATATATGTAAGACAACAATCCTATTGTTAGACCTAGGATATACACTGAAAAAATTGTGAAATTACCTCCATGATCCTACAAAGAGACCTCAAATGGGAGTTCACTGTACAGAATCACACACACAAATTATGTAAATGACATTTTATAAACAAAAATCGCAATATCATGAAAAAACACACCAAATATAGAATTTGCAAATATACAGGATATATATAACCTATAACCTAAATCTGAAAGATTACAAAAGGAAAAATAGATATCAATACATGAGCCGTTGATCCAGTACGTGTTTTGGCAATAACCACGATTCCAGACTTTTGGAACAACCACTTGTCCTAGATGACTATAAAAAGGGAGACTACGAATCAGCAGGCAAACACTGAGGAAGGAGTAAGGTGTACTCCAAAACGCATTTGGTGTTTTAGACCTGCAATTGTGGACTATTCCCACCAATTATGGATATTAAGTAGAAACGATCCTAACAAAATCTGTATACAGACACCGCAGTGAAACGTTCCTCACGATGCCCTATTGATGGCAGGATCGCAAGCGCAAGATCGCGGACGTAGTGCCGACACACGTGACAGTCTTGAACTTCAAACCACGGGATCATGTGAGATGCCCAACGCGAACAGCACAGAGTGGCAGAGCCGGCAGACAGAGCTCCGGAGACCCTCCTTTCTCCAAGAGAGAGGTAAAAAAACTTCCATGTACCCATAATATAGAACGACATACACAGTGATATATATCTATATTTTTATATATACATACTCACTTTTTTATGCATTTTACCCTGTATCTTTGTTCTCTATTTTTATTTTATCTTTCATTTTTGTACTTTTATTATCCTCTTTTCATTTTTTGGATTGATATCTATATTGATTTTATACTAATGAATTTTTACATAGTCTTAATAAAATATTTGCACCTGTTGTCTGCGGGTGGTTACAGATAATGAGTGCCTGCCATCTCCTATTTCAATTTTAACCACTTCCTATTGATTGGGTGTAATCAATCAGGGCAAGTGCACCATACCCATATTAACGGATGGGTGAGCCTCTATATTACTATATAATCAGCAATCTACCTATGTGTGTTAAGGTGAAATTGAGAATCAAGGCTCAGTCGTCCATTTACATATTTTCAGTTTCCACGAGGTCGCAATTACATTTTTTAGGGGTTTATTTTAATTAAACAGAATATATACGTGATTACTGCACCAATACCCATGGTGTGGCAGCAATCTACCTGTGTGTTAAGTTAGAATTGAGTATCAAGCTTCAGTCATCCGTTTTCGTATTTTCAGTTTCCACAGGGTCGCAATTCTTATTTTTTGGGTGGTTCCATTTTATTAAGCTGCATATATACATCATTACTGTCGCAATACTCACGGTGTGGCAGCAATCTACTGTGTGTTTTAAGCTGAAATTGAGTGTCAAACCTCAATTGTCTGTTTGATGTATATTCAGCTTCCACATGGTAGGAATTAACTTTTTTGGGCGGATTGTTAAATGTACTTAAACCAGCATACAATAACTACAAGACACAAGGTAGAGCAGCAATCTACCTGTGTGTATTAATGAGAAACTGAGAAACAAGCCTCAATCGTCTGTTTACGTATATTTAGTTTCCACACAGGCACAATTAAATTTTTTTTGGGGGGTTCCATTTAATTAAGCTGCATTTATACATCATAACTTCAGCAATACCCACAGTATGGCAGCAGTCTAACTGTGGGTTACGTTAAAATTGAGCGTCAAGCCTCAATCGTCCGTTTATGTATATTCAGTTCCCACACGGTTAGAATTTACATTTTTGTTTGGGATTGTTAAATGTAATTAAACCAACATATATGTTATTACTGCAAGACATAAGGTAGGGCAGAAAGCTACCTGTGAGTGATAACAAGAAATTGAGTGTCAGACCTCAATTGACAATCACTGTGAATTCTATTTCCACAAGGTTGGAATTTAAATGTTTTTTGGGACTTGTTCAATTTAATTAAACCAGCATACAGGTGATCAACACCAATATACAGGCCAGCAGACAAAAGTATCTATAAGGAATAATGAATTTAGCCTTAAATCAGTTTCCCTATATTCACAATTTTTTAAACAATTTTTTTTATTTTTTTTGGTGGGGCGTTAATTACATTCAAACTAGCAGCATATATACATGATTATTACATCAATACACAGGCTAGTGCATACTATCGGAAAGGCGCAAAAATGTTTGGGCTACGGAAGGGTTTCAAATGAATGACTCAGAGCCAGCTTGTGGGTAGTAGCAGCACCAACTATCCGGCCAGAAGTAGTAGTAGTAGTAGTATTAGGCTGCAGTTGTCCCTGATGGCTTTGGAAAGACGCAACATTATAGTTGAGGAGGAAGAGGATGAGATAATGAATTGGATACAGTAGCTCACTTCTCCACTCAGTCGCAGCAGGATGACGTGGAGGTAACTTTAGAGTCTGACACCATGCCATGGAGCTAGGTGTCGCAGCGTTCCTCCTGCTCTTCCTACTCGCACCCTCAAAGAAGGCTTTCAGTGGAGTCCTCCTAGTTTTCACTGCCCCTTCATAGAGGGGCGCCTTCCTTTTTCCTAAGAAGTGGCAAGAAAACCCCAACACCCTCTATGGCAGAAAGTCAAGAGAGACTACCTGTTGACAACTTATGTGAGAGGCCTCACCATTTAGGCTGACCTGAGGAGAAGATTGGAGAAGAGGCTGGTGACCCCATGCGTACCTGTGTTGATGGTGATGGTAATAGTGGCACCTGTAGCCACCGCATTGGTGGTGGGGGCAGCAACAGTGGCAGTCAAGGAAAATGCAGAGCAGGAGAGGGGAGCCCAGGAGCCCATCATGATATCTCACAGTCTGATAAAAGTGGCAGGGAGATGAGGACAGAACCTGTGAGCTGGACCAGGGTGCTGAGAAGAAGGCAGCATCAGCAGAGAAGTGCGGTAGCGGCAGCAATAAAGAGCCCCCCAAAGAACAGCCAGAGGCCATGTCTGCTTCAGAATCCGGTGATGCCACTGACGCTGTGGGTGGGTTAGGCACAAAACACGCCAGAGCTAAGCTCAACTTGGCTGCCTGTAGCTCTGTGCGAGCAACTTCCATATGGTGCTTTTTCTCAACAAGGTCGACACACCAAACGTGCAATATCTGCAGGACTAAAATAAGCTGTGGACATTCAAACACAATTATAGGTACCAGAGGTCTATTGGAGCACATTAGGCGGCATCACCAGATCCTTTTGGAAAATGCAACTGGCCAGCATTCCCCGTCAGAACAAGTCTGTCCTTCTTTTCCTGGTCCTCTTTTTGGCAGCCAATCTGCATCTTTGTCATTATCACCTTCTTCTTCTCCTGCTAAGACTCCTTCTTTTCCCCAGCTCCATCGTGAGACATCTATAACAGAACGTTTGGCTATGAAAAAACTTTTCTCCACCCACCTGACCACGTTGCTGGCGGTGCAGAGAATGCGGGCCACTCCTTGTGCTTCTCGCTGTGCATCAAGCTGCACTCAATGGTGGACACCTGGAGCAGCTGTTATGGGCAAGGACAGTACATGTCTTTCACGGCCCACTGGGTCAATATTTTTTCTGGCAGTAGAGAGGCAGCACCCCAGCAACATGGCCAGGTCCTTTTGACCACCTCCCACTGTATCATGGGGCTGGCTCCCACAGCAAGCACTTATCTGCCTCCTTCTCCTCATCTGCCTCCTCCTCCTCCATGGACACGGTCCTGTCCCCAACAGCAGAAGGGAACAGCATTGCTTACACTATCCATCCTTCATATCACATGTGTCAAGTCAAGTGTTGCCACGCAGTGTTGGAGCTGATCGACCTGGGAGAGAGTAACCACACCGGCGAGCAGCAAACATCCTGCTCACCCTGCTGACTCCAACTGGGCAAGGTGGTCAGTGACAATGGACACAACATACTGGCTGCCCTGAAACTGTGGTAAATAGCACATGCTCCCTGCATGACCTTTTAAAAAAATACACTGGCTTGCGCAAGAAGTTGGCAATGTACAGGAGACTGTCCCTTTTTTCTGACATTCTCACGTGGTGAGGAACGCTATACTGGACTTGCAGCAACAAAATGGTATGCAGCTGCACCACTTAATCTGTGGCATTCCAATTCTCATTGGAATTCAACATTGCCCATGCTCGAGCATGTGTACGAGCTGCGGAAAGCCATGAACAATTTGCTCATGCACCAGACCACCTCAGCAGGGAGCATGTGTTGTTTCCAGGTCGGGCAGTGGTATCTCATGCCATTCATGCTGCACTTGTCCTTCATCCCTGTTATATTATTTTTGAAGAGATGCTGATGCTTATGCAACAGGGTACCCTGTAGCTGTTGGGAATTTACAATGTGAAACTCCCATGGGGAGGAGGAAGAAGTGCTGTGACTTGAGGATAAGGAGCCAGAGTTGGAGGAGAAAGAGGATGATGATGGTGACACCAGCCATTAGAGATGAATGAAGTTTGAAAAAATTTAATTTGGATGATTCGACTAAGTTCTTCACAAACTTTGTTTAGTTCTGAATTAATTTGTCATGAATCGCGATAAATCTGGTATACCCAAGTCACTCTGCCTAATCATATGCATCCCAGTTGGTGGCCCCAATCTCACTGTGAAGGCTTGGAACTTAAACTGCAGGGACAGTACAGGGAGAGTGCAGAGAGAGGGTATCACCGTGTGCATTACATTCTAGTGCACACACATTCATAGTTAATCCGTTCTGTAGATACTTTGCTATAAGTAATAAAGGCAGTTGTAATTTATCACCGTCTACATCACTGTGCAGGGCACAAAGATTCATAGCTAATCCTTTCTGTTAGTTGTTGAATTACTGTGTGTCAGTATAACAGATCAATCAAAGCGTCAGGTCTAATTTATCACCATGGACTTAACCGTGCAGTGCCCCAAGATTTACGTAGTAGCCCCATGACAGAGTGTCGATGGCGGCAGCAGCAGTACCAGTGGCTGTAACTTTGACAAAAATAGCCCCATGACAGAGTGGGGAGGAGGGCAGCAGTGGTGGCAGCAAGGCTGTGTTAACATCACTGTTTATGTTTCCATTCTTCTGACCCAATTTTGAGTGTTTTGCATCAGTATTTGATCACTAATTGTAAGACAAAAACAGGAGGTGGGTACAAAACAAAGATAAAATGTAATTGAATTATATGCAACTCATCTGTGTTTTGGACCCACTACTGCTTTTGGGTTACAAATTCTGATCAAATACTGATGCAAAACACTGACCAAACACTGACTAAAAGAACGTATTAGCTACAATGAACTTGGGTCAAGTTGGTGGAATGATCTGTATGATTCATTCCAATAACCAAAGACACTCCTCCCATATGGCAATAATCCAACTGCCATGTTTGATCCATCCAGCAATTTCCGCCAATCTGGTTTTAACCCAAATACATGCTAAAAGCAAAATACCATTAAGTTCATAGTATGGAGGGATCTACGACTGCAATAATGACGCAGACAAATTTTTTCGCTAAAAGAACATATTAGCTACAATGACTTTGGGCTGAGATGATGGAGTGATTTGTGTGGTTCATTCTGATATCCAATGACACTTCTCACATATGGCAATAATCCAGCTTCCATGTTTGATCTATCCAGCAAGTTCGGCTCATCTGGTTTTGACCCAAGGCATTCCACATCCAACTTCTTTGAGGGTCAAGTGGCGTTTAGCACTAAATGTTCTGTCATGCCCTGACATGTCCGGGGCTGCACACGCGCTGCACTCATTGTATTGCCATGTGTCTACCCTTCACCGACAGGTACGGGTTACCCGCGCTATTTCGTTCGTCATAGGGATCGGGGATTGTATTACTGGAGCAGACTTATTTATTTGATAAAAGACTAAATTATTCGCTAAAAGACTAATTTGTTCACTACAAGACTAATGTTTTCGCTAAAAGAATAATTTTTCGAACAAAAAACAACTATCAACTTGTGGCCAACTCTGCTGTGTGAAGAATCAATTTATTTGCATTGCCCACAGGGTGTTAAATAGGATATCTCTGTAACACTATATCACAGTAACTGTTTGGCTAACAGAAGCAGTAAAATATCAATGTGTACATGCCACAAACAGTAGAATAAGACAGGTGTATCATCCGAATTTTTGAATCAGGGTCTAATAAAATTGTTTATCTATTAATCAATGTGGACACACCACAAATAGTAGAATGAGACAGGTGTATCACCCCAATTTCTGATGCACAGTAAGTCTGGTTATAACAGAAGAGATTAAGTATAAATGGCGCAGCAGATGAACTAGATAAACGCACCTATATATTAGACCGCCTGTTGACAATTAGTCTGAGTAAGTAAGTTGCACAGGGTGATTACACTGAGCCTGCACTGTACCTGCATTCTCCCTAAGTTCTCCCTGATGCTCTCCCTACAGTGTCTAAAAACTCTCCCTACGATCTCCCTACACTGTTCCTGCACTGTCCATATCCAATATTCTACTCTTAAAAGGTTTCTAACACATTGTCCCTAGCGCTTGCCACATATCTCCCTATGCTCAGTTCACAGTGAAATGGCGTCAACCATGCGGGGTGAAGCTTTCATAGGGCTGTGACATCACAGGGGATGGCTATCTGCTAATTGGCTGGCTGCATAGCATTACGGATCGTATCGCGTTCCCGAGCTTCTTCCTTTCACTTTGTGACATGTGTAGCCGCCATTTTAGGGGGAAAAAAAGATTCTTTACCACGAAGTGCAGGGAAATTCGTATTTGTGGTGAATCTAATTTTTCCTGAAGTTCAGATCGAAGTCAATTCATTTCGCTCAACACAACCAGCCATAAGACCCAATCATCTCAGTGGGGGGCGGAGATTGAAAAAATTGGCTCCTGGGGCACGCTGGTGAGAATGGCGACCTGTAGACTTACTTGCTTACGCAGAAACAGACGTATCAGTGACATCAAGCAGTCTAATTGATTACTGGATAGCCATGCTTCTAGACCCTCGCTACTAGTGTTGATCACGAATATTCGAATTGCAAATTTTAATCGCGAATATCGGCACTTCAAGAATTCGCTAATATTTAGAATATCGCAAAATATATTCGTAATCGCGAATATTCGATTTTTAAAAAAATACCAATTCATGCGAAATTTTATGCAAATTCTTTAGGCGAATTTTATGCGAATTTTTGCAATCAAGAAAACAATGCTTAGAGATCATAAATTCGCGAATTCTCAAATATATGGCGAATATTCGCCCAAATATTCGCGAAATATCGCGAATTCGAATATTGCCCCTGCCGCTCATCACTACTCGCTACCAGGGCAAATTGCTGTCAGCATGTCTGAAAGGGAGGTCCCTCTCTGCCCCCCACAGAGTCACCTCCTTCCCGCCGCCATGAGCAGCAGAAGCCACATACCCTGGCGCATACCCTGTTCCCTGAACCCATGGATTTCTGGGCAGGCAGACTGGAACAGTGGCCCGAACTTGCACAGCACTCTCTCTTTCTTCTTTCTTGCCCAGCCTGCAGTGTCATCTTAGAAAGGGTTTTCAGCACAATGGGGGGAGCATGCTGACATTTAAACGGACCAAGTTGTCCTCCACCAGTGTCCAAAAATTACTTTTGGCAAAATGAACCAAGCTTGGATTTAGGAGGATTTTCACAATTCCCCAGCTGATTCCAATGTATAGACCTCCCCTTGCTGGTGGTGCCCCATCTTGTCATTTTTGCTGTCTGTCTGCCTAACTATGATCACATTCTGTATGGCTGCTGCACTCTGCGGCCTGCATCATGCCACTTATGCCTCTCAATCATCAGTTTACATGTACAGTATTTAGTTTCCACACAGTTGAAAGACAGTTTTTTTTGAGGAGGTTAAATTTCTTTAAGCAGCATAAATGTACATTATGAATTACTGTATCAATACTGACATTTTCTCACTCTAGGCAGGCTGATTTCAATGAATAGACCTCTCCTTGCTGCCGGTGCTCCATTTTGCCACTGTTGCTGTCTGTTTGTCTGCCTAACTACCATCATGCTCTGTATGGTTGCTGCTGCAGCCTGCATCGTGCCACTACTGCCTCTCAATCGTCAGTTTACATGTACTGTATTCAGTTTCCACACGGTTGAAATAAAAATAAAAAATTTGGTGGGGGAGCGTTAAATTTCTTTAAGTAGCATAAATGTACATTATTACTGCATTAATACTGACACAGCTCAGGCAGGTGGATTCCAGATGAATAGACCTCGCCTCACTGGCGGTGGTCCATCTTGCCACTGTTTTCTGTACGGCTGCATGCTACGGCCTGCATTATGCCACTAATGCCTAATTCCACACAGTTGAAATGTAAATTTTTTTGGGGGGAGGAATTCAATTTCATTAGGCAGCATACGTATGCGATTACTGCATCAATACCGACATTTTCTCACAGCTCTGGCTGATTCCGATCGATAGACGTCACCTTGCTGCCAGTGCCCCATCTTGCCACTGTTTCTGTCTGTCTACCACAGCTGCTGCTGCAGTCTGCATCATGCCACTAATGTCAGTTTACGTGTATTCAATTTCCACACGGTTAAAATTTTCCCAAAAGCAGCATTAATGTACGTGCTGTATGCTGCGGCCTGCTTCATGACACTAATGCCTCTGAATCGTCAGTTTAGGTGTATTCAGTTTTCACACAGTTGAAATTTTAATTTTTTTTTTTTGGGGGGAGGGTTAAATTTCTTTCACCAGTCTACATAAGTGATTACTGCATCAATACTGACATTTTCTCACAGTTCAGGCTGATTCCGGATAAAAGGACCTTGTTTTGTCGCTGGTGCCCCATCTTGCCACTGTTGCTTTCTGTCTGTCTGCCTACCAACGCGTTCTGTACGGCTGCTGCTGCGGCCTGCATCATGCCACTAATGCCTTAATCATCCATTTATGTGCATAAAGTTTCCACATGGTTAAAATTTTAAAAAAAAATTGTAATGTAATGTATTACATGACGTAGCGGAGGGGGCGGCGCCGTTCACCTCGGCTGTGGGAGGATATTTCTTGATGAGGAGGTGTGCTTCGGCTGGAAATTAAGATGGGGTAGGCACTGCAGGGGGGTGTTACTGGGCTCAAGAGAAGAATAACGCCCCTCTGGGCACCTTGGAGGTTCATTTGCATAACATAAAAAGTGCTTTTTTTTAATCAAAATGACACCATGAAACGAAAAAAGACCACAGCAGGAAAGAAGGTAGTTTATTGTACATGGCAATGGTGACAGCTTAACCACCTCCGGACCGCCTAACGCAGGATCGCGTTCCGGAGGTGGCAGCGCTGCGCACAGTCACGCATATACGCGTCATCTCGCGAGACGCGAGACTTCCTGTGAACGCGCGCACACAGGCGCGCGCGCTCACAGGAACGGAAGGTAAGAGAGTTGATCTCCAGCCTGCCAGCGGCGATCGTTCGCTGGCAGGCTGGAGATGTGTTTTTTTTAACCCCTAACAGGTATATTAGACGCTGTTTTGATAACAGCGTCTAATATACCTGCTACCTGGTCCTCTGGTGGTCCCCTTTGTTTAGATCGACCACCAGAGGACACAGGTAGCTCAGTAAAGTAGCACCAAGCACCACTACACTACACTACACCCCCCCCCCCGTCACTTATTAACCCCTTATTAGCCCCTGATCACCCCTAATCACCCCTGATCACCCATATAGACTCCCTGATCACCCCCCTGTCATTGATTACCCCCCTGTCATTGATCAACCCCCTGTAAAGCTCCATTCAGACGTCCGCATGATTTTTACGGATCCACTGATAGATGGATCGGATCCGCAAAACGCATCCGGACGTCTGAATGAAGCCTTACAGGGGCGTGATCAATGACTGTGGTGATCACCCCATATAGACTCCCTGATCACCCCCCTGTCATTGATTACCCCCCTGTCATTGATTACCCCCCTGTAAAGCTCCATTCAGATGTCCGCATGATTTTTACGGATGCACTGATACATGGATCGGATCCGCAAAACGCATCCGGTCGTCTGAATGAAGCCTTACAGGGGCATGATCAATGACTGTGGTGATCACCCCCCTGTCATTGATTACCCCCCTGTAAAGCTCCATTCAGATGTCCGCATGATTTTTACGGATGCACTGATAGATGGATCGGATCCGCAAAACGCATCCGGACGTCTGAATGAAGCCTTACAGGGGCATGATCAATGACTGTGGTGATCACCCCATATAGACTCCCTGATCACCCCCCTGTAAAGCTCCATTCAGATGTCCGCATGATTTTTACGGATGCACTGATAGATGGATCGGATCCGCAAAACGCATCCGGACGTCTGAATGAAGCCTTACAGGGGCATGATCAATGACTGTGGTGATCACCCCATATAGACTCCCTGATCACCCCCCTGTCATTGATTACCCCCCTGTCATTGATTACCCCCCTGTAAAGCTCCATTCAGATGTCCGCATGATTTTTACGGATGCACTGATAGATGGATCGGATCCGCAAAACGCATCCGGACGTCTGAATGAAGCCTTACAGGGGCGTGATCAATGACTGTGGTGATCACCCCATATAGAATCCCTGATTACCCCCCCTGTCATTGATTACCCCCCTGTAAAGCTCCATTCAGATGTCCGCATGATTTTTACGGATGCACTGATAGATGGATTGGATCCGCAAAACGCATCCGGACGTCTGAATGAAGCCTTACACGGGCGTGATCAATGACTGTGGTTATCACCCCATATAGACTCCCTGATCACCCCCCTGTCATTGATCACCCCCCTGTCATTGATCACCCCCCTGTCATTGATCACCCCCCTGTCATTGATCACCCCCCCTGTCATTGATCACCCCTCTGTAAGGCTCCATTCAGATATTTTTTTGGCCCAAGTTAGCAGAATTTTTTTTTTTTTTCTTACAAAGTCTCATATTCCACTAACTTGTGTCAAAAAATAAAATCTCACATGAACTCACCATACCCCTCACGGAATCCAAATGCGTAAAATTTTTTAGACATTTATATTCCAGACTTCTTCTCACGCTTTAGGGCCCCTAGAATGCCAGGGCAGTATAAATACCCCACATGTGACCCCATTTCGGAAAGAAGACACCCCCAGGTATTCCGTGAGGGGCATATTGAGTCCATGAAAGATTGAAATTTTTGTCCCAAGTTAGCGGAACGGGAGACTTTGGGAGAAAAAAATTAAAAATATCAATTTCCGCTAACTTGTGCCAAAAAAAAAAAATTTCTATGAACTCGCCATGCCCCTCATTGAATACCTTGGGGTGTCTTCTTTCCAAAATGGGGTCACATGTGGGGTATTTATACTGCCCTGGCATTCTAGGGGCCCCAAAGCGTGAGAAGAAGTCTGGTATCCAAATGTCTAAAAATGCCCTCCTAAAAGGAATTTGGGCACCTTTGCGCATCTAGGCTGCAAAAAAGTGTCACACATCTGGTATCGCCGTACTCAGGAGAAGTTGGGGAATGTGTTTTGGGGTGTCATTTTACATATACCCATGCTGGGTGAGAGAAATATATTGGTCAAATGCCAACTTTGTATAAAAAAATGGGAAAAGTTGTCTTTTGCCAAGATATTTCTCTCACCCAGCATGGGTATATGTAAAATGACACCCCAAAACACATTCCCCAACTTCTCCTGAATACGGCGATACCACATGTGTGACACTTTTTTGCAGCCTAGGTGGGCAAAGGGGCCCATATTCCAAAGAGCACCTTTCGGATTTCACAGGTCATTTACCTACTTACCACACATTAGGGCCCCTGGAAAATGCCAGGGCAGTATAACTACCCCACAAGTGACCCCATTTTGGAAAGAAGACACCCCAAGGTATTCCGTGAGGGGCATGGCGAGTTCCTAGAATTTTTTATTTTTTGTCACAAGTTAGTGGAAAATGCTTATTTATTTATTTATTTTTTCATACAAAGTCTCATATTCCACTAACTTGTGACAAAAAATAAAAACTTCCATGAACTCACTATGCCCATCAGCGAATACCTTGGGGTCTCTTCTTTCCAAAATGGGGTCACTTGTGGGGTAGTTATACTGCCCTGGCATTCTAGGGGCCCAAATGTGTGGTAAGGAGTTTGAAATCAAATTCTGTAAAAAATGACCTGTGAAATCCGAAAGGTGCTCTTTTGAATATGGGCCCCTTTGCCCACCTCGGCTGCAAAAAAGTGTCACACATCTGGTATCTCCGTAATCGGGAGAAGTTGGGGAATGTGTTTTGGGGTGTCATTTTACATATACCCATGCTGGGTGAGAGAAATATCTTGGCAAAAGACAACTTTTCCCATTTTTTTATACAAAGTTGGCATTTGACCAAGATATTTATCTCACCCAGCATGGGTATATGTAAAAAGACACCCCAAAACACATTCCTCAACTTCTCCTGAATACAGAGATACCAGATGTGTGACACTTTTTTGCAGCCTAGGTGGGCAAAGGGGCCCACATTCCAAAGAGCACCTTTCGGATTTCACAGGTCATTTACCTACTTACCACACATTTGGGCCCCTAGAATGCCAGGGCAGTATAACTACCCCACAAGTGACCCCATTTTGGAAAGAAGAGACCCCAAGGTATTCGCTGATGGGCATAGTGAGTTCATGGAAGTTTTTATTTTTTGTCACAAGTTTGTGGAATATGAGACTTTGTATGAAAAAAAAAATTAAAAAAAAAATCATCATTTTCCACTAACTTGTGACAAAAAATAAAAAATTCTAGGAACTCGCCATGCCCCTCACGGAATACCTTGGGGTGTCTTCTTTCCAAAATGGGGTCACTTGTGGGGTAGTTATACTGCCCTGGTATTCTAGGGGCCCAAATGTGTGGTAAGGAGTTTGAAATCAAATTCAGGAAAAAATGAGGAGTGAAATCCGAAAGGTGCTCTTTGGAATATGGGCCCCTTTGCCCACCTAGGCTGCAAAAAAGTGTCACACATCTGGTATCCCCGTACTCAGGAGAAGTTGAGGAATGTGTTTTGGGGTGTCTTTTTACATATACCCATGCTGGGTGAGATAAATATCTTGGTCAAATGACAACTTTGTATAAAAAAATGGGAAAAGTTGTCTTTTGCCAAGATATTTCTCTCACCCAGCATGGGTATATATAAAATGACACCCCAAAACACATTCCCCACCTTCTCCTGAGTACGGAGATACCAGATGTGTGACACTTTTTTGCAGCCTAGGTGGGCAAAGGGGCCCATATTCCAAAGAGCACCTTTCGGATTTCACAGGTCATTTTTTACAGAATTTGATTTCAAACTCCTTACCACACATTTGGGCCCCTAGAATGCCAGGGCAGTAGAACTACCCCACAAGTGACCCCATTTTGGAAAGAAGAGACCCCAAGGTATTCGCTGATGGGCATAGTGAGTTCATAGAACTTTTTATTTTTTGTCACAAGTTAGTGGAATATGAGACTTTGTAAGAAAAAAAATAAATAAAAAAAAAATCATCTTTTTCCGCTAACTTGTGACAAAAAATAAAAAGTTCTATGAACTCACTATGCCCATCAGCGAATACCTTAGGGTGTGTACTTTCAGAAATGGGGTCATTTGTGGGGTGTTTGTACTGTCTGGGCATTGTAGAACCTCAGGAAACATGACAGGTGCTCAGAAAGTCAGAGCTGCTTCAAAAAGCGGAAATTCACATTTTTGTACCATAGTTTGTAAACGCTATAACTTTTACCCAAACCATTTTTTTTTTACCCAAACATTTTTTTTTTATCAAAGACATGTAGAACTATAAATTTAGAGCAAAATTTCTATATGGATGTCGTTTTTTTTTGCAAAATTTTACAACTGAAAGTGAAAAATGTCATTTTTTTGGAAAAAAATCGTTAAATTTCGATTAATAACAAAAAAAGTAAAAATGTCAGCAGCAATGAAATACCACCAAATGAAAGCTCTATTAGTGAGAAGAAAAGGAGGTAAAATTCATTTGGGTGGTAAGTTGCATGACCGAGCAATAAACGGTGAAAGTAGTGTAGGTCAGAAGTGTAAAAAGTGGCCTGGTCTTTCAGGGTGTTTAAGCACTGGGGGCTGAGGTGGTTAATATGCTAAAACCTGGTGACAGATTCCCTTTAAGTAGTAAAAATGTGTTAAACCAGAATATGTTTTCGATTCTTCAAATTAGCCCCTTTGCTTTGATAACAGCTTTGCACTCTTGGCATTCTCTTAATCAGCTTTATGAGGTAGCAGCCAAGAATGTTTTTCAAGTAACAAGTGTGCATTGTGAAGAGTTAATTTGTGGAATTTTTTGCCTTCACAATGTGTTTTGAGACCATTAGTTGTGTTGTGCAGAGGTAGGATTGGTATACAATTCCATACAGTGTCTAACCATATTCTATATACTGTACTACTGTTCTAATCCACAGCATGGCAAAACCACTAACCTAAGTAAATAGAAATGACATTTCATCATTACTTTAAGACACACGTCCGTTGTGTGCATCCGTGGCAGTTGTGCCGTTTTCCGTTTTTTTTCGCGGACCCATTGACTTTCAATGGGTCCGTAGAAAAATCTGAAAATGCACCGTTTTGCAGCCGAGACCGTGATCCGTGTATCCTGTCTGTCAAAAAAATAAGACCTGTCCTATTTTTTTGACGGACAACGGTTCACGGACCCATTCAAGTCAATGGGTCCGTGAAAGAACACGGATGAACACAAGATTGGCATCCGTGTCCGTGATCCGTGGCCGTAGGTTACTTTAATACAGACGGATCCGAAGATCCGTCTGCATAAAAGCTTTTTCAGAGCTGAGTTTTCACTTTGTGAAAACTCAGATCCGACAGTATATTCTAACACAGAGGCGTTCCCATGGTGATGGGGACGCTTCAGGTTAGAATATACTAAAAGAACTGTGTACATGACTGCCCCCTGCTGCCTGGCAGGTACTGCCAGGCAGCAGGGGGCAGCCCCCCTGTAGTTAACACATTGGTGGCCAGTGCGGCCGCCCCCCCCTCCCTCCCCTGTAGTTAACTCATTAGTGGCCAGTGGGCCCCCCCTCCCTCCCCTGTAGTTAACTCGTTGGTGGCCAGTGGGCCCCCCCCTCCCTCCCCTGTAGTTAACTCGTTGGTGGCCAGTGGGCCCCCCCTCCCTCCCCTGTAGTTAACTCATTGGGGGCCAGTGGGCCCTCTCCCCTCCCTCCCCCTCCTAATTAAAATCTCCCCCCCTATCATTGGTGGCAGCGGAGAGTACCGATCGGAGTCCCAGTTTAGGAGCTCCCGGCCGGACGCAGACATCGCAGCTCGCAGGTAAGTATAATGCTGCTACAAATTGCTAAGTAACCATGGCAACCGGGACAGCAGTAGCGTCCTGGTTGCCATGGTTACCGATCTGAGCCCCAGCGATTAAACTGGGACTCCGATCGTTACTCTCCGCTGCCACCAATGGTAGGGGGGGAGATTTTAATTAGGAGGGGAGAGGGCCCACTGGCCACCAACGAGTTAACTACAGGGGAGGGAGGGGGGCCCACTGGCCACCAACCAGTTAACTACAGGGGAGGGAGGGGGGCCCACTGGCCACCAACGAGTTAACTACAGGGGAGGGAGGGGGGCCGGCCGCACTGGCCACCAACGAGTTAACTACAGGGGAGGGAGGGGGGGCCCACTGGCCACCAATGAGTTAACTACAGGGGAGGGAGGGGGGCCGGCCGCACTGGCCACCAACGAGTTAACTACAGGGGAGGGAGGGGGGGCCCACTGGCCACCAATGAGTTAACTACAGGGGAGGGAGGGGGGCCGGCCGCACTGGCCACCAACGAGTTAACTACAGGGGAGGGAGGGGGGCCCACTGGCCACCAATGAGTAAACTACAGGGGAGGGAGGGGGGGGCGGCCGCACTGGCCACCAATGTGTTAACTACAGGGGGGGCTGCCCCCTGCTGCCTGGCAGCACCTGCCAGGCAGCAGGGGGCAGTCATGTACACAGTTCTTTTAGTATATTCTAACCTGAAGCGTCCCCATCACCATGGGAACGCCTCTGTGTTAGAATATACTGTCGGATTTGAGTTTCACGATCTAACTCATATCCGACAGTATATTCTAACATAGAGGCGTTCCCATGGTGATGGGGACGCTTCAAGTTAAAATATACCATCGGATTGGAGAAAACTCCGATCCTATGGTATATTAACTCCTGACTTTACTTTGAAAGTCAACAGGGGACGGATCCGTTTGAAATTGCACCATATTGTGTCAACGTCAAACGGATCCGTCCCCATTGACTTGCATTGTAATTCAGGACGGATCCGTTTGGCTCCGCACGGCCAGGCGGACACCAAAATGACTTTTTTTTCATGTCCGTGGATCCTCCAAAAATCAAGGAAGACCCACGGACAAAAAAACGGTCACGGATCACGGAAAAACGGAACCCGTTTTTGCGGACCGCAAAAAAATACGGTTGTGTGCATGAGGCCTTAGTCAATATGCCAAATTTGCAGAACTTTGAAGGTATCCTCAAGTGCAGTCATAAAAACCATCAAACACAATGATAAAGTTAATTAGAGTTACCAGCCACATAACTGATTCAAATTTGCAGGATCTGGATCAACTTTGAATGATAACAGGTTGAACTGGATGAATGTATGCGGGGGGGAAACTTAAAGTGGTCCTGGAAAAAATACAAAAAGTTGCCCCGTTTTGTAGTCTGGTCCAAATTGATGGAAGGCAGGGCCAGCAATACCATATTGTGGAACATAATACTAACTCAACAGAGCCAAATACCATAGTCCATCACAAAAGCTGCCAGCAGCACAAAATACATCCGCAAAAACTTTTACTGGACGGCCATGAGGAGGGCTCAGGCGGCCCTTTGGTCATCGGACCAGTGGGAAATTTCCCTGTAAAGGTCTATGGCTAATCCTCCGCTAAATGTATGTCTTTTTTTCAGCTATAAGGTGCTGCCACATGTTAAGTTTTTTTATGCAGTTTTTGAAGCCAAAGCAGGAGTGGGTTGAAAATAGTGGATATGTTGTATCTGCCCTTAATACTTTCTCTCCTTGTATAATCCAAATTATTCTACTAAGTTAAAAACTGCAAATGATCAGCTTCTCAAATTAGAGCCTACATAAAAGCATTACAGAGATAAAGTTCCAGATACATCTCAACATCAGTTGTTTAGAGGGAACACAGAGAATCCGGCTTCTATGGTCAAATTGCTGGAAAGAAGTCACTACAGTGGAACAGCAACATTAAGAAGAGATTTTTGGGGCCAAGAGATGCATGGAATTGATGTTAGACCAGTGGAAATATATACTTTGATCTGATGAGTCAACATTTGACATCTTTGGTTCCAACCAACGTCTTTTAATATGCAGAAAAAGTGAACGGATAGTTTCTACATGTGTGGTTCACACAATAAGGCGTGAAGGAGAAGGAGGTGTGATAAAAGGGCACACTTATCAACCACAGCTACCACAGCATTCCACAGTTATATGCCATGCCACATGCCTAGTTTGCACATAGTAGGACCATCATTTGTTTTTCAACAAAAGAATGGACCTATACACAACTCCAATGTAAGGAGAGTGATGGAGTGCTGTATCAGATGAAATGGCCTCTGCAATCACCCAACCTTACCTCAATTGAGATGGTTGGAATGAGTTGTGGACAACAGAGTGAAGGAAAAACAGCCAAGGGCTCAGCACCTCAGGGAACCCCCTCAAGACGGTTGGAAAACCATTTTAGGTGACTACTAGGGTTGAGCGAACCCAAACTGTAAAGTTTGGGTTCGTACCGAACTTTAAGACTTTTGGACACCGGACCCGAACCCGAACATTTTCATAAAAGTTCGGGTTCGGTGTTTGCCGCTTTCTTGGCGCTTTTTGAAAGGCTGCACAGCAGCCAATCAACAAGCGTCATACTACTTGACCCAAGAGGCCATCACAGCCATGCCTACTAATGGCATAGCTGTGATTGGCCAGAGCAGCATGTGACCCAGGTTATATATAAGCTCGGGTCACGTAGCGCTGCACGTCACTCTGCTGTTACAAGTGTAGGGAGAGGATGCTGCTGGACATGTGATTTAAGGGAGAGCATAGGAGAGAATCTAACTCAGCGATCTACAGATAAATAGTTGTGTGTGTGCAGGGCACTATCGTTTTACCCTGCCCTGAGCTTATTGACCAAAAATACTAACTTTTAGAATTCTGTTAGTTAGGTTGGTGGCGGCGGCGGCCATTTTATGCATGCTCAGTGCACCATCTGAGCTTTTGGGACATTGCAAATCACCATTTTTTTGGGGCAAACTACAACATCTGTATTAGTCAGTGTGCAATTTAAGCTAGAAATACACCCATCATTTTCTGGGGTTTGAAAAACACACTTTTTTTTCTCTCCAAAAAACAGTATTTCCCAGATCTGCAACTGTTAAATTCAAGTTTAATATATACAGCACTCATATTCTGTTAGCAAAAAAACACTTTTTGGGCAATCTACAACATCTGTATTAGTCAGTGTGCAATTTAAGCTAGAAATACACCCATCATTTTCTGGGGTTTGAAAAACACACTTATTTGACAAAAAAACACAATTTTCAGGCCTTGCAGCATCAGCACGTGTGAAATTAAAGGCTTATATACTGCTGTCAAATTCAGTTATTAAACAAACAGTCGTTTGGGCTCCAAAAATTTAGTTGGCAGCCTTTGATACAGATGTCATTGTGAGATACACCCTTAATACATTTGGGTTACATTCAGAGATTTTAAATACCGCCAATTGGTGCACCAATATTGAATTCAGGCCTACAGAGGTTCAGGCCCTGTGAGATACCACCTCTACATACAGGGGTTTGAATTAGGCATTTGAAATACATCCATCTTAAATACCGCCTTTTTGTGCAAAGATATGTTTACTTTAGGCCTACACTGATTCAGGGCGTTTGTGATCCCCACTATACATACAGGGGTTTGAATTAGGCATTTGAAATACAGTCATTTGAAATACTGCCTTTTTGTGCAAAGATATATTTACTTCAGGCCTATACAGGTTCAGACCGTGTGAGATCCCCTCTATACATACAGGGGTTTGAATTAGGCATTTGAAATGCAGCCATTTGAAATACTGGCTTTTTGTGCAAAGATATATTTACTTCAGGCCTACACAGGTTCAGACCGTGTGAGATACCCCCCTACATACAGGGGTTTGAATTAGGCATTTGAAATACAGCCATTTGAAATACTGCCTTTTTGTGCAAAGATGGATTTACTTCAGGCCTACAGAGGTTCAGGCCCTCTGAGATCCCCCCTATACATACAGGGGTTTGAATTAGGCATTTGAAATACAGCCATTTGAAATACCGCCTTTTTGAGCAAAGATATACTTACTTCAGACCCTTTACATACTGTCGTTCTTTTTTACTATTAATTAAACACCCAAAAATATGAGGAGAGCGTCAAATAAGGACGTGGTGCTGCTGGTGGAGCTCCTGTTGCAGGGAGAGGACGTGGTCGATCTGTGCCAGCTACACGCACAAGTGAAACCCCTTCCTCAGGTGCGAGTAGGCGACAAAACCTGCAGTTGTATTTGGTCGGGCCTAATGCTGCTCTACGAATGATGAGGCCTGAACAAGTAGAGGCGATAGTAGATTGTGTTGCTGACAGTGGATCCAGTTCCTTCACATTGTCTCCCACCCAGTCTCCTGCTGAAAGACCACAGTTGGCACCTGCAGCCGATGTCCATCAGTCTTTCACCTCACCCTCTTGAAAATCAGCCAAGCAGTCTGAGCCCCAAGTCATGCAGCAGTCTCTTCTGCTTTTTGATGACTCTGTTAGCAGGGTTTCCCAGGGTCATCCACCTAGCCCTGCCCCAGAAGTGGAAGAGATTGAGTGCACCGATGCCCAACCACTTATTTTTCAAGATGAGTACATGGGAGGACTATCGCAGCACGTCTCGGATGATGACGAAACACAGGTGCCAACTGCTGGGGCTTTCGAAAGTGTGCAGACCGACAAGGAAGTCAGGGGTGAAGACAGGGTGGAAGATGATGTGGAGGACGATGAGGTCCTCGACCCCACATGGAATCAAGGTCATGCGAGTGACCTATGTAGATCGGAGGATGAGGCGGTGGTCGCACAGAGCCACCAGCACAGCAGAAGAGGGTGCAGGGTGCAAAAGCGGAGCGGCCGTCCTCTAGACAGTACTACTCCTACTGCCCACCGCAGCAAGCAAGGGACCGAGCACACCAAAGCCAGCTCCAAGGAGTTCCCTGGCGTGGCAGTTCTTCAGACAATGTGCTGACGACAAGACACTAGTGGTTTGTTTGCACGCTGTGCAATCAGAGCCTGAAGCGAGGCATAAACGTTCTCAACCTGAGCACAACCTGCATGACCAGGCATTTAAGTGCAAAGCACGAGCTGCAGTGGAGTAGACACCTCAAAAACTAAGAAAGGTCTCTGGCTCCTCCTGCTTCCTCTTCTGCTGCAGTCGCGGCCTCTTCATCCACCTCTGGAGTGACAGTGCCACCTGCCACCTTACAAACAGAGGATCTGCCAGCAACACCAACACCTGGGTCACCAAGCATCTCCACAATGTCCCACGGAAGCGTTCAGCTCTCCATATCCCAAACGCTGGAGAGGAAGAGGAAGTACCCCCCTACCCACCCGCAATCCCTAGCCCTGAATGCCAGCATTTCTAAATTACTTGCCTTTCAAATGCTGTCATTCCGTCTGGTGGAGACGGATAGTTTTAAAGGCCTTATGGCTGTCCCACAGTACGTCATGCCCAGCCGCCACTACTTTTGAAGGCGAGCCATCCCTTCCCTTCACAACCAAGTAGGGGACAAAATCATCCTCTACCAGCTCCTCATCCAGTCAGCGCAACACCTTCACCACGAACTTTAGCACAGCCAGGGGTAAACGACAGCAGGCAGTTTTAAAACTTATCTGTTTGGGGGACAAACCCCACACCGCGCAGGAGCTGTGGACGGGCCTTGAACAACAGACCGATGAGTGGTTTGTGCCAGTCAGCCTCAAGCCCGGCCTGGTGTTGTGCGATAATGGGCGAAATCTCGTAGTAGCTCTGGGACTAGCCGGTTTGACGCACATCCCTTGCCTGGCGCATGTGCAGAATTTGGTGGTGCAAAGATTCCTTAAAAATTACCCCGACATGTCAGAGCTGCTGCATAAAGTGCGGGCCGTCTGTGCGCGCTTTCGGCGTTCTCACCCTGCTGCTGCTCGCCTGTCAGCGCTGCAGTGTAACTTCGGCCTTCCCGCTTACCGCCTCATATGCGACGTGCCCACAAGGTGGAACTCCACCTTGCACATGCTGGCCAGACTGTGCGAGCAGCAGCAGGCGATTGTGGAGTTTCAGCTGCAGCACGCACGGGTGAGTCGCTCGGCAGAACAGCACTACTTCACCACCAATGACTGGGCCTCCATGCAAGACCTGTGTTCCTTGTTGCGCTGTTTCGAGTACTGCCCCAACATGGCCAGTGCAGATAATGCCGTTCCCAGTGTTACTATCCCACTTCTATGTCTCCTTGAAAAAACGCTCCTGGCGATGATGGAAGAGGATGTGGCACAGGAGGAGGAGGAAGAGGGATCATTTCGTAGGGTTTCTAGCCAGTCATTCCCAAGTGGCTCCGAGGGTGGGTTCCTGCACCCACAAACCCAAGGTACACAATTGTCCAGCTAGGGCACAGTTCTGGAGGATGAGGAGGTGGAGGATGAGGAGGAGGAGATGCAGGAGGAGGAACCATGTTCACAGCAGGGTGGCACCCAGACCAGCTCATGGCCATCACTGGTGCATGGATGGGGGGATGCAGAGGACACAGACGATACACCTCCCACAGAGGACAACTTTTTGTTGCCTCTGGGCAGCCTTGCACACATGAGCGATTACATGCTGCAGTGTCTCCGCAACGACCGTAGAGTTGCCCACATTCTAACTTGTGCTGATTACTGGGTGGCCACGCTGCTGGATCCCCGTTACAAGGACAACGTACCATCCTTAATTTCATCCCTGGAGCGTGATCGTAAGATGCGCGAGTACAAGCGCACACTGGTAGACGCGCTGCTGGTGGCATTCCCACCTCACAGCGGGGGCACAGTGGAAGCACAAGGCGAAGGCAGAGGACGAGGAAGAGGTCGTCAACGCATCTGGGGCACCGCCAGCACCTCAGAAGGCAGCGTTAGCATGGCCAACATGTGGAAAAGCTTTGTCAGCACGCCACAACAACCAGCACCACCAGCTGATATGGAACGTCTTAGCAGGAGGCAGCAATTCAGCAACATGGTGGAGCAGTATGTGTGCACACGCCTACACGTACTGAATGACGGGTCTGCCCCCTTCAACTTCTGGGTCTCCAAATTGGGCACATGGCCTGAGCTTGCCCTTTACGCCTTGGAGGTGCTGGCCTGCCCTGCAGCCAGTGTATTATCTGAACGTGTGTTTAGCACGGCAGGGGGCGTCATCACAGACAAGCGCAGCCGTCTGTCCACAGCCAATGTGGACAAGCTCATGTTCATTAAAATGAACTAGGCTTGGATCCCACAAGACTTGTCTGTACCTTGTGCAGAATAGACATTTATACCACCATCAAACATACATTCTTGTACTCAAGTCAAGTGCAATTATTCTTTGTTTTCTTTTTTTTTATTTGTCCCAATATTTTGGGGGCTACCTACCCCAATAAAAAATAAAAAAAACATTGTTGGCTACCTCCTCCTCCTCCATTGCTGCCTCCACCTACAACACCACATTCACCGCCTCCTCAACCTCCGACTCCATATCCACCTCCTTCTCTGAGTTGCAGGTTAATAATTTGTAATTTTTAGTTATTTTATTTTAAGTTATTTCCCTATCCATATTTGTTTGCAGAGAAGTTGCCATGCTCCTAAGCACATTTTACTGCCTTTTACATCCCTCTAGCCTTTTCAAGGACTATTTTATAGCCATTTTAATGCAAAACAAGTGTCAATTTTAGTGCCCTAAATTGAAAAAATTCTTATTTTCAATTGTCGGGTGACATTTTACCATTTTTGGCGTATACAAACCCCTGCTGAGCCTGGGTGACAGGGGCCTAAATCTCTTAAAATCCTCTGTTCTATTGCTGGGTGACATGCACCCCCTTTTACTGTGAATAAACCCCTGCTGTGCCTGGGTGACAGGGGCCTAAATCTCTCAAAATCCTTTGTTCTTTTGCTGGGTGACAAGAGCCCCCTTTTGCCGTGAATGAACCCCTGCTGTGCCTGGGTGACAGGGGCCTAAATCTCTCAAAATCGTCTGTTGTATTGCTGGGTGACATGAACCCCCTTTTGCCGTGAATGAACCCCTGCTGTGCCTTGGTGACAGGGGCCTAAATCTCTCAAAATCGTCTGTTGTATTGCTGGGTGACAAGAACCCCCTTTTGCCGTGAATGAACCCCTGCTGTGCCTTGGTGACAGGGGCCAAAATCTCTCAAAATCGTCTGTTGTATTGCTGGGTGACATGAACCCCCTTTTGCCGTGAATAAACCCCTGCTGTGCCTGGGTGACAGGGGCCTAAATCTCTCAAAATCCTTTGTTCTATTGCTGGGTGACATGAACCCCCTTTTGCCGTGAATGAACCCCTGCTGTGGCTGGGTGACAGGGGCCTAAATCTCTCAAAATCCTCTGTTCTATTGCTGGGTGACATGAACCCCCTTTTGCTGTGAATAAACCCCTGCTGTGCCTGGGTGACAGGGGCCTAAATCTCTCAAAATCCTTTGGTCTATTGGTGGGTGACATGAACCCCCTTTTGCCGTGAATAAACCCCTGCTGTGCCTGGGTGACAGGAGCCTAAATCTCTAAAAATCCTCTGTTGTATTGCTGGGTGACATGAACCCCCTTTTGCCGTGAATAAACCCCTGCTGTGCCTCGGTGACAGGGGCCTAAATCTCTCAAACTCCTCTGTTGTATTGCTGGGTGACAAGAACCCACTTTTGCCGTGAATGAACCCCTGCTCTGCATTGCTGACAGGGAACTAAATTTAGTGAAAACATCTGTTACTGATCGGAAGATGCGCGACTACAAGCGCACGCTGATGATGGCATTCCCACCTGACAGCGGGGGCACAGTGGAAGCACAAGGTGAAGGCAGAGGAGGAGGAAGAGGTCGCCAACGCAGCTGGGGCACCACCAGCACCTGAGAAGGCAGGGTTAGCATGGCCAAAATGTGGAAAAGCTTTGTCAGCCTTGGAGGTGCTGACCTGCCCTGCAGCCAGTGTATAGTGTGAACGTGTGTTTAGCACGGCAGAGAGCATTATCACAGGCCACAGCCAATGTGGACAAGCTTACATTTATTAAAATGAACCAGGCATGGATCCCACAGGACTTGTCCGTACCTTGTGCAGAATAGACATTTATACCAGCCTCAACCATCCATTCTTGTACTCAGGTGCACTGATTCTTTGTTTTATTTTGTTATATGTCCCAATATTTTGGGGGATACCCCTATTTAAAAATAAAAAATAACACAAATCAGTGTTGGCTACCTATTCCTCTTTCACCTCCGCTTCCACCTTCACCGCCACATCCACCCATCCACCCATCCACCGCCTCCTCAACCTCCTACTCCTAGATCCAGATTGTTATTTTTAATTTTTCTGTATTTTTTGTTATTTTAAGTCATTTCCCTATCCACATTTGTTTGCAGAACAGTTGCCATGCTCTTAAGCACATTTTGATGCCTTTTGCAGCCCTCTAGCCCTTTCCAGGACTATTTTAGAGCCATTTTAGTGCCCAAAAGTTCGGGTCCCCATTGACTTCAATGGGGTCGGGTTCGGGGTTAAGTTCGGGTCCCGAACCCGATCTTTTTTTTTTAAGTTCGGCCGGACTCGTCGAACCCGAACATCCAGGTGTCCGCTCAACTCTAGTGACTACCTCATGAAACTGAGCTCTCATCAAAGCAAAAGAGGGCATCTAAATTATACAATTATTTTACCATGAATTCTGAGATCCGGGAATTAGATATGCTTACAGATGCTAGGTGAATTGAAAAGTTTACAAAGTGTGATTAAACAAAAAAAAAAAAGATAAACAGCCAAACAACTCACATACAGGGAGTGCAGAATTATTAGGCAAGTTGTATTTTTGAGGATTAATTTTATTATTGAACAACAACCATGTTCACAATGAACCCAAAAAACTCATTAATATCAAAGCTGAATATTTTTGGAAGTAGTTTTTAGTTTGTTTTTAGTTTTAGCTATTTTAGGGGGATATCTGTGTGTGCAGGTGACTATTACTGTGCATAATTATTAGGCAACTTAACAAAAAACAAATATATACCCATTTCAATTATTTATTTTTACCAGTGAAACCAATATAACATCTCAACATTCACAAATATACATTTCTGACATTCAAAAACAAAACAAAAACAAATCAGTGACCAATATAGCCACCTTTCTTTGCAAGGACACTCAAAAGCCTGCCATCCATGGATTCTGTCAGTGTTTTGATCTGTTCACCATCAACATTGCGTGCAGCAGCAACCACAGCCTCCCAGACACTGTTCAGAGAGGTGTACTGTTTTCCCTCCTTGTAAATCTCACATTTGATGATGGACCACAGGTTCTCAATGGGGTTCAGATCAGGTGAACAAGGAGGCCATGTCATTAGATTTTATTCTTTTATACCCTTTCTTGCCAGCCACGCTGTGGAGTACTTGGACGCGTGTGATGGAGCATTGTCCTGCATGAAAATCATGTTTTTCTTGAAGGATGCAGACTTCTTCCTGTACCACTGCTTGAAGAAGGTGTCTTCCAGAAACTGGCAGTAGGACTGGGAGTTGAGCTTGACTCCATCCTAAACCCGAAAAGGCCCCACAAGCTCATCTTTGATGATACCAGCCCAAACCAGTACTCCACCTCCACCTTGCTGGCGTCTGAGTCGGACTGGAGCTCTCTGCCCTTTACCAATCCAGCCACGGGCCCATCCATCTGGCCCATCAAGACTCACTCTCATTTCATCAGTCCATAAAACCTTAGAAAAATCAGTCTTGAGATATTTCTTGGCCCAGTCTTGACGTTTCAGCTTGTGTGTCTTGTTCAGTGGTGGTCGTCTTTCAGCCTTTCTTACCTTGGCCATGTCTCTGAGTATTGCACACCTTGTGCTTTTGGGCACTCCAGTGATGTTGCAGCTCTGAAATATGGCCAAACTGGTGGCAAGTGGCATCTTGGCAGCTGCATGCTTGACTTTTCTCAGTTCATGGGCAGTTATTTTGCGCCTTGGTTTTTCCACACGCTTCTTGCGACCCTGTTGACTATTTTGAATGAAACGCTTGATTGTTCGATGATCACGCTTCAGAAGCTTTGCAATTTTAAGCGTGCTGCATCCCTCTGCAAGATATCTCACTATTTTTGACTTTTCTGAGCCTGTCAAGTCCTTCTTTTGACCCATTTTGCCAAAGGAAAGGAATAATTATGCACACCTAATATAGGGTGTTGATGTCATTAGACCACACCCCTTCTCATTACAGAGATGCACATCACCTAATATGCTTAATTGGTAGTAGGCTTTCGAGCCTATACAGCTTGGAGTAAGACAACATGCATAAAGAGGATGATGTGGTCAAAATACTCATTTGCCTAATAATTCTGCACGCAGTGTACATAATAAAAAGCAATCACTTTGACCTGTATTCACTGGGTAAATTTCTGTCAGCTGTCCTGGCAGATCACAGTCGCATAGCCGACACTCTTGTTAACCGTCCTAGCAGTGCACAGGTGCATTGCCGATGTCAGGTATTGTCTATCTGTTTAATGAAGCAGAAAACATGACTCATCAGAGACGGTAACCCTTTGCCCATCAGCAGAGTTCCAACAATGCAACTTGCCAGTTGGCAGAAGTGCATTGACTATATGTCTGCTTCGGAGCCCCATATGTAGTAGAAGTTGCTGAACTGTTGTTTTAGATACATGTCTGGTAGCCCTGTTTCATTTAGGCGGTGAGCGGCTCCACTGTAGTGTGTTGGTCCACCCTTCTGCAATTTTGTAGCTGATATTTACTTTCACATCTATAGCATACGATGCTCCACAGTTTCCACATTATTTTCCTCTTGTTCACAATGGTGCCATTTGTCCCTCACTATACACTTTCACCACAACGGAATGTGAACAGTTCACAAACTGCACAGTTTCAGAAATACTGCCACCCTTGGCCCGAAAGCCAATAATAATCCCCTTTTTCAACTCTGATAAATCCCCATTTTTACCCAGGACAGCAACGAAGGATATGTGTGCAGACAGCCTATTGCACATCTTATACACCCACCAAGCCAGCTCCTGACATGTGATTTCCTTCATAAGGAACACGCCAAACACATATTGTTAGGAAACTTAGATTGTGAGCTCCATTGGGGAGAATGAATAATGTCTGTGAAGCGCTGAGGAATATGTCAGTGCTTTATAAGTTTGCAAAATAAATAAAATTTAGTTAGACAACTGCTTGCATTAACTTTATTCATGAGTAGTTTACAAAATGGGGGAAAAGTAAAAAAAATATAAAAAATCCCTTCTTTAACCTCTTAAGGACATAGGGCGTACAGGTACGCCCTTGTGCCCTGGTACTTAAGGACACAGGGCGTACATGTACGCCCTGTGTATTTTCGATCACTGCCGTGCGGCTGGCAGTGATCGGAACCCGGTGCCTGCTCAAATCATTGAGCAGGCACCTAGGCTAAATGCGCGGGGGGGTCCCGTGACCCCCCCATGTCGGCGATCGCGGCAAACCGCAGGTCAATTCAGACCTGCGGTTTGCTGCGATTTCTGAAGTTTCTGGTCCCCGCAGTCCCTGACCGCAGGGATCAGAAACTTTATATGCCAAAAAAAAAGTTTTATTTACCCCCCCCTGCACCCCCGAATGATTTTTATGGTGGCGGGAGGTGCAGGGGGAGGGTTGCGGGCGGTGTGGGCGGTGCGGGAGGCGGGCGGTGCGGCAGGCGGGATCGGGATCCCCCGCCCGCCTCCCCTTGTATAATCGTTGGTGTCTAGTGGGGATACCAGGGTGCCAGCACATTGCTGGCACCCTGGTATAAACGGCTGACATCTGCGATGCGATGTCAGCCGTTTAACCCTTTCCATACAGCGGTCCGTACGGACCGCTGTATGGAAAAGGTTAACAGCGCAGGGAGCTCCCTCCCTCTCCCATCGGGGGGCTGCTGTGCCTTTGCAGCCCCCCGATGGGGAGGGAGAGAGCCCCCAGAGAGCCCCCCGAGAGATCCCCTCCTTACCCTTCCCCGTCTGCGAAGTTCTGAGCAGTACTGAGCAGACGGGGAAGGTTCCCATGGCAACAGGACGCCTCTCAGGCGTCCTGCTGTCCATGGTGCTGAACAGATCTGTGCTGAATGGCATAGATCTGTTCAGTGTAAGTAAAATACAGTACAGAACAATATATATTGTACTGTACTGTATTATTCAGACATCAGACCCACTGGATCTTCAAGAACCAAGTGGGTCTGGGTCAAAAAAAAGTGAATAAAAGTGAAAAAAAAGTAAAAATCAAAAAACACATTTATCACTGATAAAAAATGAAAAAAATAAAATTCCCTACACATGTTTGGTATCGCCGCGTCCGTAACGACCTGATCTATAAAACGGTCATGTTACTTTACCCGAACGGTGAACACCATAAAAATAAAAAATAAAAAACTATGATGAAATTGAAATTTTGCCCCACCTTACTTCCCAAAAAAGGTAATAAAAGTGATCAAAAAAGTCGCATGTACGCCAAAATTGTAACAATCAAACCGTCATCTCATCCCGCAAAAATCATACCCTACCCAAGATAATCGCCCAAAAACTGAAAAAACTATGGCTCTTAGACTATGGAAACACTAAAACATGATTTTTTTTGTTTCAAAAATGAAATCATTGTGTAAAACTTACATAAATAAAAAAAAAGTATACATATTAGGTATCGCCGCGTCCGTATCGCCCGGCTCTATAAAAATATCACATGATCTAACCCCTCAGATGACCACCGTAAAAAAATAAAAATAAAAACGGTGTAAAAAAAGCCATTTTTTGTCATCTTACGTCACAAAAAGTGTAATAGCAAGCAATCAAAAAGTCATATGCACCCCAAAATAGATGCCAATCAAACCGTCATCTCATCCCGCAAAAAATGAGACCCTACTTAAGATAATCGCCCAAAAACTGAAAAAACTATGGCTCTTAGACTATGGAGACACTAAAACATTTTTTTGGTTTTAAAAATGAAATCATTGTGTAAAACTTACATAAATAAAAAAAATTGTATACATATTAGGTATCTCCGCGTCCGTGACAACCTGCTCTATAAAATTACCACATGATCTAACCTGTCAGATGAATGTTGTAAATAACAAAAAAAAAACGGTGCCAAAAAAGCTATTTCTTGTTACCTTGCCGCACAAAAAGTGTAATATAGAGCAAGCAAAAATCATATGTACCCTAAACTAGTACCAACAAAACTGCCACCCTATCCCGTAGTTTCTAAAATGGGGTCACTTTTTTGGAGTTTCTACTCTAGGGGTGCATCAGGGGGGCTTCAAATGGGACATGGTGTCAAAAAAACCAGTCCAGCAAAATATGCCTTCCAAAAACCATATGGTGTTCCTTTCCTTCTGCGCCCTGCCATGTGCCCGTACAGCTGTTTACGACCACATATGGGGTGTTTCTGTAAACTACAGAATTAGGGCCATAAATAATGAGTTTTGTTTGGCTGTTAACCCTTGCTTTGTAACTGGAAAAAAAATATTAAAATGGAAAATCTGCCAAAAAAGTGAAATTTTGAAATTGTATCTCTATTTTCCATTAAATCTTGTGCAACACCTAAAGGGTTAACAAAGTTTGTAAAATCAGTTTTGAATACCTTGAGGGGTGTAGTTTCTTAGATGGCGTCACTTTTATGGAGTTTATAATCTAGGGGTGCATCAGGGGGGCTTCAAATGGGACATGGTGCCAAAAAAACAGTCCAGCAAAATCAGCCCTCCAAAAACCAAACGGCGCACCTTTCACTCTACGCCCCGCTGTGTGCCCGTACAGTAGTTTACGGCCACATATGGGGTGTTTTTGTAAACAGCAGAGTCAGGGCAATAAAGATACAGTCTTGTTTGGCTGTTAACCCTTGCTTTGTTAGTGGAAAAAATGGGTTAAAATGGAAAATTAGGCAAAAAAATGAAATTCTCAAATTTCATCGCCATTTGCCAATAACTCTTGTGCAACACCTAAAGGGTTAACGACGTATGTAAAATCAGTTTTGAATACCTTGAGGGGTGTAGTTTCTTAGATGGGGTCACTTTTAGGGAGTTTCTCCTCTAGGGGTGCATCAGGGGGCTTCAAATGGGACATGGTGTAAATAAACCAGTCCATAAAAATCAGCCTTCCAAAAACCAAACGGCACACCTTTCACTCTACGCCCCGCTGTGTGGCCGTACAGTAGTTTACGGCCACATATTGGGTGTTTCTGTAAATGGCAGAGTCAGGGCAATAAAGATACAGTCTTGTTTGGCTGTTAACCCTTGGTTTGTTAGTGGAAAAAATGGGTTAAAATGAAAAATTAGACAAAAAAATGAAATTCTCAAATTTCCTCCCTATTTGCCAATAACTCTTGTGCAACACCTAAAGGGTTAACAACGTATGCAAAATCAGTTTTGAATACCTTGAGGGGTGTAGTTTCTTAGATGGGGTCATTTTTGGGTGGTTTCTATAATGTAAGCCTCGCAAAGTGACTTGAGACCTGAACTGGTCCCTAGAAATTGAGTTTTTGTAAATTTCGGAAAAATTTCAAGATTTGCTTCTAAACTTCTAAGCCTTATAACATCCCCAAAAAATAAAATATCATTCCCAAAACAATTCAAACATGAAGTAGACATATGGGGAATGTAAAATCATCACAATTTTTCGGGGTATTACTATGTATTACAGAAGTAGAGAGACTGAAACTTTGAAATTTGCTAATTTTTTTCAAATTTTTGTTAAATTAGGTATTTTTTGGTGCAAAAAAAATTTTTTTTTTGACTCCATTTTACCAGTGTCATGAAGTACAATATGTGACGAAAAAACAATCTCAGAACGGCCTGGATAAGTCAAACCGTTTTAAAGTTATCAGCACTTAAAGGGACTCTGGTCAGATTTTCAAAAAATGGCCTGGTCCTAAGGTGTAAAAAGGCTGTGTCCTTAAGGGGTTAAAGAGGACCTTTCACCGATTATGACAATGTGAACTAAGCATACAGACATGGAGAGCGGCGCCCGGGGATCTCACTGCACTTACTATTATCCCTGGACGCCGCTCTGTTCTCCCGCTATGCCCTCCAGTATCTTCACTCAGTAAGTTATAGTAGGAGGAGATTTCAGTCCCTAAGTTATGGTAGGCGGAGTCTGCCCTTGTTCTGCTGTAGCGCTGGCCAATCGCAGCGCAGAGCTCACAGCCTGGGAGGTTATTTTCTCCCAGGCTGTGAGCTCTGCAATGCGATTGGCCAGCGCTACAGCAGAACAAGTGCAGACTCCGCCTACCATAATTTTGTGACCGAAGATACCGGATGGCATAGCGGGAAAACGGAGCGGCGCCCAGGGATAATAGTAAGTGCAGTGAGAACCCCGGGCGCCGCTCTCCATGTCTGTATACTTAGTTCACATTGTCATAATCGGTGAAAGGTCTTCTTTAAGCCCTTTTACAGAGGGCCAATGACTGGGGGAACAAATGTTCCTAGGACTGCTGATTCCTCATCATGGCTGGCAGTACACATGCCTATTGAATGTATTTTATAGAAGTATAAAAACTAGTGTTGAGCGAAGCCAGTCAAAACTTAGTTTGAATGCTGTAAGGAGATCCGTCTCCATACAGCATTCAAATGTATGGGCTCGGCCGAGGTAAATTTTGTTATCTCCCGAGTTGCACAAGACTTTTAAAAACTTTTAAAAACTGGCTGGTACCTCGGTATTAAAGGTGACTTCGGATTCAAGTTTTAAAATGGTTTTCAAGTTGAAAAATCAAAGTCCAAAGTTATTCCTCGAAGTCTCGCAAGACTTCAAAGATAAGCTCAACACTAATAACAACCATCAGCTGTCTGCAGTACTGCACCTCATGGAGATGTAAAGATGCAGCAGGGGTAACACACACACTCTTAACTCAAACTTCTTAACTCATCGCGTTATCTTCAAACAAAAGCCATTGAAAAGCAATTACTTAACGCATTTAGTTGCATTTAGTTTAGATAACATGTCTCATAAAGCATGTGTGTTAACCCTGCTACATCCATACAGTTGACAACAACGAAACTGTATGCTAAGAATTATTGGGTGGCATACACAATAGCGATGATTCTTCTATGTAAATGAAGCTAAACGAGTGCTAATCAACTTGATCTTATCGTTGATTGACACTCGTTATAGCTAGGAAATCTTCCCATGTAAAAGGATTTCTGCAGGCTTATAGAATCCAATTTTCAATAACAATATTTTGTAGGTAAGCTTCTTCTTATACGAGAGGGTTAATTTTCTCTCTGTCGTAAAGTGGTTAGACGGGGAGAATAAACTCCAAGTTCCCAGAGTATACTATGGATCTTTGCAAATGTTTTTAGCATACTATTCATTTTATTTTCCCAACATGAATGCTGTTTTTGTAAAAACAAATCTGTTCTGAGTAGCAATGTCTTATTTGAAAGAAAGATACTCAGGGATAAAAGACGAGAACACAAATGCACCAAGCTCTTTAGTTTCAAGGGGCCTGGATCTGCTCAAGAGTTGTGCACAACTTTTCTTTTCACTGAAAATTGTGGAGAAAACCTGAGAAGAAATTCATAGAACACTTCCTGGAATTTTATTAACTCTTCTGTTACTAAAATCCCATGTCCTTTCAATTTATCAATTAATGCTCACACAATGTCTAAATGAAGCTAATTACTTGGTATCCCAGACAACGATATTCACTGTTTGGGTCAAAGTAGCCCATTGTACATTTTTTTGTTCTGCAGACAAAGTAACAATATAAAATGACAAAATATTCAACTTGTCTTTCCATTATTGCTTGTTTATAAGGAAAATGCAGCTCTTGGGTTGTCTAGGACCAAAGGGTTTCTGTGCCATCTTTTTTTTTCCATACTTTTTTGCTCCATTCCCTGTATCTAGTCCCACTGTTTGTAAATAAATAGTATTGGCTTAGATTAGTTAGATTAGTGTTTTTTTTTCTTTATTTTGCTTTCGTTCTCATACTGTTGTCTACCCAATAAAAGGCATCCGTGAGTTGCTGGCATCTCAATGGACCGCAATCATAGCCTGAACTGTACCCTGTACATATTATAATTTCTTAAAGAGGCACTTCCATAAAAAAATGTTTTTGCCCCCCCCCCCTTCCCATTGGTAAGTGAGCTAGCATACTGTCACGGCTGAGGATTGGGAAAACCCTCAGCCGTGCGATGACTGAAGATGGTGGTCGCTGCTTGGCCACAACAGGAATCAGGGAGCAGTTCACCTCCTATTACGTCCCTAGTTCTGACCCTGACTCCTAGCTGTATGAGCCAACCCTGATGGTGGGAGGGCTCATACTCCGGAACCTTGGGGTCCCTACTAGCCCTCTGGGTGGCCCTGAATTAGGAGCAGGGTAAGACGACCTGTTCCTCCTAGATGCGGATGAACAGGAGTCTCACAGGCCATGCTGCAAGGAAGGGGAAACAAATACAAAAACAGGTGAACTAAAGCAGTTCCAAACCTACCTGCCACAGCCACGCTGACTGGAACCCGTGCATGACTACTGATGTCCACACAACACTAAGGGACACAGAACACAACACATATCACACAGGTAATCCAGGACATCCATAGTTGCAATAAACCGATAGACCATAAAGACATCTTCAAACATCAGACATAAAGTTTATGACCACAAGGGTGGCCCTCACTGGCAGATGGTATATAACCAGGAGGATGCCTCCAGCTAACCATGGCTGAAGTACCCCTCAGATACAGGCATCCAGCGGAAGATAAATAGCCCAAGTAGCCACACCCACACACACACCCAGTGTTCACACACTAAGAAGGGAGTTAAACCTTCCTACACCAGGCAAGGGAAAAAGCCACTTAAAGGGGAAGTGTACAATAAACAATTACACTGCAGCTGTTACCGCAGGCAACGACATGCATGGCAACCATGTCCTGGGAGTCAGCCAGAAGGCCGAGACACTGCCACCACATGTACACAATACTACACGTTGCCAGGGGCAGCCACAAGTGAAGGGAAGTGTCACAGTGCACACATACATAAACCTCGTGCACACCAGACATAGAAAGTGCATCCATATACACACACACCCAACCAGGTGTAACCGCATGCACTTGACAGCAAGCTGCCTAGCAACAGCTCAGGCTGCTATACTGCCAAGTACAATCATGTTGCCAGCGGCAACCACACGTGAGGCAACATGCAAGCAGCCCTCACCATGTGGTTGACAATAAAACCAAACTGCAGGCAACAGCATGCGGATCAGGAGTCACGACCATAAACATGGGCGTGACACATACGTACATAATTGTATGCAGCACTTACATATAGATTTACTGGTGTAGTTTCAACCTCTGTTACATTTGCTAAGTAGATGGTGTGACCCTTGATGAGATGAATTCTACAACATCTGCTGTGGGGACAAGAAGTCAGTTCCTCTATTCATGCCTCTGACACTGACAACTAGGAACTCTTAAGAAGAATAGAGAGACTGACTTCCTGTCCACACAGCAGATGCTGTGAGATCCAGGGAGTCTCATTGGGGATCAAGTGATCTAACTGACAAAAATAACAGAGGTTGAAAATATATTGTCGATTTTTTTTATGTACAGCAGCTCACTTATAAATGGTGGGAGGGGGTGCCTCTTTAAAGCCCTAGCCTATTTTGGCATTAACAACTGCACAACTATTTTTTATATTACTCTATTCCAGGGGTGGGGAACCTTTTTACTGCTGAGTGCCATTTGGATATTTGTAACATCATTTGTGGGCTGTACAAAATTCTCAACTTAAGAATTTGACTGCTGTATTTGGTCAAACATATAATTGACTTTGGGGTAAGTTAAAGAAATTGTGCTTCAATTTTAAAAATATCTAGAGCGCTGTATTTTTGCAGCAAAAAATGGTGCCTGCACTATATATATTACATATAGTACAAGTGCCATTTTGACCACAAATAGCAGTCTAATTTTTAAGTTCAGAATGTTACATATTTAGTTCTTTCTTTTCTTTTCAATTCTCTTTTTATAGATTTTTTTGGAGCAAATTGAAAATGTAACAATTGGTACAATATAGTCTGGAAACCATAATGGCAAAAATAAACGAGAGATCATTTATCTGAATATGGTTATCAGAGCAAACAAGTACATTAGACATAGTGTACCAGGGTGTGGAAAGGTGTAGTTGGTATAAAAGAAGGGGGATGGAAATAGCAGAGATGGGAGAAGGAAAGTACGGGGGGGGGGGGGGGAAGGGCTCGTCGAGAGTGGAGGTCCTATAATAGTTAGTCATTTGCATCCTGGGGTTCTTCTGCTAAGTGTTGGAGGGCGAATGAGGTAGAGTGGAAGGTGACCCAGTCCTTCCATATCGATTGGAACTTTGTGTGTGTGCGTAATTCCCAGGCTGAAAGTTCCTCCATGAGGAATATATAATTTACCTTTTGTAGCAATTGAGTTATGCTGGGAGGGCTCTGTTGATTCCAACGCAACGGAATTAAAGATTTTGCAGCAGCCGTTAAGTGTTGGAATAGTATCCGTTTCGTGAGCGGTATATCTTCCAATCTTATGTTAAGTAAAATGGAAATAGGAGAGGGGTCTTTGACCATGGAACATATACTCTTAATTAGTTTTGTCACTTCTGACCAAAAGGGTGTCAGCACAGGGCATGACCACCACATGTGGAGGTGAGAGCCTTGTGAGAGGTGGCACTTCCAGCATATATCAGAGCTGAGACAGTTCATCTGCTTTAGCCGAATTGGTGTGCGGTACCATCTAGAGGTTAGTTTAAATGCGTTTTCTTGGAGGCGAGTGCATCGGGATATGCCGTGGGATCTGCTATATATTTGCTTAATTTCTGATTGTGTCCATGTAGTACCAAAGTCTCTATCCCATTCCGCAATGTATCCTCTATCTGAAGGTGATTTGACTACCTGTAGGATACCATACACTTTGGAGAGTAGGTGTTTTGGGACGTTATTTGAAGATATCAGTTTTTCATAAGCTGTGGGATCCCTAGGGACACCTCCTTGAGCTAAATAAGGCAACACTAATGAGCGTATGTGTGCTTTTTGTAAAAAGTGGAAGGAGGAATGTGTTAGAGGGTCATCTAGTGTGTCGGGACTCAGGAAGGAGTAGAGTGAGATGGCTTTCATATCTTAGACGTTGAGACCAGCCTCTGGTGATTTTCTCTGGTGTAACTCTGGTATATCAGCTACAGACATTAGAGGAGAGAGGTGTGGGGGATCGCTCTGGTAGGCAGGTGGTAGCGTTGGCAGTATAGAGGCTCAGGAGACAGGCTTTGTGTCCAAACCGTGCTCTTTTATTCACTCCAGTGCATCACATCAAAACTGTGCAATTCACACAATAGCAATGTTCATAAACCCCACCTCCCACAACGGAGCCCCAAATGCTGCAGGCGTCTTGGTGCCTGTTCACACAGTCTCTCACATCCGTGATCAGTACTACACCTTGTTGTGGGGCGGGTTTGTCCAAGTTCGTGCAAGTTATACAGGCCACGTGTCGGCCTGGACAAGGGATTGGCTTCGGCCACAGGATCCCTTCTTTTGGTCCTTCGCTGAGCCTGCAGCAATTAGGCAGTCTTTGTTAGATGAGCAGACTACAGAGCCCAGCCCGACCGTGCGACCAGCCTCCCTTACAGCTCCCTGCAGTGAGACAGGAGACCACACTTCATCAGCCCCACAGTCAGTGAGCATCAAACCTATATTCACAGCCCTGGGTGTAGAAGGCAGACCACACCCACCGAGCATAGTGAAGGATTAACTCCTTCCCTACCCAACTAAGGCCAGAGATAACCAACCTGCCAGGATCAGTGTAGACTGACATCAACAACCGAAACCCCCCGTGGTGGTCCGTGGGGAACAGACACCCACCCTGCTCTTTGCCTGTCCCCAGTAAGAGACGGCCCGGACCATTGTGTGACAGCACTCACTGCTGACAAAACACAAAAGACCCGGCTCTTACTCCACCGGGGACACGACCCCCGGTGGCACGTATCTTCCATCCACTACCACTCCAGACACTCTCTTACAGAGGTTAGGGCTGATTTTGTCTGCATATGTGTGCCAGATCTTCAACATGGTTTGGGTGATAGTATTTTGTGTGAGGTGAGCAGGAGGTTTGCGATCTTTTTGGTCTTTTTGCCATAGGAGAGAACTCAGAGGGTATTTCCATGAGTGTTCCTCTAGTGGTATCCATAGTTTATTAGTGTCTTTATGTAGCCAATATATTACTCTGGACAGGTGGACCACCTCATAATATTGTTTTCAGTCTGGCAGAGACATACCACCTCTTAGCTTGTGTTGGACCAAGAGGTCATGACTTTGTCTGGGTCTCCCATCTTGCCATAGGAATTTGCTTATTAATTTCCTGACACTTGTAAAGAATTGTGCCGGGAGGGGGATTGGGAGAGTTTGAAATAGATAAAGTAATTTGGGGAGTAAAATTGCTTTTATTAGGTTCTTTCGTCCCATCCAGGATAGGAAGGGAAGAGACCATGATTCTATTATTCGTTTGAACAATTGTGGGATAGGGGTGTAGTTGAGGGAGTAGAGTTCACTCCAAGTAGGGCTGAGCTTAAGTCCTAGGTACGTAATGTGCGATTACGGCCAATGATATGGGTAATGCGTCTGTAGGAGGTCTAATTCTTCTTTACATATATTGAAGCCTAAGGCTTCCGATTTAAAGGCATTTATTTTGAAATTGGAGATGGTCCCGTAATCTCGGAGGAGAGACTGTAGCGCGGGGAACGCTGAGGATGGTTTAGTTATAATCAGCAAGATATCATCAGCGTAAGCAGCTGAGCTGTGTACAAATCTACCATCATCAAACCCAGCAATATCCGGGTGAGCTCTGATCGCCGTGGGACGTGAGTACATGATAAAAATGGCGTCTATAAAAGTTTGTGGGAAGCCAAAGTGAAGTAAAACTTGTTTCATGTAGGTCCAGTCTACCCTGTCGAAGGCCTTTTCTGCGTCTGTCCCCAAGAATACCAACGGTAATTTGTTATGTGACGCAATTTGTATCAGAGACAAGACCCTCATAGTGTTGTCCTTCCCCTCTCTGCCAGACACAAAACCTACCTGTTCTGGAGAGATTAATCTATCAGCGAGGAGGTTAGCATATATATCTTCAAATCCACGTTTAATAATGAAATAGGTCTATAGCTGCCACATTGAGCAGGATCTTTACCTTCTTTATGAATGAGAGTGATATATGCCTCCAGTGATTGTTGTTTTGATTCAGTGCCAGTCAGATAGGCATTATATGTGTCTGTCAATTGAGGGAGGAGAATCGATGAGAAAGTCTCATAGTATGAGCATGGGAGGCCGTCTGGACCAGGGGCTTTACTCTTGGGGCTTCTTCGCAGGGCAGACCGAACCTCATCTAGTGAAAATGGCTTCAATAGGGAAGGATATGATTCAGGGCGTAGTTTTGGGAGATTCGCTCGTGTGAGATAACCGAGAGATTTTTGCATTCTGTTGAAAGTACTCTTTCAAGCGGGTGGAGATTTTGTTATGTACGGTGGAAATAGACAAGAGAGTCTCATTTAATCTCCAAGGTGACTTAGTTGGGGCAGAATATTTTACCCGCAGGATCAATTCCAGCGGAAAGTGATCTGAGTGAATGCTAAGGCCAATTGTCACAGAGCAAATTTTATGAAGGGAGGAGTGTTGTAGAAAGAAATAATCAATCCTGTGATAGGAGTTATGTGGGGCTGAGAATACTGTATAATCCTTCTCTAAGGGATGTGCGAAGCGCCAAACGTCTCTCAGTGAGAGGAGTTGTAGTGATTCCTTAATGTGTCTGAGCGCTCTGTAGGAAAGAGCGGATTTGCCGGTAGAAGTGTCAAGGAGTGGATCTAAAGCCATGTTAAAATCTCCCCCAACCACTAACTCACCCTGTGTAATACCATTCAGTTACGACATTGTGTCGCAAATCCAGGGGGTTTGTTGGGTATTAGGAGCGTAGAAATTGGCTAGCGTGACTAGGGTACCATTCAGTTTACCCGTGAGGATCAGTATTCTGCCATCTGTATCTTTCTGTATATGGCTAAGTTCGAACGAGACATGTTTTGAAAAGGCAATGGCTACCCATCTGGAGTTTTTGGTGGGAGTGTGCGAATGGTACCATTTATCGTAAAAGTGATTATGTAAGGTCGGGGTTTTATCTACAAGGAAATGGGTCTCTTGTAGGAAAATAACGTCCGAGTGTGCTTTTTTTTAAATGTATGTAGTATTTGGCTGCGTTTGATTGCGGAATTAATACCCCTAACATTAAATGAGACAAGCTTTATAGAGGACATAGTAAAGGGAGAAAGGTCAGTGTCCAATCTATATGTACCCTTGTATCTATTGGAGGGAAGGAGTGTGGTGAGCCTGTGAAGACTAGGTGAGGGAGAGAGGTGGGAGAGAGTGGGACTGGGGGATAGGTGTACAAGATAATCTTACATAATTGTGAAGACTGATGAAAAACACTAGTTAATGAACACATCAGAAAAAACTGTGTAACTAGCATAAACCGACAGCCTTAAGGGCCATTTTTCAGTAAAGTGAAGGATATGAGTAGAGGGGAGAACTGAAGAAACTTCAGTCTGATTATCAAACAGAGAGTGATATAATCACTCCTTGTTGAATTAGAAAAGATAAGGCGTGAAGAGCTGGGGCGCATAGCCACACCCCTCAGATCGGGGGGGGGGGGGGGAATAAAAAAGCGGTGAAACTGCTATTTGTGAAAGCAATAACACTCTATGCGCCATGACTCAATCCGCCATCCATCCAAGTGAATCACTATTAACAATAAGCAATACTGAACTCGAAAAAATCCTGACAATTAAACATAGTGATCTCAGCTAACTCTCATATCCTATTTCTGCAATCTTCAGGTGGGGTCCACATCAATTCTTCTAGGAGCCATCTTCCCTTGACGTCTTCGGTTGCGACTGCGCTTCTCGGAGCCTACTGTTTCCCATGGTGTAGGCGGAGGGATCGCAGGCAGTCCCGCCAGATCTTGTATTGGGGACTAATCAGGGATGTCTAAGGCTACTTTCACACTAGCGTTGTTTTAATCCGGCGTTCAATTCCGACACCGGAACTGCCCGCCGGATCCGGAAAAATGTGTGAAAACGGATTACATTTGAATCCTGATCAGGATTTTGATCACAATGAAAAAATGCATTGAAAAAAACGGATCTGCCATTTATGGACTTTAACTTTTTTTTCACATTTTTCGGGTTTAACATGCAAAAGCCGGATCCGGTTTGACTGAACACACAGCGCCGGATCCGGCGTTAATGCAAGTCAATGGGAAAAAGACCGGATCCGGCGTTCAGTCAAAGTGTTCAGGATTTTTGGCCGGAGGTAAAAATACAACATGCTACGTTTTTCTGAAAAGCCTGATCAGTCAAAAAGACTGAACTGAAGACATCCTGATGCATCCTGAACGGATTACTCTCCATTCAGAATGCATGGGGATAAAACTGATCAGTTCTTTTCCGGATTTGAGCCCCTAGGACGGAACTCAGCGCCGGAAAAGAAAAACGCTAGTGTGAAAGTACCCTAAGTCCGAGATTTGGAGTGACGCCAAAATATCTGGTAGCTCTGAATGGTCACGTAAAACATATCTTTTCCCTTCTGAGGAGAAGGAAAGTCCAAATGGGAATAGCCATTTGTATGGGATGTTTCTATTCCTCAAAACTTCGGTCAGAGATCTCAAGATATTTCTCTTGGATAAGGTGACTCTCGCTAAGTCCTGGAATATTGATATCGTCGCACCTTCTAGTTTGGCAGGGAGGATTTGTGCGTGTGAGACGTAAGATGTGATCTCTCACCCTTAAATGGAAAAGCCGGCATATGACGTCTCTAGGAGGCTCTTTTGGTGAGGGTTCATGTACAATACAATGAAATGTTGTTTGGAGCAATCCTAGATGCCATGGACAGAGGAACAAGAACTGACATTTAAACTAAAGCATTACACTAGAAAAAAAAAAAAACATTGCACTAGAAAGCATTTCTATTCAAAGTTCACAGCATATATATAGTAAGAGCAAAGTAGGAAGTGCTTATGAGTATATATACACACTGATTCAGACACCACTGCAGACAAGAGATCATCATGGGTTCATGAATGCAGCAGTCACTTTCAGTCTGTGGTAGTTTCTATCCTAGGAAGGGGCAATAATCTCCGAGCATTTAGGAGACTGATTGTTTTGGGGTAAAAGCTGTTCTTCAGCCTAGTGGTGCGGGCATGTAGGGCTCTAAGATGCCTACCAGAGGGTATGGGAGTGAAAAGACTGTGGCCGGGGTAAGTTGGATCCCCGCAGATAATTTTTGCCCTGTTGCTGCAGCGAGCAGTGAAGATGTCATCCAGTGATGGTAACTGAGTACCAGTGATTTTGCCAGCCATTCTGATGATGCGCTTGAGGGTCTTCTTGTCCTCAGAAGAGCAGCCGGAGTACCACACTGTAATGCAGTATGTGATAACAGATTCTATGGTGCACCTGCAGAAATTGACTAGCAGCTGTTTTGGGAGTTGTGCTTTCTTCAGACTCCTCAGAAAATAAAGCCTCTGAAGGCCTTTTTTGGTAATTTCTGTTGTGTTTTTTTCCATGACAGGTCCTGACTAATATGAACTCCCAAGAATCTGAAACTTTGAACTATCTCCACGTTTCCACCATTAATGCTAATAGGATGGTGTCCATTTCATTTCTTCTTCCTAAAATCCAGAATTAGCTCCTTTGTTTTCTTGTCGGCTGGGATGAGGGTTTACAGCATCGTTATGCCTCCTTTACATCCAATTGTGGAGACTGAATGAAAATTGGGTCATTGACCCTTTGTATTCTGAGTGAGTTCTTGAGTATTTAGATAACGCCTCTCAGGTCTGCAGCAGATTTAAGATGATGCAGGGCAGTGTCTGATCGTACAGAGTAGAGGCTATTCTGCAGCAGAGTCCAAAGGATGTCTCAGGAGGACTCTAGGAAGTTTGTGGTTTAAACTTCGGGTGAATGAATTAGGGGACTGTGCTGCCCAAGAGATTTAATAGGTGGGTTCAGTCCTGGGACGTGGAGAGTTGTTCAGAGCTGTTCAGAGTCGAGCAGGAACTGGATAGCAGGGTAAAGTGCACACCTCAGTGTGGGCACAGCGGACACTGGTCTAATAACGGAGACCGATCCTACAATGCCGAAGCTGTCTAAGGTACGTCTCTGAAGCCTGGCGCGGTCTGCTCAGTGTAGAGGACAGAGACCGGGGAGCAATGGGATCTGAGGTGCTTCTGACCCCCCCACTTGTTGTTCGTCCCAACACCCGCCCTGTTTTCTTGGAGAGCAGCTGGGGTCTCGCGCTCTCCGTCCGCTTCAGTAAGTGTCTATTTTCTACTCACTGACTATGTCGGGCTTGTCTCCTGCAGCTCCGGATCTGTAAAAGGCCGGCGAAGTTCAGTGCTGATCTCACACAAGGGTGCGATGTTCTGCAGGCACCTTCTCGTCGGCACCGCCTGTCTGAGCTTGAGGCGCTGGAGTGTAGTTAGCCTCCGACCGTGTGTTGGGCGCTGCTGTTTAGGGGCCGGATAGCAGATGTGCTGTCATCCGTGTCTTCAAGTCCCTTTAGCCAGCAGCGGGACCTCTCAAGTGGTGTAATGATTTTGCGGTTCGGCGATATGCGACCAGCGCGGCAGCTTATGAGCACCAACCTTCACTTGCTGTACGGTCTATTTGGAGCCGATGTCATTCCGGTACCAAGCGGGTCGGTTGGATGTTTCTCTGTTGTGCCCTGACAAATTCCAAGGAGTATAAGGCAGGTAAGGTTGATCGCTAACTCTCCTGAGCGGCGATGACACAAGGAGCCGCCGGGGAACAGCTCCTGAGTGCCAAACAGAGCCCGGTGCTTTAACCACCTCAGCCCCTATAGCTTAAACACCCTTAATGACCAGGCCACTTTTTACACTTTTACACCGTTTATTGCTCGGTCATGCAACTTACCACCCAAATGAATTTTACCTCCTTTTCTTCTCACTAATAGAGCTTTCATTTGGTGGCATTTCATTGCTGCTGACATTTTTACTTTTTTTGTTATTAATTGAAATTTAACGATTTTTTTGCAAAAAAATGTCATTTTTCACTTTCAGTTGTAAAATTTTGCAAAAAAAACGACATCCATATATAAATTTTTCTCAAAATTTATTGTTCTACATGTCTTTGATAAAAAAAAATGTTTGGGTAAAAAAAAAATGGTTTGGGTAAAAGTTATAGCGTTTACAAACTATGGTACAAAAATGTGAATTTCCGCTTTTTGAATTAGCTCTGACTTTCTGAGCACCTGTCATGTTTCCTGAGGTTCTACAATGCCCAGACAGTACAAACACCCCACAAATGACCCCATTTCGGAAAGTAGACACCCTAAGGTATTCGCTGATGGGCATAGTGAGTTCATAGAACTTTTTATTTTTTGTCACAAGTTAGTGGAAAATGATGATTTTTTTTTTTTTTTTACAAAGTCTCATATTCCACTAACTTGTGACAAAAAATAAAAACTTCTATGAACTCACTATGCCCATCAGCGAATACCTTGGGGTGTCTTCTTTCCAAAATGGGGTCACATGTGGGGTAGTTATACTGCCCTGGCATTCTAGGGGCCCAAATGTGTGGTAAGTAGTTTGAAATCAAAATGTGTAAAAAATGACCGGTGAAATCCGAAAGGTGCTCTTTGGAATCTGGGCCCCTTTGCCCACCTAGGCTGCAAAAAAGTGCCACACATGTGGTATCGCCGTACTCAGGAGAAGTTGGGGAATGTGTTTTGGGGTGTCATTTAACATATACCCATGCTGGGTGAGATAAATATCTTGGTCAAATGCCAACTTTGTATAAAAAAATGGGAAAAGTTGTCTTTTGCCAAGATATTTCTCTCACCCAGCATGGGTATATGTAAAATGACACCCCAAAACACATTCCCCAACTTCTCCTGAGTACGGAGATACCACATGTGTGACACTTTTTTGCAGTCTAGGTGGGCAAAGGGGTCCATATTACAAAGAGCACCTTTCGGATTTCACTGGTCATTTTTTACACATTTTGATTTCAAACTTCTTACCACACATTTGGGCCCCTAGAATGCCAGGGCAGTATAACTACCCCACAAGTGACCCCATTTTGGAAAGAAGACACCCCAAGGTATTTCGTGATGGGCATAGTGAGTTCATGGAAGTTTTTATTTTTTGTCACAAGTGAGGGGAATATGAGACTTTGTAAGGGAAAAAAAATTTTTCAAAAAAATCATCATTTTCCGCTAACTTGTGACAAAAAATATAAAATTCTAGGAACTCGCCATGACCCTCACGGAATACCTTGGGATGTCTTATTTCCAAAATGGGGTCACTTGTGGGGTAGTTATACTGCCCTGGCCTTTTCCAGGGGCCCTAATGTGTGGTAAGTAGGTAAATGACCTGTGAAATCCGAAAGGTGCTCTTTGGAATGTGGGCCCCTTTGCCCACCTAGGCTGCAAAAAAGTGTCACACATGTGGTATCTCCGTACTCAGGAGAAGTTGGGGAATGTGTTTTGGGGTGTCATTTTACATATACCCATGCTGGGTGAGATAAATATCTTGGTCAAATGCCAACTTTGTATAAAAAAATGGGAAAAGTTGTCTTTTGCCAAGATATTTCTCTCACCCAGCATGGGTATATGTAAAATGACACCCCAAAACACATTGCCCAACTTCTCCTGAGTACAGCGATACCACATGTGTGACACTTTTTTGCAGCCTAGGTGGGCAAAGGGGCCCACATTCCAAAGAGCACCTTTCGGATTTCACCGGCCATTTTTTACAGATTTTGATTTCAAACCACTTTCTCACGCATTCGGCCCCTAAAATGCCAGGGCAGTATAACTACCCCACAAGTGACCCCATTTTGGAAAGAAGACACCCCAAGGTATTTCGTGATGGGCATAGTGAGTTCATGGAAGTTTTTATTTTTTGTCACAAGTTAGTGGAATATGAGACTTTGTAAGGAAAATAAAAAATAAAAAAATCATCATATTCCGCTAACTTGTGACAAAAAATATAAAATTCTAGGAACTCGCCATGCCCCTCACGGAATACCTTGGGGTGTCTTCTTTCCAAAATGGGGTCACTTGTGGGGTAGTTATACTGCCCTGGCATTTTCCAGGGGCCCTAATGTGTGGTAAGTAGGTAAATGACCTGTGAAATCCTAAAGGTGCTCTTTGGAATGTTGGCCCCTTTGCCCACCTAGGCTGCAAAAAAGTGTCACACATGTGGTATCGCCGTATTCAGGAGAAGTTGGGCAATGTGTTTTGGGTTGTCTTTTTACATATACTCATGCTGGGTGAGAGAAATATCTCGGCAAAAGACAACTTTTCCCATTTTTTATACAAAGTTGGCATTTGACCAAGATATTTATCTCACCCAGCATGGGTATATGTAAAATGACACCCCAAAACACATTCCCCAACTTCTCCTGAGTACGGCGATACCACATGTGTGACACTTTTTTGCTGCCTAGATGCGCAAAGGGGCCCACATTCATTTTATGAGGGCATTTTTAGACATTTGGATCCCAGACTTCTTCTCACGCTTTAGGGCCCCTAGAATGCCAGGGCAGTATAAATACCCCACATGTGACCCCATTTTGGAAAGAAGACACCCCAAGGTATTCAATGAGGGGCATGGCGAGTTCATCAGAAAAAAAAAATTTGGGCACAAGTTTGCGGAAATTTATATATTTTTTTCTCACAAAGTCTCCCTTTCCGCTAACAAAAATTTCAATCTTTTATGGACTCAATATGCCCCTCACGGAATACCTTGGGGAGTCTTATTTCCGAAATGGGGTCACATGTGGGGTATTTATACTGCCCTGGCATTCTAGGGGCCCTAAAGCGTGAGAAGAAGTCTGGAATATAAATGTCTAAAAAATTTTACGCATTTGGATTCCGTGAGGGGTATGGTGAGTTCATGTGAGATTTTATTTTTTGACACAAGTTAGTAGAATATGAGACTTTGTAAGAAAAAAAAAAAATTCCACTAACTTGTGTCAAAAAATGTCTGAATGGAGCCTTACAGGGGGGTGATCAATGACAGGGGGGTGATCAATGACAGGGGGGTGATCAGGGAGTCTATATGGGGTGATCACCCCCCTGTCATTGATCACCCCCCTATAAGACTCCATTCAGATGTCCGTATGTGTTTTGCGGATCCGATCCATGTATCAGTGGATCCGTAAAAATCATACGGACATCTGAATGCAGCCTGACAGGGGGGTGATCAATGACAGGGGGGTGATCAGGGAGTCTATATGGGGTGATCACCCCCCTGTCATTGATCACCCCCCTACAAGGCTCCATTCAGATGTCCGTATGTGTTTTGCGGATCCGATCCATCTATCAGTGGATCCGTAAAATTCATACGGACCTCTGAATGGAGCCTTACAGGGGGTTATCAATGACAGGGGGGTGATCAATGACAGGGGGGTGATCAGGGAGTCTATATGGGGTGATCTGGGGTGATCTGGGGTGATCAGGGGTGAATAAGGGGTTAATAAGTGACGGGGGGTGTAGTGTAGTGCTACTTTACTGAGCTACCTGTGTCCTCTGGTGGTCGATCCAAACAAAAGGGACCACCAGAGGACCAGGTAGCAGGTATATTAGCCGCTGTTATCATAACAGCGTCTAATATACCTGTTAGGGGTTAAAAAAATCACATCTCCAGCCTGCCAGCGAACGGTCGCCGCTGGCAGGCTGGAGATCCACTCTCTTACCTTCCGTTCCTGTGAGCGCGCGCGCCTGTGTGCGCGCGTTCACAGGAAATCTCGTGTCTCGAGAGATGACGCACGGATGCGTCCAGGAGGAATGAATCAACCACCTTCCAGACGCATCCGTGCGTTAGGCGGTCGGGAGGTGGTTAAGCTGTTTAGTAGGCCACAGCGTCCAGCCACAACAGAACCCAATAAAATTGATATCTTCAGGTTCCGGCCAGTTCCCTGGGTCGGGATATAGTATTTTTAAGCTAGGCAATCTCGATTTGGTAGAGTTATGCCGAGTTATAATCAAGTTGCTTACAGAGCTCCTCCAAGCTGCTTCCTCTCAGCTCTGCAGCTACCTCCGCCCCCACATATTTAGTTCTTTATTTGGCATTAATGGCAGCCAAACTCATCCCAGGGGGTCCAGAGAGGGGTTTATCTCAGCTTTCACTCTGCCTGCCACTGTCTCTGCCTCTTTCTTCGCAACTGTCCCTACCTTTGTCCCTTTCTCAACCTCAGATCTTCCCCCCACCTCCATCAGCCTCAAATCAGCCTCCTATCAGACCCCCCAGCCTACATCAGCCTCAGATTAGACCCCAATCAGACCCTCCATAGCTTCAGATCAGACTCCCATCAGACCACCAGCCTCAGATCAGCCCCCATCAGACCACCAGCCTCAGATCAGCCCCCATCAGACCCCCTAGCCTCAGATCAGACCCCCATCAGACCCCCCCAGCCTCAGATCAGCCAAATCAGACCCCCCAGTCTCAGATCACACCCTGATCAGACCCTCCCCAGCCTCAGATCATCCCCCGTCAGACCCTCCAGCCTCAGATCAGACCCTCCTCAGCCTCAGATCAGACCCTCATCAGACCCTCTCCAGCCTCAGATCAGCCCCTATCAGACCCCCCAGCCTCAGATCAGACCTCCAATAGGCCCCCCAGCCCCAGATCAGACCACCTCCCTAGCATCAGATCAGCCCCAATCAGACTTCAGATCAGACATTTAAAATAAATAAATAAACTTACCTCTTCAGCTCCGGACTGCACTGCCTCTTGGCAGATTCACTTACCCTCCCTGGTCTTCTTCCCGACGCACTGTACTGTGATCTGACAGTTCACAGAGTCAGGTCATAGTGCGCGTCTATGTGCACTACGTCTTGACGCTGTATGTATCAGGACACAGTGCGGGGCTGGAAGAAGGCCAGGGAAGATGAGTACAGCCAGTGCAGTTCTCACCTTCCTGTGCCTCCCACATGCTAATGACCTCTTCCATAATAGAAGCCGTCATTAGCAATTTCACAATATGTTCTGGCAGGGGGCCACATAAAATTATCCCGCTAGCCACATACGGCCCTATTAAAAAAGAGCTTTATTTTGTCTGTCAGTGTAACTGTATGAGGGCATGCTTTATTATTTTGTGATACATATATTTAAAGTTAACTAAACCTTCACTGAAACCACAATGTTGTGTCATCATCAAAAACTGATATTTTACCCTCAATCCTGTCCTCAAAATCATTGATGTAGACTCTTTGTGGACCACGCTGCAGACTTTAGCCCATTGTTAATATAGACCTGTGAGAAAGGGACAACTTTTCTATTATAGTCCTAACCTCAGTATCTGAGGAAAGGGGTTTAGGGGTCATTATTTCAGAAGACTTAAAGGTAGGCAGACAATGTCATAGAGCAGCAGGAAATGCGAGCAGAATGCTTGGGTGTATAGGGAGAGGCATTACCAGTAGAAAGAGGGAGGTGCTCATGCCGCTCTACAGAGCACTAGTGAGACCTCATTTGGAGTATTGTGCGCAGTACTGGAGACCATATCTCCAGAAGGATATTGATACTTTGGAGAGAGTTCAGAGAAGAGCTACTAAACTAGTACATGGATTGCAGGATAAAACTTACGAGGAAAGATTAAAGGACCTTAACATGTATAGCTTGGAAGAAAGACGAAACAGAGGGGATATGATAGAAACTTTTAAATACATAAAGGGAATCAACAAGGTAAAAGAGGAGAAAATATTTCAAAGAAGAAAAACTGCTACAAGAGGACATAGTTTTAAATTAGAGGGGCAAAGGTTTAAAAGTAATATCAGGAAGTATTACTTTACTGAGAGAGTAGTGGATGCATGGAATAGCCTTCCTGCAGAAGTGGTAGCTGCAAATACAGTGAAGGAGTTTAAGCATGCATGGGATAGACATAAGGCCATCGTTCATATAAGATAGGGCCAGGGGCTATTCATAGTATTCAGTATATTGGGCAGACTAGATGGGCCAAATGGTTCTTATCTGCCGACACATTCTATGTTTCTATGTTTCTATGTTTCTACCTGTGTATGGTTTTATGTTGATGTGAGATTTTATATACTTTTATGTCTTTCTTTAATCCTTTCGGTACAATGCCATGCAGTCTGGACCTGTAGGACAGAATACACAAACACCTTTTGGCAGGATTCAAATTAACAAAATTACTAACAGCATTAAAGTTTTCTTAGAAGATACTTTGTCACAAGCGTTTTAGAAGTAAATAGCATATATGGAAAGAGTGACTTTTAAAATTACCTTTATTCAATATTTAAGCGGGTATAGGTATATATACTAACAGTGTGTACTACAGTTACCAAAAATAATCAGTGGGGGAGTAGTGGCCCCCAAAAGAGAAAAACATACATGGTGGCGGGGTAGACACTAGGATACGGGTAAAGGAAGTATGTTCTAGCCCAAGAAAGATTACAGGGCTGAAGGAAAAAAAAATAACCCTAGAGGCCCTAGAGGACTGCTAAGCCCAGGGCGACCCCCTGATGGTGGAGGTTCCCTGTCCCCGAACCTAATGCTACCCGGTCCCTAGAATTCCCTAAACAGGAAGATACTAAACGATGACACAGTGGAGAGTGGCTGGTAATCAAAATGGATAAATGTCACCATTACTCTCTTAAAAAAGAACAAATGATTATATACACAAAGCCCCGACACGTTTCGCCTAACATTTATCAGGCTCATCAGGGGTAAAAGAATAGATACACACAGTGTGATACAATTGCGATACTTAGCTTTGCAGCCAGATGTCAAACCACAAGATGTTTTTTTTGCAGGTCACCAAAGGAAAGAGGAGAGAAATAAGACTCTTTATCCCGCTACAGGTGCCTAGAAACAAGTATATACAGTTGCAAGAAAAAGTATGTGAACCCTTTGGAATAATATGGATTTCTGCACAAAATGGTCATAAAACGTGATCTAATCTTCATCTAAGTCACAACAATAGACAATCACAGTCTGCTTAAACTAATAACACACAAATAAATAAATGTTACCATGTTTTTATTGAACACACCATGTAAACATTTATAGTGCAGGTGGAAAAAGTATGTGAACCCCTAGACTAATGACATCTCCAAGAGCTAATTGGAGTGAGGTGTCAGCCAACTGGAGTCCAATCAATGAGATGAGATTGGAGGTGTTGGTTAAAGCTGCCCTGTCCTATAAAAAACACACACAAGTTCTGGTTTTTCTTTTCACAAGAAGCATTGCCTGATGTGAATGATGCCTCGCACAAAAGACCTCTCAGAAGACCTACGATTAAAAATTGTTGACTTGCATTAAGCTGGAAAGGGTTATAAAAGTATCTCCAAAAGCCTTGCTGTTCATCAGTCCACGGTAAGACAAATTGTCTATAATGGAGAAAGTTCAGCATTGCTGCTACTCTCCCTAGGAGTGGTCGTCCTGTGAAGATGACTGCAAGAGCACAGTGCAGACTGCTCAATGAGGTGAAGAAGAATCCTAGAGTGTCAGCTAAAGACTTACAAAAGTCTCTGGCATATGCTAACATCCCTGTTAGCGAATCTACGATACGTAAAACACTACACAAGAATGGATTTCATGGGAGGATACCACAGAGGAAGCCACTGCTGTCCAAAAAAAATATTGCTGCACGTTTACAGTTTGCACAAGAGCATCTAGATGTTCCACAGCAGTACTGGCAAAATATTCTGTGGACAAATGAAACCAATGTTGAGTTGTTTGGAAAAAACACACAACACTATGTGTGAAGAAAAAGAGGCACAGCACACCAACATCAAAACCTCATCCCAACTGTGAAGTAATGGTGGTAGGGGCATCATGGTTTGGGGCTGCTTTGCTGTGTCAGGGCCTAGACGGATTGCTATCATCGAAGGAAAAATGAATTCCCAAGTTTATCAAGACATTTTGCAGGAGAACTTAAGGCCATCTGTCCACCAGCTGAAGCTCAACAGAAGATGGATGTTGCAACAGGTCAACGACCCAAAGTATAGAAGTAAATCAACAACAGAATGGCTTAAACAGAAGAAAATACACCTTCTGGAGTGGCCCAGTGTCACGACTATGACTGATCCAGACAGGTCTGGGAGGAGAAGGTCGCAGCGACTTGTTACTCGCGATAGCTTGTGAGTTTGCTCTGTGGTTCAGGGTATGTCATCGGGGTTTTGCCTTGTGAACCTTTTTGTCCTGACTGGGAGTTTGTAGGCATCCTTCTCAGGTGAGTCCTGTCTGCCACTCCCAGCTACTATATTAGTTTCAGTTTCACTTGCAGTCATTGCCAGATATAGTCCTTACTTCCAGTGCTATTCTGACCTTTTGAAGGAGATCGTTGGACGGTATTGCTGTGGAGCTCTTGTCTGGCGTGGACTGTCGTCATTGGGATCACCTTCTCCGCTCGTGACTGGATAAGTCTATCTCTGCTGTAGATTGTTTGTTTGTTGCTGTCTTCCCCTGTTGTTCTCCTAGACACGAGTGATGGTGACAAGTGCTCCCATCTGCCTTTCCCCAGTCTAGTCTTGTTAGGGTGACTGAGGGTTTAGGCATCCTGCTCGCCGCACGGGTTCACACCCCGTCTAGGGTATCAGGGCAGACAGGTGCCAGCGTAGGGTTAGTCAGGGGTGGCCGTTCTATTCCCCATCCGTAGATAGGGGTCCCCCTTCCCCTCCTTCTGGTGCGACGCGACTGCTGCTGGGATAGCAGTATATCTGGCCTTTTAAAAAAAATAAAAATAAAAGTGACATTTCTTTTTTTTTTTTTCGTTTGCTTGCTGTTTTGCTTAGTATTTTTCTGTTCCACTATGGATCCGGTTACAGTTTTGGCGAAACAATTACAGGGGTTATCCCTTGAAGTGGCAGGATTAAAAGCAACAGTGCTGCAGCAGCAGCAGCAATCCTTGGGTTCCACCGTTGCTACAGGAGACCAAGGTAATCCTGAGCCAAAAGTGTCTTTACCTGATAGGTTCCCAGGAGGGAGAGACCAATTTGTAACCTTCAGAGAAGCTTGTAAATTGTTCTTCAGGTTACGCCCTAGATCCTCCGGCGGTGAGGAACAACGGGTGGGCATTGTAATTTCTCTCCTGCAAGGAGATCCGCAGGCTTGGGCTTTCTCCCTACCATCAGACTCTCCAGCCTTACGATCAGTGGAGGAGTTTTTTGAAGCCCTGGGTCTTGTATATGATGATCCGGACAGGGTCTCACTGGCTAAGTCTAAGCTACGTAGACTTCCGCAAGAGAACCGGTCTGCTGAACTATATTGTTCCGAATTTCGTAGGTGGGCTACTGATACATTATGGAATGACTCGGCCCTTAGGAGTCAGTTCTGCCAGGGGTTGTCTGAAAAATTAAAAGACGCGCTGGCGGTATACGAGGTCCCTGGGTGTCGTGAGGCTGCCATGTCTCTGTCCATAAGAATCGACAGACGACTCAGGGAGAGACTATTAAATTTGACAGAGGCCTCTATAGGGCAGGGATCGGTTTGTTATGATCCAGTTGAACCAATGCAAATAGGGGGCGCCACTAGACGGGTGAATCCTCCTAAGGTCCGCCGTAGGTCAGAGGTTTGTTTTCGTTGTGGGGGAGGGGTCATTTTGTAAAGGTATGTCCCTCAGAACCCAAGAGGACCACAAACAAAGGAGCCGCCGGAAAACTAGAGTCCCCAGATTGTGCGGAGGATAACAGTCTGGGCGTATTCGTCTCCTCCATACGCATGTCTCAGTTTTTGTTGTCCGCTACCGTTGAGGCGGGCAATAAGACTGAGATCTGTTCCGTCTTTCTGGACAGTGGGGCGGGGGTCAACTTGGTGGATTCACGATTTGCTCAGGCTTCTGGGTTTTACTCCGGAACCGGTACGCAGAACTATTCCTGTTTTTGCCATTGACTCCTCCCCTCTTACTCAGAGAGAGTTAACTCAGATCATCCATAATATCCATCTGCAGGTAGGGGACCTCCATAAAGAGCATATCTCTTGTTATGTCCTGGACGGTCTTACGGCTCCTATGGTATTGGGGCTTCCCTGGCTGGTGACTCACAATCCAGTGGTGGATTGGCAGGCCGGGGAGATTGTGGAGTGGAGTGAACATTGTAAGGACAACTGCTTGAGTAGTAGGTGCTCTACACTCTCTGTAACATCTCTACCTGCCTTTCTGTCAGATTTTATGGATGTGTTCTCTGAGAAGGGTTGTCAGGGGTTACCACCTCATCGTCCATATGATTGCCCGATTAATCTATTACCTGGGGCAAAACTACCTAAAACCCGGTTATACAATCTTTCCGGCCCGGAGAGGAAGGCTATGCAAGATTATATTTCGGAGAGTTTGGCTAAGGGACACACCAGACCCCTCTTCTTCACCCGTGGCTGCAGGGTTCTTTTTCGTTAAAAAGAAAGATGGGGGCCTGCGTCCTTGCCTGGATTTCCGGGAAATAAACCGGATAACTATCCGAGATCCCTATCCTCTTCCTCTCATTCCCGACCTCTTTAATCAGGTTGCTGGTGCTAAATGGTTCTCCAAAATGGATCTCAGAGGAGCCTATAACCTGGTTCGCATCAAAGAGGGGGATGAGTGGAAGACGGCTTTTAATACTCCGGAAGGGCATTATGAAAATCTGGTAATGCCATTTGGTCTTACTAATGCGCCTGCGGTGTTCCAACATTTTGTCAACGATATTTTTAGTCACCTTATCAGGAGATTTGTTGTGATATATCTTGATGACATCCTGGTCTATTCTCCGGATATGGTTACACATAAGATCCATGTGAGACAAGTGCTGCAGATATTAAGGGCCAACAAATTATTTGCTAAATTAGAGAAATGTGTGTTCGCCGTAAAAGAACTACCATTTCTGGGGTATGTGTTGTCAGATTCAGGTTTCCGCATGGATCCAGAGAAAGTCCGGGCGATTATGGACTGGGATCTGCCTGAGAACCTGAAGGCATTGCAACGCTTCCTGGGGTTTGCCAATTTTTATAGAAAGTTTATAAAGAACTATTCCTTGGTGGTCAAACCACTGACGGACAAGACCCGAAAGGGATCCGATTTTTCCAAATGGTCACATGCAGGCAAAACTGCCTTTACATCTCTGAAGGAGAGATTCACCTCGGCCCCTATTCTCGTACAGCCAGATGTCTCGCTTCCTTTTATTGTAGAGGTTGACGCATCAGAGGTGGGGGTGGGAGCGGTACTATCTCAGGGCCCGTCCCCTGGTGAGTGGCGTCCGTGTGCTTTCTTTTCGAAGAAATTGTCTACGGCAGAAAGGAACTATGAATTGGCAACAGGGAACTTTTGGGCTATTAAGTTGGCCTTTGAAGAGTGAGTAATTTTTTGGAGGGGGCGGTTCATCCCGTCACGGTGATTACTGATCACAAAAACTTATTATATCTGGAGTCTGCTAAACGTCTCACCCCTAGACAGGCTCGGTGGTCGTTATTTTTTACTAGGTTTAATTTTGTAATAACCTATCGCCCGGGGGCAAAAAATACTAAGGCGGATGCATTGTCTCGAAGTTTTCCTGGAGGGGGTGATGTTGATGTACCAGAGCCTATTTTGCAAAGGGGGTGGTGATCTCTGCATTACACTCAGGTTTAGAAGGGAGGGTGTTGGAAGCTCAGGGGGACGCCCCGGCCTCCTGCCCCTCGGGTAAACTGTTTGTGCCAGAAGATTTACGCCTGGAGATACTAAACGAACACCATAACTCCACACTGGCAGAACACCCAGGTAGTAAGGCAACCTCTGAATTAGTGTCTCGTCGGTTCTGGTGGCCTAAGTGGCGCCAGGAGGTGTTGAATTTTGTGTCTGCATGTGCTACCTGTGCTCGTTCTAAGGTAGATCATACTCGTCCGGCAGGGAGTCTTTTACCTCTGGCCGTCCCCAACAGGCCTTGGACGCACCTATCAATGGATTTCATTACGGATCTACCAGTATCAGCGGGGAAGACTGTTATTCTTGTGGTTGTTGACAGATTCAGTAAAATGGTGCACTTTATTGCTCTTGCCGCATTGCCTAATGCTAACATACTGGCTCAGGTTTTTATTGACCACATCGTGAAGCTTCAAGGGGTCCCTTCCGATATTGTTTCGGATCGTGGTACCCAATTTGTTTCTAGATTTTGGAAAGCTTTTTGTTCTCGTTTAGGGGTTCATCTGTCGTTTTCTTCATCTTTCCATCCACAGTCCAACGGTCAGACTGAACGTACCAATCAAAACCTAGAGACATATTTGAGATGCTTTGTTTCCGAAAATCAGGAAGAATGGTCATCTTATTTACCATTAGCCGAGTTTGCCATTAATAATCGTCGTCAAGAATCCACCGATAAGTCACCATTTTTTGGTGCGTATGGTTTCCATCCTCAGTTTTGTACGTTTAGTGAGGGGGGGGGCCATCTGGGATTCCCGAGGAGGAACGATTTGCGTCTTCACTTTCTTCAGTGTGGCAGAGTGTGCAAGAAAGTTTGAAGAGAATTGGTGGTAGATATAAACGTGTGGCTGATAGGAAGCGCTCTGAAGGTCCGGACCTTGGGGTGAATGACTTGGTGTGGTTGTCTACCAGAAATATCAAGTTGAAGGTTCCCTCGTGGAAATTAGGTTCGAGATTTATTGGTCCTTATAGGGTAATTACGATCATTAACCGGTAGCTTTTCGTCTGAGCTACCTCAGACTCTAAGGATCCATAATGTTTTCCACAGATCTCTGCTTAAGAGATATGTAGAACCTCCTGAACCATTGCCACTACCGCCTCCACCGGTGGTTGTTGATGGCAGTCTTGAGTTTCAGGTAGAAAAGATTGTTGATTCATGATATGTTCGCCGCTCTCTTCAGTACCTGGTGCACTGGGAGAGGTTATGGTTCCGAAGAGAGAATGTGGGTGCCAGCATCAGAGATAAAAGCGGACAGACTCATTCGGGCTTTTCATAGGTCCCATCCGGAGAGGCCTGGTCTTGAGGGTCCCGGTGGCCCCTCGTAGAAAGGGGGGTACTGTCACGACTATGACTGATCCAGACAGGTCTGGGAGGAGAAGGTCGCAGCGACTGCTACTCGCGATAGCTTGTGAGTTTGCTCCGTGGTTCAGGGTATGTCATCGGGGTTTTGCCTTGTGAACCTTTTGTCCTGACTGGGAGTTTGTAGGCATCCTTCTCAGGTGAGTCCTGTCTGCCACTCCCAGCCTACTATATTAGTTTCAGTTTCACTTGCAGTCATTGCCAGATATAGTCCTTACTTCCAGTGCTATTCTGACCTTTGAAGGAGATCGTTGGACGGTATTGCTGTGGAGCTCTTGTCTGGCATGGACTGTCGTCATTGGGATCACCTTCTCTGCTCGTGACTGGATAAGTCTATCTCTGCTGTAGATTTTTTGTTTGTTGCTGTCTTCCCCTGTTGTTCTCAGTGATGGTGACTAGTGCTCCCATCTGCCTTTCCCCAGTCTAGTCTTGTTAGGGTGACTGAGGGTTTAGGCATCCTGCTCACCGCACGGGTTCACACCCCGTCTAGGGTATCGGGGCAGACAGGTGCCAGCGTAGGGTTAGTCAGGGGTGGCCGTTCTATTCCCCATCCGTTAGATAGGGGTCCCCGTTTCCCCTTCTTCTGGTGCGACACGACTGCTGCTGGGATAGCAGTCGTGACACCCAGTCAGAGTCCTGACCTCAACCCGATTGAGATGCTGTGGCATAACCTCAAGAAAGCGATTTACACCAGACATCCCAAGAATATTGCTGAACTGTTATTGCTGCCAAAGGAGGTTCAACCAGTTATTTAAATCCAAGCGTTCACATACTTTTTCCACCTGCACTGTGAATGTTTACATGGTGTGTTCAATAAAAACATGGTAACATTTAATTCTTTGTGTGTTATTAGTTTAAGCAGACTGTGATTGTCTATTGTTGTGACTTAGATGAAGATCAGATCACATTTTATGACCAATTTGTGCAGAAATTCATATCATTCCAAAGGGTTCACATACTTTTTCTTGCAACTGTATATAAAGAAGCATATCAGTAGGAGGCCAAACATGCTAAATGCAGCATAAGGACACATATGTAACTCTGAAAGGCCCGCAGCGTTATGCATGTCAGATAATTGAAACAAGCTGACGATTCAATTAAGCATATATAAAAGAAGCAAGTCGGTAGGGGGTAAAACATGCCTAAAAGCAGCATTTAAACACATACAAGCTCTAAAAGATGTCCGCAACATTATATATGTCAGATAGTTGAATCAGGCAGAGCAATCGAATTCAAGATTGGTATATACATACCTAACCCGCTTAAATATTGAATAAAGGTAATTTTAAAAGTCACTCTTTCCATATATGCTATTTACAGGATTCAAATTAACATTCTCCTGCTAACAATATAGTGGTAACGAGGTTTCCTGGACGGGACACTAGAGCTTCATTGGTAATGCCTGACACGTCAGACGTAGTGGCACCAGTGCATAGCAGACATCTAGATGCTTTTCAGCTGGAGTACCAGAAGATGAACCGGGACCCCTACACCAGACATATTTGGTATTAGGATCATCAGCCTGATGAAATATGCGTTATTAATACATGTTGGGTTCCGAATATCCATTAGTGTGGACGGGAAGCCATGTTTTATTAATATTTTATGCTTGCAAGCCGAGTGATAGAGGTGGAGTATGCACCCATAATGAAGGCCTTCCAGAAGACTGGGCCAAGGATGTGTAAAGACTCCTCTCAGCTCCAACTTCTGCCAAAAGGGGGATAAAAATTAGGGTTTTGAACCTTTCATTGACACAATTTGGGGATCCGATCAACATTGGGTCCTCCTGTCCCCGGAACCAGAATGGAATCTTATCACACAATTCGTTTAGGCATTAAGAACCTTTCTGTTTTTAACCTTTTTTTTTATAACTGTTTTGTGCACATTTTGGAAGCTTCGTATTTCTTTTAATTTTTGTAACTAAGTACTGTACCATTTTAGTACATTAAAGCACATCTTTTATGGTTTCACCTTGTGCCCTGAATGAGCCAAGTAACCTCCATTTTTAAGTGTTTGAGTGCAGTTTCGCATTACCGTGTTTCTGCTATTAGCGTGGCTAATGCTACTGCGAGCCTGCTTGCGAGTGAGGTACTGTGGGTTTTCTATAAGCTCCTAATTAATTGGCATATTAATTTAAATGTCATAGATGGTGGCAGCTTGTTGGGTGCATGAAAGGCTGTGTCTGGGTGTGATCTATGTTCAATCTGAAGCCTGGTGCGTAGAGGCATGAGAAATTCAGTGCGTGAAATAGCTCGACCCTTGGCAGTCGCACCCCAATCACATGACAGGGCAGTTCCCGTACGTGACAATACCATTTAGAATTACTTTGTTTAGGGTCCCGTAACCAATTGTTTACCCATTTGCAAATATTGTCCCCTAGTCCTGCATTTGTAGCTTTATCACAAGGCTCTTGTGTGGCACCATCAAATGCATTTGCAAAATCCAGAAATATTACATCTGCTACCTGACTTATATTCTGATTTGCACTCACCTCCCTAAATAAACCCAGCATGTTGGTTAGGCACGGCCTGTTTTGCATGAATCCATGCTGGTTATCAGTTATCAATCTATTTATACTACATACTTTTGCAATTCATCTCTTAGAATACCTTCAAATAATTTTCAAACCACAGATGGCAAACTTACTGGTTGGTAAGTACACAGTTCCATATTTTTTTCTTTCTTCAATACTGGCAACACAATGGCCATCCTCTAGTCTAGTGGCACCGACCCTGTTACAAGTACAGTGTTCAGTTTAGGATTGGTCAGATATCAGAGTCAGGTGTCAGAGTCAGATGTCAGGGTCAAATATGAAAGCCAGTTGTTTGTGTCAAATATCAAAATCAGATGTCAGGTGTCAGATGTCTAATGTCAGAATCAGATGTCAAAGTCAGAATCAGGTGTCAGAGTCAGATGTCAGATAAAATGATCTATCAATTACTGAGCTCAGTTCCCTCTGTACTCGTGGACAGGGGCGTCGTTAGGTCAAAACATTCGGGGCTTGAGCCCCGGATGTTTTGACCAGTGCTCCAAATGTATTGTTGGCACTGGCAGGGCCGGCCCGGCGTTCTGAGTCTCCTGCGCTACACCAGCCCCGCCACTCATGTGTAAATAATCCTAATCCGCTGCCTGCCCTGTGCCTGCAGAGTGCAGATTTAACTTGACTTGAAAAATCATCCGCAGATTCCGCAGCCAGCCATTCATCTCACTAGATTCCACTGCAGCTCCGCCTCTGGTAACAACAGGCAGTGTGGGCGGCGCTCGCTCACTGACGTCAGGCGCCTGCTCCTCCCACTAGGCGGCGCAGGCGCGTGACGTCAGTGAGTGAGAACTGCCCGCACTGCTGGATCTGACTAGCTGAGACTAGAGAGAGTCGAGACTCTGATCTGAGTAAGACTAGGTCACTATGAGTTAAAGTTACTAGGATTATTACAGTTTAAAATAATGTACAGTTGTACAATCCTGTAAGTGGAGGGGAGGGGGATCTGTGGATGGAACTGTTATGGGGAGGGGGATCTGTGGATGGAACTGTTATCGGGAGGGGGATCTGTGGATGGAACTGTTATGGATGATCTGTGGGGTTGCCCAGACGGCTAGGCCCTTCACTGTAGTTATTAACCCCATTCACTGAAGGGGGGACTGCTGAAAGGGGTTAATAACTACTGTGAAGGCCCCCCCTTTTGGTGACGATTAGGGTGTGGCTTCATTAGATGGGGGCGTGGCTTCATGGGATGTGGGCGTTGTTTCACGTGGGCTCGTGCCCCGGATGTCTTCAGACCCTAGCAATGCCCCTGCTCGTGGATGTATGTTATCTAGAGCAGGGGATTTATCAGTATTTAAATTGCTCAGATGAACGTAGCTGTACTTGTATTAAGACAACTGATATTTGACAGAGAACCTTGATTATTGCCCTTTGAATGATACCTGGCACTGGCAGCTCACTGGTTAACACAGATGAAAAGTAAGAGTTTAGTAACTCTGACTTCCCTTTGTTTGCTACAATTATATACCCATCTTTTAGAGGCCAATATTATTACATTTTTTATTTTTGGTATTTATATATTTGAAAACATTCTTGATTTATTTTAAACCTTTAATGACCAGGCCTGAAAAGGCCTTAATGACCAAGCCAGATTTTAGAAATCTGGCATGTATGACTTTATCAGAGAATAACTTATTAAAGTTATTGTACATTCAAATAATTGTGACATTGTTTTTTCCTCACATATTGTACTTTATTTAGTGGTAAAATTATACCTATACTATTCGCATATATTTACTAAAAACACGAAAATTGGTGACTTTTTTCAAAAAAATGCATTTTCCCTATTTTTAACAGCAATATGTCACATATATACACATAATATACAAACATGTTATCAGATATATATTTCCAGATGTTTACTTTATTTTAGAAGCACTTTTGAAAAAACTTTTACATTTTTGAACAGTTTTACAATTTATTTTACTTTTAACCACATTTTTAACATTTTGAAATGCAGTATGTTTTCTTGCACCAAACCTCATATGTGTCAGAATGATTGAAAACCACCAAAGTGACAACATTTTGAATACTAGTATATTAGAGTACTTATTAAGGGGTTGTAGTGAGTATTTGGTCCCAAAGTTTGGGTAGATATTAATAAAAAAGCAAGTGACAAAAATAATTTGCATTTTTTTCCACAAATGTGTCCTTTTAAGGACAGATGTTTTGCACGGTGCACATAAAAATGAAGAAATGCACCCCATATTTTATCACTCTACTTCTCCCTGTATTGGGACACTTGGCAGGGACCAAAAGGAAGATTTCACTTGAAAATATTTCAGGGTGCATCACAACATGTATAGACATAGAGCTGCTTAAATAACAAAAAAATAATAATAATAAATTAACCCATTTTAGAAACTACACTCCTCAAATTATTCAAAACGTGTTTTACAAACTGTGTTAACCCTTTAGGTGTTCCACAGGAATTAAAGCAAAATGGAGGTGAAATTTTAACATTTTATTTTATTTTGCTGCTTTTTCCATTTTAATCCATTTTTCCTGTAACACAGCAAGGGTTAATGGCAAAACAAACCTCAATATTTATAACCCTGATTTTGCAGTTTACAAAAATAGCCCATATGTGGTCATAAGTTGCTGCAGGGGCACACGAAGGGTACAGAAGGGAAGGAGTGCCATATGGATTTTGGAGGGTAGATTTTGCTGGAAAGGTTTTTGAGTGCCATGTCGTAATAGAAAAGATCATGAGATCCCCCTACATTGGGGAACTCCCCGAAAGTGACCCCATTTTGTAAACAACACCCCTCTAGGAATTTTTTGAGGGGCATAGCAAATGCTTACAAGCAAGTGCTTACATAGCAAGTGCATAGCAAGTGACCCAACTGGTGTTTCAAAAAATTAGAAACACTGGGCCATGAAAATAAAAAAATTACCTTTTTTTTCCAATAAAATGTTGCTTTAGCCCCATTTTTTCACTTTCAAAATGGGTAATAGGAGAAAAAGCACCTCACAGGGTTTGGACCCCGACCTGAACCCGAACATTTCAGTAAAAGTTCAGGTTGGGGTTCGGTGTTCGGCGATTTATTGGGGGCTTTTTGAAAGGCTGCAGAGCAGTCAATCAACAAGCGTTTAACTCTGTGCCCTTAGAAGCCATCACAGCCATGCCTACTAATGGCATAGCTGTGATTGGCCCAGTGCAGCATGTGACCCAGCCTCTATATAAGCTGGAGTCACGTAGCGCTGCACGTCACTCTGCTGTGCTTAGTGTAGGGATAGGATGCTGCTGCTGTGAGGGAGAGAATAGGAAAGAAACTTTTATCAGAAGTGCAATTGAACTCAGCGATCTACATAGATTTTGTTGTGTGGGTGCAGTGCACAATATTTTTACCCTGCCCTGAGCCCAGTGACAGAGAAAAATAACTTTATCCGTCTGTTAGTTAGGTGGGTGGCGGCGGCCATTTTATGGAAGCTCAGTGCACCAGCACTGCATATGTGCTTTTGTGACATTGAAATCCAAGCTTGAAATACTGCAATAATAATCTGGGGTTAAAAAAACACAAATTTTTGGCAATATCCTACATCTGGTGCCTTTGCAGCATTAGTCAGTGTGCAATTTAAGCTAAAAATACAGCTATAATTTTCTGGGTTTTAAAAAACACCCTTTTTTGGGCAAAATACTAAATTTTACAGCCCTTGCTGCATCTGTAAGTGTGAAATTCAAGCGTTTTTATATACTGCTGTCATATTCTAAATACAAACTACAAATTGGCGTGGTATTAAAAAGCAGGAAGTGCTCAACCCCATATGCAGTGGTGCATCTATACCGGGGGGGGGGGCAGATCCTGCACTAGTGGCCCGTTGCTAATGGCAATCCCCAGCAAAAATGCATACAATGGAGGATGCCTGCAGCGGACCACAAGTACCACAATGGACATCCTACACAGGATGCAATTGTGTGGATGTGATAAGCAGTCAAAATAACATAACAAAAACCAAGACAGGTGTACTCTGCTGTCTTACTAAACCCTCGTACTGGTGTAAAATTGAGAATTAGCCAACATATCCTGCTTGGAGGACATGTCTGAGCCCGAGCACCGCGCCAAGGTATCTCAAGTAGCTCGGGGGACCTAACGCTAAACCTACCTACCTGGGCAAAATACTTAATTTGCGGCCATGTCTGCATCTGTCAGTGTGAAATTCAAGCGTTATATAATGCTGCCATATTCTGTTATTAAAAAACACCAATTTTGGGTAAATACTTAATATTGCAGCCTTTGCTGCATCTGTGATTCTTAAAAACAAGCTTGAAACACTTCAATAATTTTCTGGCTTTTAAAATAACTGCCATTTTTGGCAATAATCTCCATCTGGGGGCCTCTGCCGCATTAGTCAGTGTGCAATTTAAGCTAGAATATACAGCTATAATGTTCTTGGTTTTAAAAAACACCCTTTTTGGGCAAAATACTTAATATTGCAGCCTTTGCTGCATCTGTGATTGTTAAAAAAAAAAGCTTTGAAATACTTCAATAATTTTCTGGCTTTGAAAAAGCACCAATTTTTGGCAATAACCCTCATCTTGGGCCTCTGCCGCATTAGTCAGTGTGCAATTTAAGCTAGAATACAGCTATAGTTTTCTGGGTTTTTAAAAAAAACACCCTTTTTGGGCAAAATACTCAATTTTACAGCACTTGCTTTATCTGTACGTGTGAAATTCAAGCGTTATATATTGCTGTCATATTCTGTTAGTAAAAAAAAAACACCCATTTTGGGCAAAATACTTAATTTGCGGCCTTGTCTGCATCTGTTCGTGGGAAATTCAAGCGTTATATACTGCTGTCATACTCTGGTATTAAAAAAAACACCCATTTAGGGCAAAAATCTTAATTTTGCAGCCTTGTCTGCATCTGTACGTGTGAGATACATGCTTTAGACACTACTGTGCTATTCTGGTATTAAATAAACACCCATTTTGTGCAAAAATCTTTATTTTGCAGCCCTTGTCTGCATCTGTACGTGTGAGATACATCCTTTAGATACTGTTCTATTCTGGTATTAAAAAAAACACCCATTTAGGGCAAAAAACTTAATTTTGCAGCCTTTGCTGCATATGTCATTGTGAGATACACCCTTTAGATACTGTTGTTCTATTCTGCTATTAAAAAAAAACACCCATTCAGGGCAAAAATCTTTATTTTGCAGCCTTTGCTGCATCTGTCATTGTGAGATACACCCTTTACATACTGCAGTGCTATTCTGGTATTAAATAAACACCCATTTTGGGCAAAAATCTTAATTTGTGGCCTTGTCTGAATCTGTACGTGTAAGATACACGCTTTAGATACTGCTGTGCTATTCTGGTATTAAATAAACACCCATTTAGGGCAAAATACTTAATACTGAAGCCTTTTCTGCATCTATGATTGTTAAAAACAAGCTTGAAATACTTCAATAATTTTCTGGCTTTGAAAAACACAAATTTTGGCAATACCCTCCATCTGGGGCCTCTGCCACATTAGTCAGTGTGCAATTTAAGATAGAAATACAGCTATAATTTTCTGGGTTTTTAAAAAACACCCTTTTTGGGCAAAATACACAACTTTACAGCCCTTGCTGCATCTGTGCGTGTGAAATTCAAGCGTTATATACTGCTGTCATATTCTGGTATTAAAAAAACACCCATTTAGGGCAGAAATCTAATTTTGCAGCCTTTGCTGCATCTGGTCATTGTGAGATACACCCTTTACATACTGCTGTGCTATTCTAGTATTAAATAAACACCCATTTTGGGCAAAATCTTAATTTGTGGCCTTGTCTGCATCTGTATGTGTGAGATACACGCTTTAGATACTGTGGTGCTATTCTGGTATTAAAAAAACACCCATTCAGGGCAAAAATCTTTATTTTGCAGCCTTTGCCGCATCTGTACTTGTGAGATACACCCTTTAGATACTGTTGTTCTATTCTGCTATTAAAAAAAACACCCATTTAGTGCAAAAATCTTAATTTTGCAGCCTTTGCTGCATCTGTCATTGTGAGATACACCCTTTACATACTGTTGTTCTATTCTGGTATTAAATAAACACCCATTTTGGGCAAAAATCTTAATTTGTGGCCTTGTCTGCATCTGTACATGTGAGACACACGCTTTAGATACTGCTGTGCTATTCTGGTATTAAAAAAAACACTAATTTAGGGCAAAAAACTTAATTATGGCAGCCTTTGCCTGCATCTGTATTTGTGAGATACACCCTTTAGATACTGTTGTTCTATTCTGCTATTAAAAAACAACCCATTTAGGGCAAAAAATCTTAATTTTGGCAGCCTTTGCTGCATCTGTATTAGATACTGCTGTGATATTCTGGTATTAAAAAAACAACCCATTTAGTGCAAAAAACTTTAATTTTGCAGCCTTTGCTGCATCTGTCATTGTGGATATACCCCTTTACATACTGCTGTGCTATTCTGGTATTAATAAACACCCATTTTGGGCAAAATCTTAATTTGTGGCCTTGTCTGCATCTGTATGTGTGAGATACACGCTTTAGATACTGCTGTGCTATTATGGTATTAAAAAAACACCCATTCAGGGCAAAAATCTTTATTTTGCAGCCTTTGCTGCATCTGTAATTGTGAGATACACCCTTTAGATACTGTTGTTCTATTCTGCTATTAAAAAAAACACCCATTTAGGGCAAAAATCTTTATTTTGCAGCCTTTGCTGCATCTGTCATTGCAAGATACACCCTTTACATACTGCTGTGCTATTCTGGTATTAAATAAACACCCATTTTGGTCAAAAATCTTAATTTGTGGCCTTGTCTGCATCTGTATTAGATACTGCTGTGCTATTCTGGTATTAAAAAACACCCATTTAGTGCAAAAAACTTAATTTTGGCAGCCTTTGCTGCATCTGTCATTGTGAGATACACGCGTTAGATACTGTTGTTATATTCTGTCATTAAAAAGTCCCCCATTTTGGGCAAGATCCTAAAATTTAGAAATTTGAGGAGAGCGTCAAATAAGGGACATGGCCCCAGTCGTGGTGCTGCTGGTGGAGCTCCTATTGCAGGTAGAGGACGTGGTTGATCTGTGCCAGCTGTTTACTGCCTAACTAAAGTACGTTAAAAAACACGTAACTTTTAATAAAATGAATAAAGTGTTTTTAACGTACTTTAGTTAGGCAGTAAACAGAATTCACTTAGTACGTCCATCTACTATCATACTATAGTTAATTGATCTGTGCCAGCTACACGCACAAGTGAAACACCTTTCTCAGGTGCGAGTAGGCTTAAGAACCTGCAGCGGTATTTGGTCGGGCCTAATGCGGCTCTACGAATGGTGAGGCCTGAACAAGTACAGGCGATAGTAGATTGGGTTGCTTACAGTGCCTCCAGTTCTTCACATTGTCTCCCACCAAGTCTCCTGCTGAAAGATCAGAGTTGGCACATGCAGCCAATGTCCATCAGTCTTTCACCTCACCCCCTTGCAATCAGCCAAGCAGTTTGAGCCCCAAGTCATGCAGGCAGTCTCTTCTGCTTTTTAATGACTCTGTTAGCAGGGTTTCCCAGGGCCATCCACCTAGCCCTGCCCCAGAAGTGGAAGAGATTGAGTGCACCGATGTCCAACCACTTATGTTTCAAGATGAGTACATGGGAGGACTATCGCAGCACATCTCGGATGATGATGAAACACAGGTGCCAACTGCTGGGGCTTCGAAAGTGTGCAGACTGACAAGGAGGGCAGGGGTGTAGACTGGGTGGAAGATGATGTGGAGGACGATGAGGTCCTCGACCCCACATGGAATCAAGGTCATGCGAGTGACCGATGTAGTTCGGGAGGATAAGACGGTGGTCGCACAGAGCCACCAGCACAGCAGAAGAGGGAGCAGGGTCCATCCCCTCTAGACAGTACGCCTGCTACTGCCCAACGCAGCAAGGGACCGAGCACACCAAAGCCAGCTACAATGAGTTCCCTGGCGTGACAGTTCTTCAGACAATGTGCTGACAACAAGACACGAGTGGTTTGCACGCTGTGCAATCAGAGCCTGAAGCGAGGCATAAACATTCTCAGCCTGAGTACAACCTGCATGACCAGGCATCTAAGTGCAAAGCACGAGCTTGCAGTGGAGTAGACACCTTAAAAACACCAAGAAAGATCTATGGCTCTCCTGCTTCCTCTTCTGCTGCAGTCTCGGCCTCTTCATCCGCCTCTGGAGGCCGAGACTGCCACCCAGCAAACAGAGGATCTGCCAGCAACACCACCATCTGGGTCACCAAGCATCTCCGCAATGTCCCACGGATGCGTTCAGCTTTCCATCTCCCAAACACTGAAGTGGAAGAGGAAGTACCCCCCCTACCCACCCACGATCCCTGGTCCTGAGTGCCAGCATTATCAAAATTACTGGCCTTTGAAATGCTGTCATTCCGTCTGGTGGAGACAGAGAGTTTTAAAAGCCTTATGGCGGTGGCTCTCCCACAGTACGTCATGCCCAGCCGCCACAACTTTTCATGCATGCCATACCTTGCCTGCACAACCAAATGGGGGACAAAATCAGGTGTGCACTGTGCAACGCCATCTGTGGCAAAGGACACCTCACTACGGATACGTGGACCAGTAAGCACGGTCAGGGACATTATATCTCCTTAACAGCCCGCTGGGTAAATGCAGTGGCGGCTGGGCCTGCGGCGGATAGCAGTTTGCCGCATGTCCTTCCACCACTGAGGATTGCAGGGCGCTTCAGTTTTCCTCCTGTTGCTTCCTCCTCCTACTCTGCTTCCTCATCCTCTACCGGCTCCTCATCCGGTCAGCGTAACACCTTCACCACCAACTTCAGCACAGCCAGGGGTAAACGACAGCAGGCAGTTTTAAAACTTATCTATTTGGGGGACAAACCACACACCGCGCAGGAGCTGTGGACGGGCCTTGAACAACAGACCGAGGAGTGGTTGGTGCCAGTGAGCCTCAAGCCCGGCCTGGTGGTGTGCGATAATGGGCGAAATCTTGTAGCAGCTCTGGAACTAGCTGGTTTGACGCACATTCCTTGCCTGGCGCAGGTGCTAAATTTGGTGGTGCAGAGATTCCTTAAAAATTACCCTGATATGTCAGAGCTGCTGCATAAAGTGTGGGCTGTCTGTGTGCGCTTTCGGCGTTCTCACCCTGCTGCTGCTCGCCTGTCAGCGCTGCAGAGTAACTTCAGCCTTCCCGCTCACCGCATCATATGCGACGTGCCCACAAGGTGGAACTCCACCTTGCACATGCTGGCCAGACTGTGCGAGCAGCAGCAAGCAATAGTGGAGTTTCAGCTACAGCATGCACGGGTGAGTCGCTCGGTGGAACAGCACCACTTCACCACCAATGACTGGGCCTCTATGCAAGACCTGTCTTTCTTATTGCGCTGTTTCGAGTACTCCACCAACATGGCCAGTGCCGATAACGCCATTCTCAGTGGCGATGATGGAAGAGGATGTGGCACAGAAAGAGGGATCATTTCATAGGGTTTCCGGCTAGTCATTCACAAGTGGCTCTGAGGGTGGGTTCCTGCACCCACAAACGCCAGGTACACAATTGTCCAGCCAGGGCACAGTTCTGGAGGATGACGAGGTGGATGATGAGGAACCATGTTCACTCAGGGTGGCACCCAGACCAGCTCATGGCCATCACTGGTGCATGGCTAATTATAGATGCCGCAAACATAAAATTTTCCGTTCGCGAACGGCGAACGTGAGTTTCCGCAAATGTTTGCGAACAGGCGAACTGGGCAAACCGCCATAGACTTCAATAGGCAGGCGAATTTTAAAACCCACAGGGACTCTTTCTGGCCACAATAGTGATGGAAAAGTTGTTTCAAGGGGACTAACACCTGGACTGTGGCATGCCGGAGGGGGATCCATGGCAAAACCTGCCATGGAAAATTACGTAGTTGACGCAGAGTCGGGTTTTAATCCATAAAGGGCATAAATCACCTAACAATTCTAAATTTTTTTGAACAACGTGGTTTAAAACATCCAGTGTGTGTATACGATCAGGTATGAATGTTGTATCGATCAGGTAGTGTAAGGGTTACGCCCGCTTCACAGACATTGACAGACCAAACTCCCCTTTTAATGCACCGCAAACAACCGCAAACAGTCCATTTGCCCAACCGCAAACTCCCTATTTGCACAAGGTTGGATACTAAGCTAGCCATGTCCCGTTGATGTCATTGAAGGTTTCTTCCTCCACCCAGCCACGTACAACACCAAGGTCCCAAAAGGTGAATTGAATTGATTTTTTCGAACGGGGAGATGGTTAAAAAAACGCTGGCTCCCTCCCCTTTGTTTGAATACACGGTCACTGCGTCTGTGCCATGCAATTTACTGTCACACCCGATATGAGTGGTATTTTCTGTAGTACTATTCTCATCAGTTTAATCCTTGTTACGTCCCCAATCTGGGGTCCATTTATTAAATGGATTTTTCGAACGGGGAGATGGTTAAAAAAACGCTGGCTCCCTCCCCTTTGTTTGAATCCACGCCACGGTCACTGCGTCTGCACCGTGCAATTTACTGTCACAACCCGATATGAGTGGTATTTTCTGTAGTACTCTCTTCTCATCAGTTTAAATAGAATTTTTTTTTTATCTGCGAGGTATTTGTGAGTGAGTGACACCCTGTAACGGTATGAGTGGAGGCCTAGCCGCTAGCCAGTGGCCACAATACAGTCTGTGTGGGCCTGACACACACGGGCTTGCAAATGTGATTATATCACAGAAAAATATTAAATAGAATTTTTTTTTATCTGCGAGGTATTTGTGAGTGAGTGACACCCTGTAACGGTATAAGTGGAGGCCTAGCCAGTGGCCACAATACACTCTGTGTGGGCCTGACACACACTGGCTTGCAACTGTGATTATATCACAGAAAAAGATTAAATATAATTTTTTTTTATCTGCGAGGTATTTGTGAGTGAGTGACACCCTGTAACGGTATGAGTGGAGCCTAGCCACTAGCCAGTGGCCACAATACAGTCTGTGTGGTCCTGACACACACGGGCTTGCAATGTGATTATATCACGGAAAAATATTAAATAGATTTTTTTTTATCTGCGAGGTATTTTCTGTCACACCCTGTATGAATGGTGTGCACACAGTACTGTCTGTGACTGAGCCTGCAGCCTCTCACACAGGGGCAGGCTACTGCAATATATATATATATATATATATATATATATAAATTAAAAAAAAGCACACTGATGTACCAGCCCTGAAAAGGGCTTTTTGGGGTGCTGTCCGGACGCTGTCCTTACAGCAGATGAGTCTGTGGACACAGAACACTGCCCTAGCTAACGCTTTCCCTATTGAATCAGCAGCAGCACTGTCCCTCCTCTCACTGAGAATGCAGCTTCCGAATAAATCTAAAATGAATGCTGTCCAGGAGGTGGGAGGGTCTGGGAGGGAGGGTCTGCTGCTGATTGGCTGGAATGTGTCTGCTGAGTGTGAGGTACAGGGTCAAAGTTTACTCAATGATGATGTATAGGGGGCGGACTGAACATCGCATATGTTCGCCCGCCACAGCGAACGCGAACAAGCTATGTTCGCCGGGAACTATTCGCCGGCGAACTATTCGGGACATCTCTATGGCTGATGGGATACAGAGGACACAGACGATACAGCTTCCACAGAGGACAGCTTTTAGTTGCCTCTGGGCAGCCTGGCAACACATGAGCGACTACATGCTGGCAGTGTCTCCACAACGACCGCGGAGTTGCCCACATTCTAACTTGTGCTGATTTCCTGGGTGGCCACGCTGCTGGATCCCCGTTACAAGGACACCGTACCGTCCTTAAAGGGTTATTCCCATCTTGCTACTTCATTCTCAATTGCTGCCAGCTAGCTGTTCACTTCCTGGTTTTTCTGCAGCTAAGGCTGGGCGGGCTTAGGCAGCTAGAGTGAAGGCCGGCCACACCTCCTTATGACATCACACTGAGAGCTGAATCCTGAGTGCTCGTTCATGTGAAAAGTATGACTCATCAGTCTGGCAGCCTGCAGTGTCTGAGGCCCCTCTCCCTGCTGGGGAATCATCAGAGAGCCATGTGAAGTGAGCTCAGTGTACAGTAACACATGGCTGTTCTGCAGCTTTACACATAAAATCTCTGTCTGATCTTTTACAAACCCATTCTGTGCATCAAAAACTATAATTCCATATTATACATTAGCCCAAAAGCTTGACCAACCCCCACCCACCAGCACTGATGCAGATTTGTTTCCATTATAGCTGTACTCCAGTTGTGTATAAACCTTACATTATGTATCTGTATAGATGCATATACAGCACAGCTACAGTACAGACCAAAAGTTTGGACACACCTTCTCATTCAAAGAGTTTTCTTTATTTTCATGACTATGAAAATTGTAGATTCACACTGAAGGCATCAAAACTATGAATTACCACATGTGGAATTATATACATAACAAACAAATGTGAAACAACTGAAAATATGTCATATTCTAGGTTCTTCAAAGTAGCTACCTTTTGCTTTGATTACTGCTTTGCACACTCTTGGCATTCTCTTGATGAGCTTCAAGAGGTAGTCCCCTGAAATGGTTTTCACTTCACCGGTGTGCCCTGTCAGGTTTAATAAGTGGGATTTCTTGCCTTATAAATGGGGTTGGGACCATCAGTTGCGTTGAGGAGAACTCAGGTGGATACACAGCTGATAGTCCTACTGAATAGACTGTTAGCTGCTTTTTTCTTGCCATAAACAAATTCTAAGGCAAAGAAAAACGAGTGGCCATCATTACTTTAAGAAATGAAGGTCAGTCAGTCAGCCGAAAAATTGGGAAAACTTTGAAAGTAAGGGCTATTTGACCATGAAGGAGAGTGATGGGGTGCTGCACCAGATGACCTGGCCTCCACAGTCACCGGACCTGAACCCAATCGAGATGGTTTGGGGTCAGCTGGACCGCAGAGTGAAGGCAAAAGGGCCAACAAGTGCTACGCATCTCTGGGAACTCCTTCAAGACTGTTGGAAGACCATTTTCAGGGGACTACCTCTTGAAGCTCATCAAGAGAATGCCAAAAGTGTGCAAAGCAGTAATCAAAGCAAAAGGTGGCTACTTTGAAGAACCTAGAATATGACATATTTTCAGTTGTTTCACACTTGTTTGTTATGTATATAATTCCACATGTGTTAATTCATAGTTTTCATGCCTTCATAGTCATGAAAATAAAGAAAACTCTTTGAATGAGAAGGTGTGTCCAAACTTTTGGTCTGTACTGTACATATGTCTTCTCCAGTCCCCTAATATCACTTGACTGAATGGCTTCCTATACAGCCCTGCTACATCTTTATTCTACTCCCCCACTAGCACTGTGTCTGAAAAGCTTCATATACAGCTCTGCTACATCTGTCTGTTTATCTCTTCAAACAGCACTGTGTCAGAACAGCCGCATATTCAGCTCTACTACATCTGTTTCTCTTTCACCAGCATTGATGCTGACCTGCCACATATACAGCTCTGCTACATCTGTTTTTATCTTCAACCAGCACTGTGTCAGAACACCCGCATAAAAAGCTCTGCTACATCTGTTTTTATCTTCAACCAGCACTGTGTCAGAACAGCCGCATATTCAGCACTACTACATCTGTTTCTAATTCACCAGTATTGATGCTGACCTTCCACATATACAGCTCTGCTACATCTGTTTTTATCTTCAACCAGCACTGTGTCAGAACACCCGCATATTCAGCACTGCTACATCTGTTTCTCTTTCACCAGCATTGATGCTGACCTGCCACATATACAGCTCTGCTACATCTGTTTCTCTTTCACCAGCATTGATGCTGACCTGCCACATATACAGCTCTGCTACATCTGTTTTTATCTTCAACCAGCACTGTGTCAGAACAGCCGCATATTCAGCACTCCTACATCTGTTTCTCTTTCACCAGCATTGATGCTGACCTTCCACATATACAGCTCTGCTACATCTGTTTTTATCTTCAACCAGCACTGTGTCAGAACACCCGCATATTCAGCACTGCTACATCTGTTTCTCTTTCACCAGCATTGATGCTGACCTGCCACATATACAGCTCTGCTACATCTGTTTTTATCTTAAACAGCACTGTGTCAGAACACCCGCAATTCAACACTGCTACATCTGTTTCTCTCTTCAACAGCACTGTATCAGAACAGCCGCATATTCAGCAATGCTACATCTGTTTCTCTTTCACCAGCATTGATGCTGACCTGCCACATATACAGCTCTGCTACATCTGTTTTTATCTTCAACCAGCACTGTGTCAGAACACCCTGCATATTCAGCACTGCTACATCTGTTTCTCTTTCACCAGCATTGATGCAGACCTGCCTCATATACAGCTCTGCTACATCTGTTTTTATCTTCAACCAGCACTGTGTCAGAACACCCGCATATAGAGCTCTGCTACATCTGTTTTTATCTTCAACCAGCACTGTGGTCTGTGGTATAATGGTGGTCTGTGGATGGCACTGTTGTGGGGGCTCTGTGGATGGCACTGTTGTGGGGGCTCTGTGGATGGCACTGTGGGTGACACATATATAGCACCTTATGCTATATATGTGTAATCCACAGATTCCCCCATAACAGTGTCCCTGTGAGTGAATGATCCCCAATAAAGGGTCTGGGGGCCGGCATCTGGTGTTGTAATGGCAGCGGGGCCCGGTGCACTCACTGTATTCTATTGCACCGGGCCCCGCTCACTGTAATACTAATTTTCATATGTGAACAAGAACAAGACAAATCCTCTGCGATCCTCTCCCTCTCTGTACTCACAAACTCAGTAGCAGGCAGGCCGGGCGGCAGCGTAACTCTCTGACGTCACGCGCCTGCTCCTCCCACCTTATGAATGAAGCAGGCGGAGCAGGCGCGTGACGTCAGTGAGTTACGCTGCCGCCCGGCCTGTGAGTACAGAGAGGGAGAGGATTGCAGAGGATTTCTCTTCTTGTTCACATATGAAAAATTAGTATTACAGTGAGCGGGGCCTGGTGTAATAGAATACAGTGAGTGCACCGGGCCCCGCTGCCATTTCCACCATTACGAGGCCAGCATAACATTCGGAATCGGAAACATACTGCGCATGCGCGGGCGCCCGATACTGCTGAAGACGTGCGCGTTCACGTTTTACAGCATAGGCCGGCCGCTGGATAGGTTAGGATGTGGTGCGCAGGCACGGCACATGGATGCGGCCGGCGAGATGAGGCCGTATCCATGGGATACCAGCATAAACACAGGGGAGTGAAAGGAGCATTTTTATGCCAAATGGTATGTTTTTTTTAATTACATGTATAATAAGAAATGTTCGGTGGGGGGCAATGATTTAATGTAACCCTATTTATTGAAGTGGGAATACCCCTTTAATTCCCTCACTAGAGCGTGATCGTAAAATGCGCGAGTACAAGCGCACACTGGTAGATGCGCTGCTAGTGGCATTCCCACCTGACAGCGGGGGCACAGTGAAAGCACAAGGCGAAGGCAGAGGAGGAGGAAGAGGTCGCCAACGCAGCTGGGGCACCGCCAGCACCTCAGAAGGCAGGGTTAGCATGGCCGAAATGTGGAAAAGCTTTGTCAGCACGCCACAACAACCAGCACCACCAGCTGATATTGAACGTCTTAGCAGGAGGCAGCATTTCACCAACATGGTGGAGCAGTATGTGTGCACACGCCTACACGTACTGAATGACGGGTCTGCCCCCTTCAACTTCTGGGTCTCCAAATTGGGCACATGGCCTGAGCTTGCCCTTTACGCCTTGGAGGTGCTGGCCTGCCCTGCAGCCAGTGTATTATCTGAATATGTGTTTAGCACGGCAGGGAGCGTCATCACAGACAAGCACAGTCGCCTTTCCACAGCCAACGTGGACAAGCTCACGTTCATTGAAATGAACCAGGCATGGATCCCACAGAACTTGTCCGTACCTTGTGCATAATAGACATGTATTCCGGCCTTAACCAGCCATTGTTATACTACAGTGCAATTGCTCATTCTTGTATTTTGGATATTTCACACTCTTTTAGAGTGTACCCTAATAAAAAATAAATTAAAAAATTAAAACCAAAAACCCATTGTTGGCTACCTCGTACTCCTCCATCGCTGCTTCCACCTACACCGCTACGTCCACCGCCTCTTCAAACTCCTATTTCATATGGACCTCCACCTCATAAATCAAGTTTTTTTTTGTACATATTTTTTATTTTTTTATTTTATGTCATACCACTGCTATACCTAGTAGACATGTAAAAAAAATTCACTAATTTGTCTGTTCAATTTTCGGGTAATATTCACCAATTTCTGGGTGTGATATAGCACTGCTATACCTAGTAGACAGGTAAAAAAAATTCAATAATTTGTCTGTTACATTTTCGGGTGACATTCAACAATTTTTGGCTGTGATAGACCCCTGCTCTAAATAGTAGACAGGTTAATAAATTTCACTAATTTTTCTGTTACATTCTTGGGTTGACATTTTACAATTTTTGCTGGGAATAAACCCCTGCTCTGCATAGGTGACAGGGACCGAAATTTTAAAAAAATAATCTGTTCCATTGGTGGGTAACATTAACCCATTTCTGGCGATGAAAAACCCCTGCTCTGCATGGGTGACAGGGACTCAAATTTCTAAAATCGTCTTTAATTAGCCCTTTCATTCGATCCTTCTGCTTTAATAACTTGTCCCACATTTCCGCTACATCCCATTGCAGCCATTGACCTCCCTTGGATGAGGTCTCCCTTTCTCACGCTCCCTCTCCGGTGTGGAACCCTGATTTGCCGATAACCGTGATCAACATGGTAGGCTCAGAAAAGAACATCGAAAGTTGATAGAGAAGATATCCAAATGGATCGCGGACGTCACAGGGACGTGTGGTCAGGCAGAAGTTATCAAGAGTCAAGAAAGCGGCAGCAGGGCTTCTCCTGGCCAAAGTTTCCAAATCCAAAATACCCCAGTAACATTCCCTATAATTTTTCATTAATCATTCCAATAACAGGGCATCTTAAGAGTCCTGTATTGTTATTTATCATCACTACCTCCCCGAGTTGGGAGTGGGTAATTGCCGCGCGCCTCCTCTTTAACTTGGAAGCTTCTGCTTCCATACTTTGTCCCACATTTCCACTCGATTACATTTAATTTCATCCATTGACCTTTCTTGGATGTGGTATCCCTTTCTCACGCTCCCTCTCTGGCCTGGAACCCTGATTCCCCGCCACCCGTGATCACCATGGTAGGCGCATAAAAGAACATCGAAAGTTGATAGAGAAGATATCAAATTGGATTGTGGACATCACAGGGACGTGCGACATGGTGGAGCAGTATGTGTGCACACGCCTACACGTACTGAATGATGGGTCTGCCCCCTTCAACTTCTGGGTCTTCAAATTGGGCACATGACCTGAGCTTGCCCTTTACACCTTGGAGGTGCTGGCCTGCCCTGCAGCCACTGTATTATCTGAACGTGTGTTTAGCACGACTGGAGCGGGTTATCACAGGTTCAATTTCCCAATGTTTTGGGGTGTACCCTAATTTAAAAAAATAAAAATAAATTTAAAACCAAAAAGCAGTATAGGTTACCTCCTCCACCGCCACTTCCACCTACACCGCCACATCCACCGCCTCCTCAACCTCCTACTAAAGATTATTATTTTTTATTTTTATGTATTTTATGTTATTTAACCGCCTCCGGACCGCCTAACATAGGATTGCGTTCCGGAGGCGGTCGATTCATTCCTCCTAGACGCATATACGGGTCATCTCGCGAGACGCAAGATTTCCTGTGAACGCGCGCACACAGGAGCGCGCGTTCACAGGAACTGCAGGTAAACGAGCTGATCTACAGCCTGCCAGCAGCGATCATTCGCTGGCAGGCTGTAGATCCGATTTTATTAACCCCTGAAAGGTATATTAGACGCTGTTTTGTTAACAGCGTCTAATATACCTGCTACCTGGTCCTCTGGTGGTCCCTTTTGCTTGGATCGACCACCAGAGGACACAGGCAGCTCTGTAAAGTAGCACCAAACACCACTACACTACACCCCCCGTCACTTATTAACCCCTTATTAACCCCTGATCACCCCATATTAGACTCCCTGATCACCACACTGTAATTGATCACCCCCCTGTCATTGATCACCCCCCTGTAAGGCTCCATTCAGACGTCCATATGTGTTTTGCGGATCCGCGGATCGGATCCGCGGATCCGCAAAACACATACGGACGTCTGAATGGAGCATTACAGGGGGGTGATCAATGACAGGGGGGTGATCACCCCATATAGACTCCCTGATCACCCCCCGGTCATTGATAACCCCCTGTAAGGCTCCATTCAGACGTCCATATGTGTTTTGCGGATCCGCGGATCCACGGATCCGCAAAACACATACAGACGTCTGAATGGAGCCTTACAGGGGGGTGATCACCCCATATAGACTCCCTGATCACCCCCCTGTCATTGATCACCCCCTGTAAGGCTCCATTCAGACGTCCGTAAGTGTTTTGCGGATCCGCCGATCCACGGATCCGCAAAAAAACATTCGGACGTCTGAATGGAGCCTTACAGGGGGGTGATCAATGACAGGGGGGTGATCACCCCATAAAGACTCCCTGATCACCCCCCAGTCATTGATCACCCCCCTGTAAGGCTCCAGTCAGACGTCCGTATGTGTTTTATGGATCCGCAAAACACATACAGACGTCTGAATGGAGCCTTACAGGGGGGTGATCACCCCATATAGACTCCCTGATCACCCCCCTGTCATTGATCACCCCCCTGTCATTGATCACCCCCCTGTAAGGCTCCATTCAGACGCCCCGTATGTGTTGTGCGGATCCACGGATCCGCAAAACACGGACGCCGCGGATCCGCAAACCACGGGCACCGGCAATGTGCGTTCCGCATTTTGTAGATCCGCACATTGCCAGAACTATATAGAAAATGCCTTTTCTTGTCCGCAATTGCGGACAAGAATAGGACATGTTCTATAGGCTCTACAAAAAACGCAGTGTTCACCCGAACAGGCCTGATCTTGTGCGCACACTTGCGTTCAGTCCGCCCCACCGCAGTGACAGAATTTTTTTTTTCTGATCACTGCAAAAACACCGTAAAATCGCTGCGGCGCTATAAAAAGATCACTTTTGAGGGGCATGGCGAGTTCATAGAAGATTTTATAAATTTTTTTGTCACAAGTGGCTTATTACGCTTTGGCCAAAATGTACACCAATGACTCATTCAACATCCAGCATAGAGGCAGGGCAGAGTGCTGGTTGCAGAGTGCTATTGCATTTGTGTTTTTGCGTTTGTATATGTATTTCGCCATAGCGATGTGCACCTGCATACAGGGTTGTGCTGACTGAATCCCCCACATTTTTTCTTTGTAGTATATATTGGAGGCGTGGCGATCTCCATGCAGTCATGCACACCTGACCAGTTAGTCTGCCCTGCAGGCTGGTTTTAAAGTCAGTATAAAATTGAGTCTGCTTTTACAGTGCCTACCAGTAGCCATTTGGCTCCAGGAGAAGTATATAGTGGGCTCAGCATGCATGTTGGTATTTGCATCCCTGGATCCGATGAAAGCTGTCACGGCACCGGACGGGGTTAAAAGCAGAGTGTGCCTGGCATGCATGCTGTACCTGCGCTCCCTGGACTTTGTGTGGCTATCATGGCCCATAACAGGTAGGTACTAGTGTTAGGGACCACTTATAGAGGCGACCTTGACGTGGTGAGTGGCTTATTACGCTTTGGCCAAAATGTACACCAATGCCTCATTCAACATCCAGCATAGAGGCAGGGCAGAGTGCTGGTTGCAGAGTGCTATTGCATTTGTGTTTTTACGTTTGTATATGTATTTCGCCATAGCGATGTGCACCTGCATACAGGGTTGTGCTGACTGAATCCCCCACATTTTCTGTACCTAGTTGGCTTACCACACCCAGTTAAGCCAATTATCTCACACAGCCTAACTCTGTAAAAACTGGTTTTGGGCAGAAAAGCTATGCTTCCTTTGTTCACAAAGGCCTTTTACTAACTTTTGAACCCATGGTCTAATTCGTGCCATTTTGGGATATGTTAAATGTCTGTGTTTACTGTAATGGTTGTGACATTGTATATTTGAATAGTGATTTCTGTCCTATTGTCCCCACGTGTGTATTGGCGATTTCCCTTTGTCCTGAGAGATAATTGAATTACTCCTCGGTTTTCTCCAGGACAGAAGACATTGTTTAAAACTATGTATTCTCCTTCCTGTGATAATTACATCAACCCATTGTGTAAGGCAATTGTATCACAGGCAGAGGGGAGGATTTTGTATGGGAGTGTTTTACTGTATTGTACGTGTTTATTGGTTGTTTTACAAAACCCTGTGGGTGGTACTAATGTGTAACAATGTTATATAAGAACAATAAACACACAGCTCTGGCTGTCCACTGCTTTACCCTCAACACGGAGCTTGGTCTCGTTCTTGGGGGGATTCACTGTATGCTGTTAGAGACTGACTGCTAGGAGTGTAAGCCGCTTGGGTGCGTTTCCTATTCGTCTGCTAGCAGCTGTGAGAGTCAAGATTTTAACTTCTCCTGTAGTACACATTTGTCTCCACTAGATGGCAAATGTCAATTAGGAGCCTCATGTACATTCTCTTTGTTCTAAGATCAATTAGTGAAAGAAAGGAGGAGTTAAGTTGCTATTTTTCAAATGTGCCAATCAACTCAGGAATAAAGTTAGTAAACTACTCCCTTTTTGTCACAGAGCCAATAAACTTGCATCTAGGACCACCCATTTGTCTACCTCATGTTGCCTATATAAGTGTATGTAACTGTAATAAAGGAAGAGATATTTTCCATGATACCAGCCTGCATTGGTCTCATTAGAGAAAGCTGTATGAGCTCATACTTATAATTCTAACTGATTTGGAGCCACACAAAAGAAGAAGTTGTGTCGTAGATTTTGCGACGACAAAATTGGCGCCCGAACAGGGACCGACGGCTTGCATAACTTCCGATTCAAACGCCAGGAGAGGACTTGCGTAAAACCATCAGACGAGGCATAAACTGCAGTAAGGTAAGAAGCTTTTATTCTTACAACCTCCTCTGAGTCTTTTACCCAAGTGTTTTTTTCAAGAGTTGAATTGGTGTTATTGCGATATAAGGGTTCAAGTTATAGCTGATCTGTCCGTTAAAAAGAACCTGTTGAAATATTCCTTCTTTGTGTGGTGGAACATGCTGAAACTAAACTGAAGTTGTTACACAGCTGAGCCGGATATCCTGTGACGTAGATTTAGTTCCCAGTCAAGGTTCTGACGAGAACCTTGGGAAAAGGGTTAATACTAATTGTCTCATAGGCAATTGGAAGTTATTAAGATTTTGTATCCCGGTGAATTGACGAGGGGTCTTCACTTTGAGAGATTGTGGGCTCAATACTATTATATCATTTGATCTTTGTGCAACTGCGCTTAAGTTTGTGGGTTCGGTGGCGATTACTTATAGTAATCGGATTCCGTTTGATCTTTGTGCAACTACGCTTAAGTTTGCGGGTTTGATAAGTAGCAATTGTTTGATCTTCGTGCAACTACAATAATGGGAAATTCGAATGTAGCAGGACAGAGTGAAAAAAGGTTAACAGCGGCTCAGTTGATGAGAGAAAGAGAAGGAAAAGTTTCAGTAACTAAGTTAAAATCGTTCATGCAGGCAATTGGTATGCATGAAACTGGAAGATTAAATGAAAGCTTATGGAAAAATATATTACAAGAAAAGAAAGGGTGGCTGAGAGATAATAATAGGCTGGTGCAAGCAGAGTTATGGTGTAAGTTGTCTGCAGATGTGACTGATGGAAAATTGAAAGAAATTGAGAAGAATGGTCAATATTGGTATAGTAAGATGGAGGATTTGGGTGTGGTAAGTAACAAAGAACAGAACAGTTTGCCATGCGGCATCCCTTCCCCCACCACCTCTGTTGTAAGTAATACTGGGTCTTGTGGTCCAACAAACAATGCTATTGCTTCTTGTGTTAGTTCCTCCTCTACACCAGGTGCTGGAATGTGCTTATCAGCACCACCCACTGTGCCTTCTGCTCCCTCAAGCCTTTCCCCACCCCCTAAAACTCTTACCATAGAGCAGCAACCGCCTCCCTATGGGGGATGGATGTGTGTGTGCAATCACAGGAATGCTGAGACAAATAGCATATGTGTTGTCTGTGGATTTCAAAGACAGGACATAATTACCAACACTGGATTATATCCAGTGATGTCTGCCAATAACCCTTCCCAATTGTATGTCCCATCAGTTAAAAATGTACCTGCAGTGATTGCCCGTATGATGCCTACTAGAAATATTCCAGACCAGTCTACTCAATCTAGGAATGCACCCATTTTAAGTCCGACTTCAGACTTGAGTGGATTTCTATCACAGGAAAGTATAGGGTATCCAGTATCATTTTTGGATATGCGAAATCTGATGCACCCAGTATCCCCTGTTATATCATCTACGCCAAATCCACCTCGACCTAATCTATTCTATCGTACGCCCAGGTACCTAAACCCTGGAGCTGCTTCTCTCAGAGGTCCAAATGACATCCCTGATGAGCCTGTGTATCGCCCTTGGTCCCCTAGTGAGATGCTGGCCATGATGAGTAGAATCCCCAATCCAGAGGACTTACCCATGCCGTTCTGTAGAGAGTTAGCGAAGATACGGAAAGCTTTCTCATGTTGCTGGAGGGATTTAGAAGATTTAGTCCAGTGTAAAGCTGGTGACTCCTTTTCTCAGATTATAGCCTCTGCAGTGGGATGTTATGAGGGAGATGATACTACTTTGTTGTCCGGTGAGCGATACATAGTAAGACTCACGGAATGGGGGAGAAAGCGATTAGGTGATCAGTCTGTTACGTTGTCGGATATGCATCAGGATAAAACGGAAAGTGTGGAGAAATTCTACACTAGACTCCAGCAAAGATGGGTGGATTTGGGCTTTGAGTATACTTCAGACATGCATGAGAGAATTTTGAGTGCTGCTTTTGTGGATGGTCTTAGGGAAAGCATTCGCAAGGGTCTGGTATCAGCTAGGCCTGAATGGAGAACTATACAGCCCTCCATTTTGTTACAAGTAGCAAAGGGGGTAGAAGCTGAATTGAACAAAAGACCGAAGGCAGGTGTGGCCGCATACCAGCACTTTCCTCAAAAAGGGGGAAGGAAACCAAGGTATATCTTAAGATGTTTTAACTGTGGCAAGGTGGGGCATTTTATGCGGGATTGCCAAACTCCTAATCCATGGGAGGAGGAAGAGGAGGAGAGAGCTCAGCCCCCTCAAATGCGACGCCCATAGGGAGTTGGCAATCCAGAGTCAAATGCTGTGCCCCTACTAAAAATTCAAACCTTAGGGCCTGCGCCAGTTGTCTCCTTGGCAATCAATGGGGGGGAGCCCATCCCCTTTTTGATTGACACTGGAGCAGCCAAAACTGTTATTCGCAGCAAACACGTAAAAAGATCCCTCATGTCTGAGGATAGTATTCCATGTGTAGGAGTAGATGGTAATGAGGTTCCTACTCCTCTAACAAAGCCAATACAAATTGCATTTGCCCCAAACCAACAAATGCTAAGCCGCCTCTTAGTCAGTGACACCGCCCCTGTTAATTTGCTAGGAGCAGATGTGTTGCAGAGAATATATGCGCAGATAACATATCTTCCTGATTGTACTGTGAAGTTACAAGGCAAACTAGGAGAAGAGGATATATGTCTCCTAGCAGCCTGTGATTATAATCCATTCCACATGTACGTGTCTACACTCTCTGAAGAGGGCGTGTCCCTTCTGCTGCAACAATTACCTGCACATCTGTGGGCCTCCGGACCTACAGATGTTGGCCGTTTATCTGTCCCTCCAATGATGATAGAACGTAAACCTGATGCTCCTTTACCTCGGAAGGCACAATATCCCCTCAGTATACAACAAACGGATGCCATCACCAAAATAGTACATGATTTTGTCAGTAATGGGGTACTAATTGAAACCACCTCTCCATGTAACACTCCCTTGTACCCCATTAAGAAAAGGGGGGAAAAAGGTCAGCCAGTGCAGTATAGAATGGTACATGATCTTAGGGCTGTTAATGAGGCTACAGTTTTTAATACCCCTGTGGTACCAAACCCACATACATTGTTGGCACAGATTCCCCACAGCGCCACCCATTTCACTGTGGTGGATCTTGCAAATGCATTTTTCTCAGTTCCATTACATCCAGATTGCAGATATCTTTTTGCTTTCACACATGACAGGAAGCAATACACCTGGACGGTCTTAGCACAAGGTGCCCATAATTCCCCCAGTATGTACAGTACTGCCTTAGCCCAGGTTTTAGCGGATTGGCCCATTCCATCTGAAGGAGTTGTCTTACTCCAATATATAGATGACTTACTTCTTTGCTGCCCGGGAGAGGAGGTGTGTAAACAAACTTCGTTGTCTCTTCTCACCTTCCTGGCTGCAAATGGCTGTAAAGCTTCCCGCAAGAAGCTTCAATTTTGTTGTACCACTGTCACCTTTCTAGGGCACTGTATATCTGCTGGGATTAGACATCTCACCCCAGACCGTATAACTGCAGTCCAACAAATTCCTCTGCCGACTACAGTGGGGGCTCTGAGAATTTATTTGGGTCTAGTCTCATACTGTAGACCTTGGATCAGAAATGCCTCTGCTCTTTTGCAACCCTTGTATGATTGTCTCACCTCTCTTCCGTTTTCATTGACAGATAAGGCCGTGGAGAACTTCCATACATTAAAACTAGTCATCAGTTCCACACCAGCATTGGGTCTACCGGACTACAATAAAGATTTCAGACTTTATTGCACTGAATGTCTTGGCCATGCTTCAGCTGTTCTCACACAAGCTAGGGCTGGCCAACAGCGTCCGGTGGCGTATTACTCTGCCAGACTCGATCCAGTGGCTAGAGGAGCGCCATCTTGTGTCCGCGCGGTAGTGGCTGTACAACTCATGCTTGACAAAAGCTCTGAGATTGTGCTCAATTATCAAATCACTGTTTTTGTCCCTCATGACATCTCGGCCATTCTCACACAAGTACAGCCTAAACACCTGTCCACTGCCAGACACCTTAGACTAGAATGTGCACTACTTATGCCACCAAATGTCACCATCAGAAGGTGCACAACTTTGAATCCAGCTACTCTGCTGCCTCTGGAGGGGGGAGGGAGTAGTAGTATGAGTCATCTAGCCGAATATCTTCCTGACCTGGAAGATAAACACGACTGTCTCCAATTAATGTCCCAAGAGACAGCAGGGTTTGATCACGTGGTAGATACTCCCTTAGAAAACCCAGATTTAGAGCTCTTTGTGGATGGATCGCGGTATGGTGTCCAGGGGAAGTTTTATACTGGGTATGCAGTTGTCACTCAGCACGATACGATCAAAGCGGAATCACTGCCCGCTCACATGTCTGCACAGGAAGCTGAACTTAAGGCTTTGGAAGAGGCCTGCAGGTATGCGGAGGGAAAAATTGCAAATATCTATACAGATTCCAGGTATGCTTTTGGGATCACCCATGATTATGGTCCAATTTGGAAGGCTAGAGACTTCCTTACAGCAAATGGCAAGCCAATTAAAAATGGCAAAGGGGTGAAAGCCTTAATGGACGCTCTGCTGTTGCCAACGAGGGTGGCCATTATGAAAATTAAAGGCCATTCGTCAGGAAAAACTCTTGAAGCTCGGGGAAATCATCGAGCTGATCATGGGAATACTCACCTGTCCAAAACTGCCATGACTGCTCTTGTTAATAGTCACTGGTATGCCCCAGGATTCAGTGTAACTGCAGCCAAATTCACTCAGGCTTGTATGATTTGTGCACATCACAACATAGGAAGGACGGTAAAAACACCTTTGAGGCACACTCCCAGGCCCGATTTTCCCTTCCAAAGACTGCAAATAGATTACATCCAACTACCCAAAGTGGGGACCCTAGAATACGTCTTGGTATGTGTAGATCTGTTTTCAGGGTGGCCAGAGGCCTATCCTGTGGCCAAAGCCACTGCACAAAACACAGCCAAGAAACTTCTGAATGAGATAGTTTGCCGGTATGGGGTCCCAGAGACAATTGAGAGTGACCGAGGTTCTCACTTTACAGGGGAGGTCATGCGTGAAATTATGGGAGCCCTGGGTATTGAACAAGCCTTCCATACTGCGTATCACCCACAAAGCAGCGGTAGAGTAGAGCGACTCAACGGCACAATTAAATCAAAAATACAGAAGGCCATGGCTGAACTGAATAAGCCATGGACAGAGTGTCTACCCTTGGCACTCTTCTCCATCCGGTATACACCTAACCGGAAGACAGGCCTGAGTCCATATGAAGTACTCTTTGGGAATGCCCCTAGACTAGGACTCTATTTTCCACAACAACTCCAGATGCAGCATAATAGTCTTTCAAAGTACGTTATCTGTCTTACAAACAGACTGTCTAATGTGTATTCCCAAGTTTTTGCTTCTCTTCCAGATCCAGACAGCATAGAGGCAACTCATTCTCTACAACCAGGAGATTGGGTAGTGGTGAAACGACACGTGCGGAAAGTACTGTTAATCACCGCCACTGCTGTCAAGTTGGAAGGAAAGCCTAATTGGGTCCACGCATCACACTGCAAAAAAGTACCAGAACCTCAAGTGCTGGAATGACTGCAAGGGCCGTAATATCTTTTCATGTCTTACTGTTCATTTTATATTGTACAGGGGAAAATGCACAGTCAGATCAAATCCAAAATTCCATATTTAGAACAATATTAATACAAGGGAATCAGAATACAATTACATCTCCTACAGCTTCACCCATGATTGACAAAATGGCCTTAGAGACAGGGTTTTCAGACACAAATGTATGGCTAGAGTGGATCCGCTATACGGTTCTATCCCAGAAGCGATCCAACTGCATAGCATGTGCTGCAGCTCGACCTCATTTGGGTACGGTACCTTTCCCTTTGACTGAGGTTACCGATCCTGAGGGTTTCAAGTGCATCCTTAAGATGTACACTGAAACCATTCCCAGTAATGACACCTCCCGCTGCAGGACATTAGAATTACTCTATTCTATTGTTCATGATAAAGATCATATGGGTTTCGGTATAACGCCATACCCTGGAAATTATACCTGTTTCAATCGTAACGGTACAGGCAAAGACATTGGTGTTTTCCCTCCAGGATATTGTTCCTATAACATCTATCTAAATGAGACAAGTAGTGACTCTGATGCTTACCCTGACAAATGGTTTGTCCACCAAGGTTATCAACATGCGGATATCTGGTGGTTGTGTGGAGACCTGAAGCTCCGACCCAGGATACGAATGGAATGGATTGGCCAATGTACCTTGATTAAGGTGCTGATGCCATTTGTTCTATTTTCGACTCTTGAGTGGGAGCAAGTCAGTACGCAAGCCAATGTCCGGTCACGGCAAAGGAGGTCACTCCCTACAGCTTTTGATTCTCATGTATACATAGATGCTATAGGAGTCCCTAGAGGAGTTCCTAATGAATTCAAGGCTAGAAACCAGATAGCTGCTGGTTTCGAATCAATACTTCCAATAATTGGCGTAAATAAAAATGTAGGATAGATTAACTATTTGTATTATAATCAACAGAGATTCGTAAATTATACCCGAGATGCAGTAAAAGGAATATCGGAACAACTGAGCTCTTCATCGGTGATGGCGTTACAGAATCGACTGGCCCTCGACATGATCCTGGCGGAAAAAGGAGGCGTCTGCAAGATGATCGGAAGTTCCTGCTGCACCTTCATTCCGAACAACACTGCCCCTGACGGAAGCATCACAAAGGCTTTGAATGGACTGACTTCTTTATCGAATGAACTAGAGGAAAACTCTGGAATCAACAACCCCATTACTTCATGGCTAGAACAGTGGTTTGGTAACTGGTCTAATGTGTTAGCCAATATGTTAATGACACTGGTGGTAGTACTTGTGGTAGTGGCATTAATAGGGTATTGTGTGATTCCTTGTTTTAGAAAAATTGTTTTTAAAATGTTCAATTCAACCACACCTGCAACAACCATGTACATACATTGTGAAACTGACAGACCTAAAGATTATTTGGAGAACCTCTTTGAGGAACGCGATTCCGTCCTAAAACAAATGAAATCTTGTTGATAGTTGCGGAATAAATAGAACCAGATGAAGGCAAACCCGAAAGGGAGTTGGGGGGACCTGGTGAAGCAATAAGGAAAGTCCAGCTCTTCGCCGTTTAGGGCGTTGGGAGAGTACCTCACATTGCTTATTCATCTTGTATCTATTTACCGCAAAAAGGAGGGATTTGTGAGAGTCAAGATTTTAACTTCTCCTGTAGTACACATTTGTCTCCACTAGATGGCAAATGTCAATTAGGAGCCTCATGTACATTCTCTTTGTTCTAAGATCAATTAGTGAAAGAAAGGAGGAGTTAAGTTGCTATTTTTCAAATGTGCCAATCAACTCAGGAATAAAGTTAGTAAACTACTCCCTTTTTGTCACAGAGCCAATAAACTTGCATCTAGGACCACCCATTTGTCTACCTCATGTTGCCTATATAAGTGTATGTAACTGTAATAAAGGAAGAGATATTTTCCATGATACCAGCCTGCATTGGTCTCATTAGAGAAAGCTGTATGAGCTCATACTTATAATTCTAACTGATTTGGAGCCACACAAAAGAAGAAGTTGTGTCGTAGATTTTGCGACCACACAGCTATTCGTGAGGCTCCGTTCGGAGTTTGGAGCATTCCCTTGTATGCCGTTACAAAGTCATTTTTCACATTTGTTTGCAGAGCACTTGCCATGCTCTTAACCAAATTTTGCTGGCATTTGCAGCCCTTTAGCCCTTTCCATGACTTTTTTACAGCCATTTTAGTGCTCAAAAGTTCGGGTCCCCATTGACTTCAATGGGGTTCGGGGTCAAGTTCGGGTCCCGAATTCGAGCTTTTTTGTGAAGTTCGGCCGAACGCGTCGAACCCGAACATCCAGGTGTCCGAACTCTATCTGTGTTAGCTATTCTATAAGCCGCTTTATATTAGGAAATTAAACATAATACTATATTCAAATAAGTGTTTTGATGAGAATTCAGATTTTTTTTTTTCTTGACAACTTATCTAAACATCATGGAAGTGGCGAGGTTGGTTTCGCCAAACAGGTGATCCGTTACAATGGACATCCAACATTTTTTTACAGACAAACTGGAAAAACATCATGAATGATAAAGATTATATGTAATATGTGTCCATAGATCAATATAACTGCAATATAACTGCAAAAAGGGGGTCAATCAGCACATCCCAATGTGCTGGTGCACGCTGCCATGGCTAGAAACACAAAGAAAAAAAGACAATGCAACAGCACTTTGCAAACACAAATAAAGTACAATAATGCAATAATTCTAGAAAACATTCTGGTGCTAATGCTACGCTTATTTAGCAAATTTGAGATTCTTGGCAAATACATTTTGTACAAAATTTGGGGCCATCTGCCAAACATCAAGGCGATCTCTATAACACGGGAACGCTAAATACTACCTGTTATGTGCCAAAATGGCCACCATAAAATTCAGGGAGTGCAGGTTCCACTTGCATGCTAGGTCCACTCTGCTTTTTACCATTTTTGGTGCCATAACTGCCTCCATTAAATCCAGGGATGCAGGTACCAACATGCATGCTGAGCCCACTCTATACTTCTCCTGGTGCCAAATGGCTTCCAATAAATACAATTTATAGAGCAGGCTACAGCTTTATACTTAGGCCTCTTGCACACAAACTTTTTTTTTTCGTTTACGTACCGTTTTTTGCGTTCTGTATACGGTCCCTATACGGAACCATTCATTTCAATGGGTCCACACAAAAAACGGAATGTACTTTGTATGCATTCCATTTCCATATTTCAGTTTTTCTGTTCCGTTCAAAGATAGAACATGTCCTATTATTGTCCGCATAACGGACAAGGATAGTACTGTTCTATCAGGGGCCAGCTGTTCCATTCCAAAAAAAACGAAATTCACACAGACGTAATCTGTATTTTTTGCAGGTCTGTTTTTTGCGGATGCAAAATACTGAAAAAACCATACGGTCATGTGCAAGAGGCCTTACTCTAATTAAAATCAGCCTATGGGGCAGACAGGCTGGTCAGGGGTGCAAGACCAAACGGAGTCAGCCACACCTCCAGCTCAGTTTCACTCCAACAAAGGGGGTCCGTCAGCACATCCCAATGCGCAGGTGCACGCTGCTAGAAACACAAAGAAAAAAAGACAATGCAACAGCACTCTGCAAACACAAATAAAGTACAATAATGCAATAATTCTAGAAAACATTCTAGTGCTAATGCTACACCTATTTTGCATAGCTCAATATACTGATAGGAGCTCATTACCAACATTTATTGTGAACTGTAAAATGATAAAAATTACCACCAAAATAATCTAATCAAGAACCACAAGCCTCAAAAAATCACGGACATGTCTATTTTTTTTCACAGACACAGGAAAAAAGTTGCCTTTTTTTACGGACTGTCCAAGAATTTCTGGACAGTTGGCAACCCTGATGACAATATGGACTGCCAGAAGGAGGTCAGTGGATTGAAACAACATTATGGAGAAAATGTCCACCCTCATTTACACTCTCCCACTTATTACAGCAGTATTCTGGAACTTGTAGGCAAGACTGCAGTAACATGGGAAGGAGTTTTGAAACAGCACAAGCCATTTTTAATGAATATAGTAGAGAGAAAAGGCAAAAAAAGATGGCAGAACAGCACAGGATAACCAGAAAGCAGAAAAGATACTTGTAGCAAGGATGAAGCAACAGTAGAAGTTGTTTTGACATACTTATAGACATATCTTTAGGTTTTGAGAAGAAAAAGAAACAATGGGAGTGCTTCTTTAAGGGCTCATGCAGAAAAAAAGTATTTTCTTTCCGCTTCCGTTCCGTTTTATTTTGCAGACCGTATGCGGAACCATTCAATGGGTCCACAAAAACAACAGAAGTTACTCTGTGTGCATTCCGTTTCTGTATTTCCATTCCGCAAAAAAGTAGTGCATTTCCTATTATTGTTCGTAAATCATGGTCCAAGGCCCCATTCAAGTCAATAGGTCCGCAAAAAATACGGCAAGCACACGGAACACATCCGTATGTCATCCGTATTTTGCGGATCCATACTGTAGAAATGCTATGCCCAGCCCATATTGCTCATGTGTTTGATGATTAATAAGTTACTGTTTCCGTTTCCGATGCGTGAAAAACAAATCAAATACGGAAACAATACGGATATGTTTATATGTTTTGTTCAATAACGGAACGTAAGAGGACTTAAATCAGAGAAAAAAAACTCAGATATGGAACAGCGGATCCTTAAAAAACGGACTGCAAAACAACAACAGTCGTATGCATGAGCCCTAACACTTTTTGTAGTCTCAAACTCCTCTGGTCTCTGTAACTGCATCTAGGTGGGATGGGGCTGCGGGAATCTATTCTAGAGGTGCAGGTCCTGTGGAAATGCCATAAATGTCTGAGATGGGAATACATTTACAATTAATATTTTGAAAAGACCAAATTTACCTTTGGCGTTAATTTTCTCTCAGCCATAAAGTTGTTTAGTGGGAAAAATACATTTAAAGCTGCCAGAGTATCTGGCATATCTTTGTAATTGTCTTTTTTCTAAATGTCCTGTTTGTTTTCAAACATGAATGTTGCCTTGGTAAAAACAAACTTGTACATGGAAGAAATGTCTTTTTTTTAAGGAAAAATACTTAGGGATGAGAGGCAAGAACACAAGTGCACTAAGCTCTTTAGTTTAAGAGGCCTGCTCTGCTGAAGAGTGTTGTACAATTTGTCATTTTCAATGAAAATGTTGGAGCAAATCTAAGAAGAAAATTATAAAAACACTTTCTGGAATGCTCTTCTTCCCATATCTTTTCATGGTATGAATTAATGCTCACATAATGTCTAAATGGAGCTAATTACAATGTATCTATGACAACAAGCATATTCACTGACCAGATGAACGTAGTCCATAGAACATTTTTTTTCCTTCGAAAATGTTTCAATCTGTAAACTAAGTAACTTATTTTCAAATGACAAAAAAATTCTACTCGTCTTTCTCTTATTGCTTGTTTACAACCAATGGTCAAGAAAGAGACAGAGGTTGTCTTGGAAACAAATGGATTTCTGTTCCATCTCATTTTCGTCATACAATTTTGTTCCATTCTCTGTTTGCATCAGATTCTACTGTGCGTTATTATATAGTATGAGCTTAGATTAGTTTCTGTTTTAATCTTTTTCTGTTTGTCATGCTGCTCATTGATACAAATATATATATGAACAACAAAAGGCATCAGTGAGTTGCTGGCATTTCATAGGCATTAAACCTTTTGAGGAGACGGGTGACATAATAGTTTGAAATATTTGATAGAATCATTTACAGTCCCTTTATAAATAATACAAGCACTGAAATTCCCCCAAAAATATGGGAAATAATAGACATAAAAGGACATAATACGACCACTATATGGTACTTCAAAGACAACAAACATAACCAAGCCTGAAGTGATCATTAAAAGACATCCAGAAGTGCCACTGAAAGGAGGACTAAATAACAGAAGGTCTTTTGAGAAATGCAAATAAAAATAGTCTGATGTTCCTGTTGCTCTGCCAGTAGTTCCTTCATTTAGATAATTAACTAAAATCCTGGACCCTTGCCAAAAAGTTAGTCTGCTAGACAACCAAATCTTTATAGAAAGAACAGGACCCAACACACCTTTAATTATATAGTAAATACTTTCTTTAAAGTTTTTTGGGCAAAAAAATCTCCCAAGAAAGTACAGATGTGAGAGTCATGTCCACTCATGAGATTCCACTTAGCCACAAAGGTCATAAAAAAAACGGACTATTACACAAATGAAGATGGTGAATGGATGATGAAAAAAAAGACATGTGAAAGTTATGACCAATGTTTCTTATTTTGCAAGACGGTAAGTGTCTGTGTATTTAAAAGGGTTATCCTGGAAAAGATCATGATGACTTATCCTCAGGATAGGTTCATTATCACATAAGTGGGGGTCCAAGTCCCGGCACCCCAGACGATCAGCTGTTTTAGGGAGCTGCTGTGCTCACCAAAGCTCTGGTGAGCGATGCAGTGTCACGGCAGCTTTCCAAGGACAGCGTTATACATTGTATAGTGGTAGTTCATGGTATTGCAGCCCAGCCCCATTGACTTGAATGTGTTGCCATGCATGCGCAGTGTGCTATTTAAGATAAAGTAGTGGCGTGTCAATTCAAAGGAGAAAAAAAAATATTTGGGATGTATGTAAATGAGGGGGTCCAAAAATGCGCCTTTTGATGTGTAATATCCTAATTTAAAAGGTTTTTCGTTATTGATAAACATTTAGCTTGGTAAATTTGTGCTTGATTATAATGTACTGTACATTATAATCAAGCACAAATTTACCAAGCTAAATGTTTATCAATAACGAAAAACCTTTTAAATTAGGATATTACACATCAAAAGGCGCATTTTTGGACCCCCTCATTTACATACATCCCAAATATTTTTTTTTCTCCTCTAAATTGACACGCCACTACTGTATCTTAAATAGCACACTGTGCATGCATGGCAACACATTCAAGTCAATGGGGCTGGGCTGCAATACCATGCACTGCCACTATACAATGTACAACGCTGTCCTTGGAAAGCTGCCGTGACACTGCATCGCTCACCAGAGCTTTGGTGAGCACAGCAGCTCCCTAAAACAGCTGATCGTCTGGGGTGCCGGGACTTGGACCCCCACTTATGTGATAATGAACCTATCCTGAGGATAAGTCATCATGATCTTTTCCAGGATAACCCTTCTCCCACTCTTCACACACTGATAGCAACACCGCAGGAGAAATGCTAGCACAGGCTTCCAGTATCCGTAGTTTCAGGTGCTGCACATCTCGTATCTTCACAGCATAGACGATTGCCTTCAGATGATACGAGATGTGCAGCACCTGAAACTACGGATACTGGAAGCCTGTGCTAGCATTTCTCCTGCGGTGTTGCTATCAGTGTGTGAAGAGTGGGAGAAGAGGGTTGCATTGACAATCCAACACAATGGGCAGCACATTGAACACATTTTATAAGTGGTCAGAAACTTGTAAATAACTCATGAAAGAATAAAGTTACGTTAAAACCAAGCACACCATTGTTTTTCTTGTGAAATTCCCAATAAGTTTGATGTGTCACATGACCCTCTTCCTATTGAAAAAACAAAAGTTGGATTCAAAATGGCTGACTTCAAAATGGCCACCATGGTCACCACCCATCTTGAAAAGTTTCCCCCCTCACATATACTAATGTGCCACAAACAGGAAGTTAATATCACCAACCATTCCCATTTTATTAAGGTGTATCCATATAAATGGCCCACCCTGTACTATTTCTGACCAGTCTATCTGTTACAAAAGTGAAGTTGCATTTGGATTTACTGCAGGTGTTTTTCTAGGCCAAACAGATAGGTCTCCTGGTGTATCATCATCTTCATTCCTTAATTCAATTATCTTCTGAACCTCTGCTTTCCTTTCTTCTTGGTCTTCCGAGCATAAAAGTGTCTGAAGCACCATTTCACTAAATGCAATCCACGATGAACGTTGGATTGTTTGCAAAACAATATCTGCAACTGCCTTCTTCTGGGATTTTAGGAGCTTCAATTGATAAAGAATGTGGCGGGGTCCTTCCACCCAAGAGAATTTCGATTTGATTGTAAACCAGCAGGGATAGTATACGCCAACAATGTATTCCACAAGCAGTTGCACGTCTTCAAGTTGTTGCCTTTAAGGCCATGTTTTGAAACCCATATGCAACAAATCCTATTTGCAGTTGTTAACCACCGAGAGCGTCTTACAGGACCAATTTCTAAGAATGCCAGATCAGTTGGAAGTACACCTGTCCTTATGGCCTGAGTTATCCTGTAACCATAAGCCTGATCTGTAGAGAGATCTTTGACAACAGTGTCACTCAATGGAACCAAAGGCTCTGGAAAGGATATTCTGACAAATGAGGGATTGATTTCAAGTTCAGTTGCACTATCAAGCATGTTGCCAATTTTACCACTCCACTTGTTAGACAAAGTTTTCCCATCCAACTGTTTGATCAAGTGCCGCAAAGATAGCTCATTAGTATGAAGAGCACAAACCAACCAGATGAGTTTACGATTCAGCTTTACCTCAACTCAATGCATGACTCCTTCTTCACAACCAGTATTAAACATTTGTTGAGTCACCACCAATAGCCTGCACCTTTTATCAATGCTGTTTTTCATGAAAAAATCCACAAGATGGTTAGCAATAACCTCAGCAGGTTTCTTTTTCGTTAAGTCTTTCTCTGGAGTAAAATGGCAAAGATACCTTCCACCTGGCTCACTGCAAACAGTGTAATGCTCTTCTTTCACAATACTTGGAAACTGATGACTTGAGTTATCTGCTTGTAACAGAACTTTAGTGGAATCTTGGCGTCCATCAAAGAAGATACATTCAATCTTGCCTATCCGGCATTGAGCATGAAATTCTTCATTAGGAATGAGCGAACCCGAACTGTATAGTTCGGGTTCGTACCGAATTTTGGGGTGTTCGTGACACGGACCCAAACCCGAACATTTACGTAAAAATTTGGGTTCAGGTTCGTTGTTCGGCGATTTCTATGGCGCAAGTCTGCAAAGCAGCCAATCAACAAGCGTCATACTACTTGACCCAAGAGGCCATCACAGCCATGCCTACTATTGGCATGGCTGTGATTGGCCAGTGCAGCATGTGACCCAGCCTCTATTTAAGCTGGAGTCACGTAGTGCCGCACGTCACTCTGCTCTGATTAGTGTAGGGAGAGGATGCCGCTTCTGTTAGGGCGAGATTAGGCAGGGATTAACTCAGCAAAAAAACGTAATGAAGTGATCGATCTACAGCTGTGAATCATTCAACTTCTGCTAGTTAATTGCTCACTGTTTTTAGGCTGCCCAGAGAGTTTTTCTGTCACTTTTTTCTGGGGTGATCGGCGGCCATTTTGTGTCTTGTGGTGTGCCAGCACAAGCTGCCACCAAGTCCATTAATCCATTAATAGTATTTTTTATTTTTTTTTGCTATATCCTACATCAGGGGCTTGGCTATGCTTATAGTCACCCCTAGAAACTCACGATAGAATTTTCTATATTTTATTGAGGGGTGAAATTCACTTGCAAAAATAGCAATCCCCTAAATCTGGTTTTCCAGCTGTGGCTAGCCAAGTGTAATACTGTCTGCTGTCTGGCAAAGGATATATTTTTTTCTGGGGTGAAATTCAATTGCCAAAATAGCAATACCCTAAATCTGGTGTTCCAGCTGTGGCTGGACAAGTTTCATAGTGTCCGTAAAAGGATAGCTTTTGTTCTGGGTTGAAATTCAATAGCCAAAATAGCAATACCCTAAATCTGGTGTTCCAGCTGTGGCAGGACAAGTTTTATAGTGTCCGTCAAAGCATAGCTTTTTTTCTGGGGTGAAATTCAATTGCCAAAATAACAATACCCTAAATCAGTGTTTTCTGCTGTGGCTGGACAAGTTTCATAGTGTCCGTAAAAGAATAGCTTTTGTTCTGGGTTGAAATTCAATAGCAAAAATAGCAATACCCTAAATCTGGTGTTCCAGCTGTGGCAGGACAAGTTTTATAGTGTCCGCCAAAGCATAGCTTTTATTATGGGGTGAAATTCAATTGCCAAAATAGCAATACACTAAATCAGTGGTTTCAGCTGTGGCTGGACAAGTTTCATAGTGTGCTTAAAAGAATAGCTTTTGTTCTGGGTTGAAATTTAATTTCCAAAATAGCAATACCGTAAATCTGGTGTTCCAGCTGTGGCTGGACAAGTTTCATAGTGTCCGTAAAAGGATAGCTTTTGTTCTGGGTTGAAATTCAATAGCCAAAATAGCAATACCCTAAATCTGGTGTTACAGCTGTGGCAGGACAAGTTTTATAGTGTCCGTCAAAGGATAGCTTTTGTTCTGGGGTGAAATTCAATTGCCAAAATAGCAATACCCTAAATCTGGTGTTCCAGCTGTGGCAGGACAAGTTTTATAGTGTTCGTCAAAGGATAGCTTTTGTTCTGGGGTGAAATTCAATTGCCAAAATAGCAATACCCTAAATCTGGTGTTCCAGCTGTGGCTGGACAAGTTTCATAGTGTCCGTAAAAGGATAGCTTTTGTTCTGGGTTGAAATTCAATAGCCAAAATAGCAATACCCTAAATCTGGTGTTCCAGCTGTGGCAGGACAAGTTTTATAGTGTCCGTCAAAGCATAGCTTTTTTTCTGGGGTGAAATTCAATTGCCAAAATAACAATACCCTAAATCAGTGTTTTCTGCTGTGGCTGGACAAGTTTCATAGTGTCCGTAAAAGAATAGCTTTTGTTCTGGGTTGAAATTCAATAGCAAAAATAGCAATACCCTAAATCTGGTGTTCCAGCTGTGGCAGGACAAGTTTTATAGTGTCCGCCAAAGCATAGCTTTTATTATGGGGTGAAATTCAATTGCCAAAATAGCAATACACTAAATCAGTGGTTTCAGCTGTGGCTGGACAAGTTTCATAGTGTGCTTAAAAGAATAGCTTTTGTTCTGGGTTGAAATTTAATTTCCAAAATAGCAATACCGTAAATCTGGTGTTCCAGCTGTGGCTGGACAAGTTTCATAGTGTCCGTAAAAGGATAGCTTTTGTTCTGGGTTGAAATTCAATAGCCAAAATAGCAATACCCTAAATCTGGTGTTACAGCTGTGGCAGGACAAGTTTTATAGTGTCCGTCAAAGGATAGCTTTTGTTCTGGGGTGAAATTCAATTGCCAAAATAGCAATACCCTAAATCTGGTGTTCCAGCTGTGGCAGGACAAGTTTTATAGTGTTCGTCAAAGGATAGCTTTTGTTCTGGGGTGAAATTCAATTGCCAAAATAGCAATACCCTAAATCTGGTGTTCCAGCTGTGGCTGGACAAGTTTTATAGTGTCCGTCAAAGCATAGCTTTTGTTCTGGGGTGAAATTCAATTGCCAAAATAGCAATACCCTAAATCACTGGTTTCAGCTGTGGCTGGACAAGTTACATAGTGTGCGTAAAAGAATAGCTTTTGTTCTGGGTTGAAATTCAATTGCCAAAATAGCAATACCGTAAATCTGGTATTCCAGCTGTGGCTGGACAAGTTTCATAGTGTCCGTAAAAGGATAGCTTTTGTTCTGGGTTGAAATTCAATAGCCAAAATAGCTATACCGTAAATCTGGTATCCCAGCTGTGGCTGGACAAGTTTTATAGTGTCCGTAAAAGGATAGCTTTTGTTCTGGGTTGAAATTCAATTGCCAAAATAGCAATACCGTAAATCTGGTATTCCAGCTGTGGCTGGACAAGTTTCATAGTGTCCGTCAAAGGATAGCTTTTGTTCTGGGTTGAAATTCAATTGCCAAAATAGCAATACCGTAAATCTGGTATCCTAGCTGTGGCTGGACAAGTTTTATAGTGTTCGTAAAAGGATAGCTTTTGTTCTGGGTTGAAATTCAATTGCCAAAATAGCAATACCGTAAATCTGGTGTTCCAGCTGTGTGTCACAGCTGAGAGTGGGGAAAACCCTCAGCCATGCGGTGTCGTAGATAAGGGTAGCTGCTAGGCCAGGACAACAGAATTAGGGTGCAGGTCACCCCCTAACGCATCCCTAAATCTGACCCTGACTCCTAGCTGTATGAGCCAACCCTGAAGGTAGGAAGACTCATACTCAGGAACCTCGGGTCCCTACTAGCCCTCAAGGGATCCCTGAACTAGGAGCTGGGTAAGACAACCTGTTCCTCCTTGACCCGGACAAACAGGAGTCTAAACTGGCCAAACTGCAAGGAAGGGGAAACATAAACAGCCTATGGATATGGCAGGAGAGTAAAACCACTTCCACCCTTACCTGCCACAGACACACTGACTGGATCCCATGCTCAAATGCTGACGTCCACACCAAACATAGAAAGGACACAGCACACACACAAAAACACACAGGAACCCAGATCCATAGTGGCAGTAAGAATAGACACCACACACACATAAAATAACATAGTGACATAAAATTTATGACCACAAGGGTGGCCCTCACTGGCAGATGGTATAAGAGACCAGGAGGATGACTCCAGCTCACTGCAAGGCTGGAGTACCCCTCAGCTACAGGTCTCAGCAGATGCTAAATAGCCCAAGTGGCCACACCCACACAAACACACACTGGAAAGGGAATTAACCCTTCCAAGACCAGACAGAGGTTGCTGATAAGGCGGGTATCACAGATATCTATAGTGATGTCTTAATGATACCCAGGGGGCGCCACAGAGTCTCCAGTATTTGCAATAAAATTCTACAGTTATAGTGGAAAAGTTACACTTACTTCACCGGGGAGGAGGATATAGGATATAGCTCAAGACACCTATATCACAACCTCCCCCGCCGAGGTCGCTTCAAATGATGTAATGGTAGCTTCCTGGTCGCCAAAAGGATGACACCGGGGCTCCAATGTAATTAGGAAGTCTTTTTATTGGATAAGCTCGACGCGTTTCGGGAATATATCCCTTTTTCAAGAGCATATACATATAACACAGAGACACAAACTTATATAGGGGAGTACAAACACATGGTATAGGGTCATCCTCCTTATGGGAGGGGGAAAGGTCACAGAGATGGGGTTACTTCCTGTCCATTGTTACATCTACTGCTTCTAATGGAAAAAACTCGATCTCTTCCAAGGGTTCTCATTTGTTTCTTATACAGAATACCCAATGTATTCATAAATAAGCAGTATTTGAGTGCCTGTCCCCAAAAAATCAAACAAAAGTAGTGGGACAGGAGGTCAGTGTGCCCTGCGTTTCACCATGGAACGCAAAGGTTCACACAATCTATGTTGCATTGTGGAGCTCAATACTGGGCTTGGGGCAGAGGAGACATGCCTCCCAGATGTTGGTGAGTCGATGCGCTTCAGTCTGTCAGCGCATCGACTGAGGTTACTACTGGTATGAGTGCTTCCTGTCCGGTGCGTTCCACTGTGGAACGCATCGGAATTGATATGTTTCACTTCCTGTCTGGTGCGTTCCACAGTGGAACGCATCGGAGCTTTTTCTTCAAAGTAAAGCCCCATACCAGTAGTAACCTCAGTCGATGCGCTGACAGACTGAAGCGCATCGACTCACCAACATCTAGGAGGCATGTCTCCTCTGCCCCAAGCCCAGTATTGAGCTCCACAATGCAACATAGATTGTGTGAACCTTTGCGTTCCATGGTGAAACGCAGGGCACACTGACCTCCTGTCCCACTACTTTTGTTTGATTTTTTGGGGACAGGCACTCAAATACTGCTTATTTATGAATACATTGGGTATTCTGTATAAGAAACAAATGAGAACCCTTGGAAGAGATCGAGTTTTTTCCATTAGAAGCAGTAGATGTAACAATGGACAGGAAGTAACCCCATCTCTGTGACCTTTCCCCCTCCCATAAGGAGGATGACCCTATACCATGTGTTTGTACTCCCCTATATAAGTTTGTGTCTCTGTGTTATATGTATATGCTCTTGAAAAAGGGATATATTCCCGAAACGCGTCGAGCTTATCCAATAAAAAGACTTCCTAATTACATTGGAGCCCCGGTGTCATCCTTTTGGGGACCAGGAAGCTACCATTACATCATTTGAAGCGACCTCGGCGGGGGAGGTTGTGATATAGGTGTCTTGAGCTATATCCTATATCCTCCTCCCCGGTGAAGTAAGTGTAACTTTTCCACTATAACTGTAGAATTTTATTGCAAATACTGGAGACTCTGTGGCGCCCCCTGGGTATCATTAAGACATCACTATAGATATCTGTGATACCCGCCTTATCAGCAACCTCATTCCATTTCAGTCCACCAGTTGGTACTGATTCTCCTCCCCCCCTTTTTCTTGGGGGTCCTTGGGGAGCTGCCTATTTCTCTCCGTTCTATATACATATTTTTCTATTTTATATACATTTTATATACATTTTATATACATTTTTTTCAATATTGTGGTCATCCCTTGGCGCCCATTCCATCTCCTTCACCCCTCCCCCCCCCCCCACTTTTGCACACCCCGTGCAGAATACCCCGTCTTCAAAATCTTTTTTCTCTTTGCATAAACCATGGACCGGAACAACCCCCCGCCGGTCGGAAGACAAGAGGCAGACTCGGGACTAACCACATATCTATTGGAGGATTTACCAACCTTAGTGACAAGAATTTCTGACGAACTACACAGATGGAACATCGCAATCAAAAAAGAGGACCTCATATTGGAGATAAGTGACATTGGGTCATACCCACCATCAGGGATGCTTGCACCTCTGATTGACAATTCACTGATCATATCATTCGGAACATCCGATAATCGGACTGATAACCAACCATACATGAACCAAGACTATAGAAGTGACATACAGAATTATCTCCACCACAAATTAGACTGCCTCTTTTTAGAGATCTATTTGAAATTAAGTCTGATACCAAGAGGCCTACGGTCACGCTTGAAGCCGACCTTCTCAGATGATGAAAACTTCGCACTTGCATGGACAAACATAACCAAACAATGCTCTATACAGTTTATGAAATTACTTATTATGAAACGCCGATCACTGTGCAATAAACTATGGTCCCGCATTAAACTCCACCTAGACCCCAGGAGGACCTTACCTCAGAAAACCCTCAACACAGATAGGATTTCCCTACGCAAACAAGAGTACACCACGGTCCTTAGGAAATGTAGAAAACTTATTCGAGACATGAGGGACCTCAATACACAATTATGGCCACGGAACAAAGAGTCAGTTGAGTCGACCATCGGCCCTGCGCCAAAAGACCCACCCCCATATAGGCCCTCACCCCCCATACCATCATTATATGAAACCAACATGCGGACCAGAACTTTTTATAACAGTAAGCATGGGCGTCGCTCTCACCAACAACTAGAGCGGGCCCCAATCCCTATCCCATTACCCTCCAAAAGGCACCCCCTCCACAAAACCGTTACCCATTCCACCATTACACACACCGAAATAAAAGCCCAGGGTCCACCTACCACTGTAATCAGATCCAATGAAAAATACACCGATCACATAGAAATCAACTTACCAATAGGAACGACTCCGTCGGATACGATACTGCACACTGGGAACCAAGACCATGGACACGACGGGATTCAGATCAATACTAATACCCCTTCGCCAATACAAACATCTGTTGCTCAACTGGAGCCCTCCAACCATAGGTCCCCATCCCCTTTCCCCTTTGGAGAGGAAGCCCCTAATATCAACCCTAATGTGTTCACTTACAGTGTATCCCCCCCCAGCCCGGATCATTTTTTAGAATTACCTCACAACCTCTCGGAGAACCCACCCCTCCATCAACTCTCTCCCATCCCCACTCCTCCTCGATCCATACTTTCCAGTATACAAATACTCACTCCGATATTACGCCACAATCCCCCGATTTGATCCAAAATCCCACTTCCCCTACGCCCACAGGAAAAAATCACCCATTTTTACAGCCCGCTTCGGAACCAACTGAAAAGAAAACTAGGACCAGACACAGAAGAAGGGGCTGTAGGGGAGGAAAAGGGAGGAACAAGGGATTCTGCCCGCAAAAAAATGTGCCCACGCAAAAAAATGTGCCCACCTCACTGTGTAACCTAGACTATCCACCGGAGAATCTGAGGTCCAAAGGTATATTTAACCTCTCACAACACATTCTAAAAAAAGAGGAAATTGAAATCTTAAGTAGAGGTTTATCATTCTGCCCTAATAATAACCCAGACCTCTTTGAACTGTTTGTTGATTTAAATCAGTACATCCGTAAACTTACACTGCAACGCCATTTCATGATTAGGCCAACCATCCACCGATCACCTCCGAAGGTCACCACAAGTGAGGACGATGGTGATGTTGATAACCTAGTCGAAGAACTGTTTCTCACTCCCATACATTCATCCCTCAAGCCCAAATCCAACTATTATCCTCTGGAAAGTAGAGGGTCCCATATCGAGACCTTCTATAATCTAGTTTTGAACGATCTTAAACTGGCCTTTTCAGAGAAAAACAACGGCACACCTTCCGGTGGACACAACCTTTCAAAACCCCAAAAAAGGGCCATGATTGACCTGTCCCGAAACCGCAATATAGTTATTAAAAATGCAGACAAGGGAGGGGGGGTAGTGATCTTAAATACAGAAGATTATCACAGAGAGGCTATGACCATACTCTCTGACACCATATACTACAGCAAACTCCCAACAGACCCCACAACTTCCTATAAAAAACAATTAGAGGGCCTTATAGAAAAAGGATACACAGATAACATCATCACAAAAAAAGAAAAGAAACATCTCTTGATAGAACATCCGTGTATACCATATTTCTATTATTTACCGAAAATTCACAAATCATTGACCAATCCTCCCGGTCGACCAATAATATCAGGGATAGACTCCATCACATCCAACCTCTCCGCTTATATTGACTGTCTCCTACAGAAATATGTAGTAAATCTACCATCTTACCTACGAGACTCCAGTCAACTCATCATACTATTGAAAAACTTCGAATGGTGTAAGGATATGATATGGGTAACTTTAGACGTATCTTCTCTGTACAGTAATATCATACACACTTTGGGCATTCAAGCAATCAACAAGTTTCTTTCCGTGGACCCCTATATGCCATCTAAACAAATTAGTTTTATTTTAGATTCAATAAATTTCATTCTAAATCACAATTATTTTACCTATAATGACAGTTTTTACATTCAAAACCGTGGAACAGCGATGGGCACGAAATTTGCGCCATCGTACGCCAATTTGTTTATGGGGGCATTCGAAGAAACATTCGGCCTACTGGACCATCCCAACATTAAATTTTATAGACGATATATTGATGATATCATTTTCATCTGGGAAGGACAAAGAGACACATTAGACAATTTTGTTTCATACATTAATCTAAATGATTGGAATTTGAAATTTACCGCGCAGATGGATCCCTCCACTACCGTCTTTCTCGATTTGAAACTAACCACCAAAAATAATAGAATTGAGACGAGCACATACTTTAAAGAAGTTGATGCCAACAGCTATCTGGATTACAAAAGCTGCCACTATCACAAGTGGAAACGTAATATACCATATGGCCAAATGAGGCGGGTCAGAAAAAACTGCTCCAACGATGCGACCCTAAGGGATCAATTAAAAATTATAGAGTCTAGGTTTCTAGAGAAGGGGTACCCAGAGGGCCTGATTTCAGATTCCATCAATAAAGTCGGGAAAACTACCCAGATAGAGTGTCTACGACCGAAACATCAAACGCAACCCAGTGAGAACAACCAGTATATTTCTAATTTCATCACCCGATACACATCATCTCATAACTCGATTACAGCAATCTTAAAACAACACTGGCCTTTACTATTAAAAGACCCCATTTTGAGTAAATCAATACCAAAGATACCACACATGACATTCCGTAGAGCCAAGACTTTAAAGCAGATTCTAGCACCATCCTGTCCGAAGCTGAATAAACTTAGTACTGCCACTATTTCCGGAACAAAATCCCTGGGACTTGTAGAGAAACCCAAGGGATCCTACAAATGTGGGCACACACGGTGCAAATGCTGCCTCACCATTAACCATGGCACAAATGAGGTTACCATCAACTCCTCGAAAGAAAAAGTTCCCATTTTAAGCTACATGGATTGTGGCACTACAAATATAGTTTATATGCTGGAATGTCCATGTGGGCTACAGTATATAGGTCGGACCACCCAAAGCATCCGAGAAAGACTCAATTCCCATCGCTCCAATATTCGGAAAAAGTATGACAAGCATAGCGTCTCAAGACACTTCGCACAGAAACATGATGGCGATACATCACTCTTACGTCTGACCCCGATTGAATGGGTCCCGAAATCCTTCCAACAATTGTGTAGGAAGGAGATGTATTGGATTTTCCGTTTCAATACCTTAATTCCCTTTGGTTTAAACGAATCCCTTGAATACATCAACTATTAACAATTAACAAGAATCTGACAGTCACCTATTTATTTGTATGTAAATTCCCCCCCCCCCCCCCTAAATTATTATTTTTTTAACCAGTCTGCCCCTTTTTTTAACCAGTCTGCTGTTTTATTAACTCATACTGCATATTCATTTATTCACATGTGTGTGTGTATTTATGTATATATGTGTAGGTGTATATATATGTATACATGTATTTATTTGTTTATATTGATATGTGCATTATATTACATTTTAGGTACTCTCCTCCGATGTATGTATCATGTATATCTCTGTGTATTATATATTTTACATGTGTTTGTTTCCTTATTTTAAGCTCTTATTTCCTTGACACATACAGTCTTACTTAAATGTATGTATATATATTTGATATTTTACATCCACCTGATATGATATTTTACATCTACCTGCATTTAGATATCCCTATTTGTCTATGGAACAGTATTGCCCACCCACAGATAAATCACACCCACCTTCCCACTTTTAGGTGAATGGAGCGTACTCCTCTGGTTTCCAATCCGCCCCTGTGCTCCTGCAGTGGAGCGCTTTGTAGCCGACGCAGAGTGCTTCCTGTCCGGTGCGTTCCACTGTGGAACGCATCGGAATTGATATGTTTCACTTCCTGTCTGGTGCGTTCCACAGTGGAACGCATCGGAGCTTTTTCTTCAAAGTAAAGCCCTATACCAGTAGTAACCTCAGTCGATGCGCTGACAGACTGAAGCGCATCGACTCACCAACATCTGGGAGGCATGTCTCCTCTGCCCCAAGCCCAGTATTGAGCTCCACAATGCAACATAGATTGTGTGAACCTTTGCGTTCCATGGTGAAACGCAGGGCACACTGACCTCCTGTCCCACTACTTTTGTTTGATTTTTTGGGGACAGGCACTCAAATACTGCTTATTTATGAATACATTGGGTATTCTGTATAAGAAACAAATGAGAACCCTTGGAAGAGATCGAGTTTTTTCCATTAGAAGCAGTAGATGTAACAATGGACAGGAAGTAACCCCATCTCTGTGACCTTTCCCCCTCCCATAAGGAGGATGACCCTATACCATGTGTTTGTACTCCCCTATATAAGTTTGTGTCTCTGTGTTATATGTATATGCTCTTGAAAAAGGGATATATTCCCGAAACGCGTCGAGCTTATCCAATAAAAAGACTTCCTAATTACATTGGAGCCCCGGTGTCATCCTTTTGGGGACCAGGAAGCTACCATTACATCATTTGAAGCGACCTCGGCGGGGGAGGTTGTGATATAGGTGTCTTGAGCTATATCCTATATCCTCCTCCCCGGTGAAGTAAGTGTAACTTTTCCACTATAACTGTAGAATTTTATTGCAAATACTGGAGACTCTGTGGCGCCCCCTGGGTATCATTAAGACATCACTATAGATATCTGTGATACCCGCCTTATCAGCAACCTCATTCCATTTCAGTCCACCAGTTGGTACTGATTCTCCCCCCCCCCTTTTTCTTGGGGGTCCTTGGGGAGCTGCCTATTTCTCTCCGTTCTATATACATATTTTTCTATTTTATATACATTTTATATACATTTTATATACATTTTTTTCAATATTGTGGTCATCCCTTGGCGCCCATTCCATCTCCTTCACCCCTACGCCCCCCCCCACTTTTGCACACCCCGTGCAGAATACCCCGTCTTCAAAATCTTTTTTCTCTTTGCATAAGGCCAGACAGGGTAGTGAAGCCACTTAAAGGGAAAAGCACAAACAAGCATTCCACTGCACCTGTTACCACCGGCAACAGCATGGGTGGCAACCATGTCCTGGGGAACAGCCAGCAGGCCGAGACACTGCCACCATAAGCACACAACACCACACGTTGCCGTGGACAACCGCAAGTGAAGGGAGGTGTCACAGTGCACACATACATAAACCTCGTGCACCACAAACAGGGAAAGTGCACACATACAAAGACAGATTGTCAGGTGGAACTGCCTGCCCTTGACAGCAAGCTGCCTAGCAAGAGCTCAGGCTGCTATACTGCCAATACTATAATGTTGCCAGCGGCAACCACACGTGAGGCAACATACTGCAGCCCTCACCTGTGATTGAGAACGAAACCAGACCGCAGGCGACTGCAGGCGGTGCCAGGAGTCACGACCTTGACCATGGTCGTGACACTGTGGCTGGACAAGTTTCATAGTGTCCGTCAAAGGATAGCTTTTGTTCTGGGTTGAAATTCAATTGCCAAAATAGCAATACCCTAAATCAGTGGTTTCTGCTGTTGCAGGCCAAGTGTAAATCTGTCCTTAAAAGGGTATATTACACTCAGAGTGCATCTCCAAGTGTATTTCTTTCCGTAAAAGGGTATATTACACAAAGTGTTAAATTACATTTGCTGAAAGCATAATCCTTTAAATTTGCACGCACTATTATGCATCTCATAGGGTATTTCTGTCCGTAAAAGGGTATATTACACTCAAGGTGTAAATACAAGTGCTGATAGGGTCATCCTCAAGTGCATCTCCAAGTGTATTTCTTTCCGTTAAAGGGTATATTACACTGTGTTAAAATACAAGTGCTCAAAGCATAATCCTATATATTTTTCCACACGCTACTGTGCATCTCCAAGTGTAATTCTGTCCGTAAAAGGATACCTTTCATCCAGGGCCTAAATACTAGGCCTACAATTGATATTCCCCTGAGGCCTCATGCACACGACCGTTGTGTGCATCCGTGGCCGTTGTTCCGTTTTCCGTGATTTTCTGCGGACCCACTGACTTTCGCGTTTCCTGTCCGTCAAAAAAATATGACCTGTCCTATTTTTTTGACGGACAACGGTTCACGGACCCATTGAAGTCAATGGGTCCGTGAAAGAACACGGATGCACACAAGATTGGCATCCGCGTCTGTGATCCGTGGCAGTAGGTTACTTTCATACAGACGGATCCGAAGATCCGTCTGCATAAAAGCTTTTTCAGAGCTGAGTTTTCACTTCGTGAAAATTCAGATCCGACAAAATATTCTAACACAGAGGCGTTCCCATAGTGATGGGGACGCTTCTAGTTAGAATACACTGCGAACTGAGTACATGACTGCCCCTTGCTGCCTGGCAGCACCCGATCTCTTACAGGGGGCTGTGATCCGCACAATTAACCCCTCAGGTGCTGCACCTGAGGGGTTAATTGTGCATATCATAGCCCCCTATAAGAGATCAGGGGCTGCCAGGCAGACCGGCCGGGAGCTCCTCCTACTAGTAAGTGACAGATCATTAAGCAATGCGCCACACAGACCTGTCACTTACCAGTAGGAGGAGCTCCCGGCCGGTCACAGACAGCGCAGCAGGTAAGTATAATGCTTCTAATATTGCTAAGTAACCATGGCAACCAGGACTGCAGTAGCGTCCTGGTTGCCATGGTTACCGATCGGAGCCCCAGCGATTAAACTGGGACTCCGATCGGAACTCTCCGCTGCCACCAATGATCGGGGGGGGGGAGAGGGGAGGCCGCACACTGTGCCACCAATGAAAATAATACAATAGAGGGAGGGAGGGGGGCCGGGGGGGGCCGCACACTGTGCCACCAATGAAAATAATACAATAGAGTGAGGGAGGGGGGGCCCGAGGGGGGCCGCACAATGGCCACCAATGAAAATAATACAATAGAGGGAGGGAGGGGGGCCGGGGGGGGGCGCACACTGGCCACCAATGAAATTAATACAATAGAGGGAGGGAGGGGGGGCCGAGGTGGGTATGCCCCCTGCTGCCTGGCAGCCCCTGATCTCTTACAGGGGACTATGATACGCACAATTAACCCCCTCAGGTGCGGCACCTGAGGGGTTAATTGTGCGGATCACAGCCCCCTGTAAGAGATCGGGTGCTGCCAGGCAGCAGGGGGCAGTCATGTACACAGTTCTTAGTATATTCTAACTTGAAGCATCCCCATCACCATGGGAACGCCTCTGTGTTAGAGTATACTGTCGGATCTGAGTTTCACGATCTAACTCATATCCGACAGTATATTCTAACATAGAGGCGTTCCCATGGTGATGAGGACGCTTCAAGTTAAAATATACCATCGGATTGGAGAAAACTCCGATCCGATGGTATAATAGGGACTCCTGACTTTACATTGAAAGTCAATGGGGGACGGATCCGTTTGCAATTGCACCATATTGTGTCAACGTCAAACGGATCCGTCCCCATTGACTTGCATTGTAAGTCAGGACGGATCCGTTTGGGTCCGTACGGCCAGGCAGACACCAAAACGATTTTTTCTTCATGTCCGTGGATCCTCCAAAAATCAAGGAAGACCCACGGAAGAAAAAACGGACACGGATCACGGACCTACGGATCCCGTTTTTGCGGACCTTAAAAAAAAAACGGTTGTGTGCATGAGGCCTAAATCTGTAGTTACTTCTGTGCCTGTATTAGTGTAATACGGTACCTAAATAGATAGCCAGATAGTGTTAGGTGCCTGTAAAAAAAGGCCTGAATTTGAATTCAATACATTGGGCCAAATAATTTTTTTCTTATTGTGGTGAACGGTAACAATGAGGAAAACATCTAGTAAGGGACACGGAAATGGTCGTGGTGGTGTTAGTGGACCCTCTGGTGAGAGGAGGTGGCCGTTCTGCCACAGCCACACATCCTAGTGAACCAACTACCTCAGGTCCTAGTAGCCGCCAGAATTTACAGCGATGTTTGGTGGGGCCCAATGCCGTTCTAAGGATGGTAAGGCCTGAGCAGGTACAGGCATTAGTCAATTGGGTGGCCGACAGTGGATCCAGCACGTTCACATTATCTCCCATCCAGTCTTCTGCAGAAAGCGCACAGATGGCGCCTGAAAACCAAGCCCATCAGTCTGTCACATCACCCCCATGCATATCAACTGTCTGAGCCTCAAGTTATGCAGCAGTCTCTTATGCTGTTTGAAGACTCTGCTCTTAGAGTTTCCCAAGGGCATCCACCTAGCCCTTCCTCAGCAGTGGAAGACATAGAATGCACTGACGCACAACCACTTATGTTTCCTGATGATGAGGACATGGGAATACCACCTCATCAGAGTCAGCACGTCTATAATGATGACGAAACACAGGTGCCAACTGCTGCGTCTTTCTGCAGTGTGCAGACTGAACAGGAGGTCAGGGAGGAAGACTGGGTGGAAGACGATGTAGGGGACGATGAGGTCATAGACCCCACATGGAATGAAGGTCATGCCACTGACTTTCAGAGTTCAAAGGAAGAGGCAGTGGTGAGACCGAGCCAACAGCGTAGCAAAAGAGGGAGTAGGGGACAAAATCAGAACACCCGCCGCCAAGAGAGTTCGCCTGCTACTGGCCACCGCCACCTGGGACCGAGCACCCCAAAGGCAGCTTCAAGGAGTTCCCTGGCGTGGCAGTTCTTCAAACAATGTGCTGACGACAAGACCAGAGTGGTTTGCGCGCTGTGCCATCAGAGCCTGAAGCGAGGCATAAACACCTTAAAAACAAGGAACTCTCTCAGGCCCCTCCTGCTCCCTCTTCTGCTGCTGCCTCGGCCTCTTCCTCCACCTCGGGAGGAACGTTGGCACCTGCCGCCCAGCAAACAGAGGATGTACCACCAACACCACCACCTCCGTCACCAAGCATCTCCACCATATCACACGGCAGCGTTCAGCTCTCCATCTCACAAACATTTGAGAGAAAGAGTAAATTCCCACCTAGCCACCCTCGATCCCTGGCCATGAATGCCAGCATTTCTAAACTACTGGCCTATGAAATGCTGTCATTCAGGCTGGTGGGCACAGACAGCTTCAAACAGCTCATGTCGCTTGCTGTCCCACAGTATGTTGTTCCCAGCCGCCACTACTTCTCCAAGAGAGCCATGCCTTCCCTGCACAACCAAGTATCCGATAAAATCAAGTGTGCACTGCGCAACGCCATCTGTGGCAAGGTCCACCTAACCACAGATACGTGGACCAGTAAGCACGGCCAGGGACGCTATATCTCCCTAACTGCACACTGGGTAAATGTAGTGGTGGCTGGGCCCCAGGCGGAGAGTTCTTTGGCGCACGTCCTTCCGCCGCCAAGGATCGCAGGGCAACATTCTTTGCCTCCTGTAGCTGCCTCCTCCTCATACTTGGCTTCCTCCTCCTCTTCTTCCACCTGCTTATCCAGTCAGCCACACACCTTCACCACCAACTTCAGCACAGCCCGGGGTAAACGTCAGCAGGCCATTCTGAAACTCATATGTTTGGGGGACAGGCCCCACACCGCGTAGGAGTTGTGGCGGGGTATTGAACAACAGACCGACAAGTGGTTGCTGCCGGTGAGCCTCAAGCCCGGTCTGGTGGTGTGCGATAATGGGCGAAATCTCGTCGCAGCTCTGGGACTAGCCGGTTTGACGCACATCCCTTGCCTGGCGCATGTGCTGAATTTGGTGGTGCAGAAGTTCATTCACAACTACCCCGACATGTCAGAGCTGCTGCATAAAGTGCAGGCCGTCTGTGCACGCTTCCGGCGTTCACATCCTGACGCTGTTCGCCTGTCTGCGCTACAGCGTAACTTCGGCCTTACCCGCTCACTGCCTCATATGCGACGTGTCCAACAGGTGGAACTCCACCTTGCACATGCGGGACAGACTGTGCGAGCAGCAGCAGGCCATAGTGGAGTTTCAGCTGCAGCACGCATAAGTCAGTCACACTGGGGAACAGCACCACTTCACCACTAATGACTAGGCCTCCATGCGAGACCTGTGTGCCCTGTTGCGCTGTTTCGAGTACTCCACCAACATGGCCAGTGGCGATGACGCCGTTATCAGCGTTACAATACCACTTCTATGTCTCCTTGAGAAAACACTTAGGGCGATAATGGAAGAGGAGGTGGCCCAGGAGGAGGAAGAGGGGTCATTTTTAGCTCTTTCAGGCCAGTCTCTTAGAAGTGGCTCAGAGGGAGTTTTTTTGCAACAGCAGAGGCCAGGTACAAATGTGGCCAGCCAGGGCCTACTACTGGAGGATGAGGAGGACATGGATGAGGAGGAGGTGGAGGAGGATGAGGATGAAGCATGTTCACAGCGGGGTGGCACCCAACGCAACTCGGGCCCATCACTGGTGCGTGGCTGGGGGGAAACGGAGGACGATGACGATACGCCTCCCACAGAGGACAGCTTGTCCTTACCTCTGGGCAGCCTGGCACACATGAGCGACTACATGCTGCAGTGCCTGCGCAGCAACAGCAGAGTTGCCCACATTTTAACGTGTGCAGACTACTGGGTTGCCACCCTGCTGGATCCCCGGTACAAAGACAATGTGCCCACCTTACTTCCTGCACTGGAGCGTGATAGGAAGATGCGCGAGTACAAGCGCACGTTGGTAGACGCGCTACTGAGAGCATTCCCAAATGTCACAGGGGAACAAGTGGAAGCCCAAGGCGAAGGCAGAGGAGGAGCAAGAGGTCGCCAACGCAGCTGTGTCACGGCCAGCTCCTCTGAGGGCAGGGTTAGCATGGCAGAGATGTGGAAAAGTTTTGTCACCACGCCACATCTAACTGCACCACCACCTGATACGGAACGTGTTAGCAGGAGGCAGCATTTCACTAACATGGTGGAACAGTACGTGTGCACACCCCTCCACGTACTGACTGATGGTTCGGCCCCATTCAACTTCTGGGTCTCCAATTTGTCCACGTGGCCAGAGCTAGCCTTTTATGCCTTGGAGGTGCTGGCCTGCCCGGCGGCCAGCGTTTTGTCTGAACGTGTATTCAGCACGGCAGGGGGCGTCATTACAGACAAACGCAGCCACCTGTCCACAGCCAATGTGGACAAGCTGACGTTCATAAAAATGAACCAGGCATGGATCCCACAGGACCTGTCCATCCCTTGTGCAGATTAGACATTTATAACTACCTCCCCTTAACCATATATTCTTGTACTCCAGGGCACTTCTTCATTCAATCCTCTTTTTTTTATTTTACCATTATATTGCGGGGCAACCCAAGGTTGAATGAACCTCTCCTCCGTCTGGGTGCCAGGGGCCTAAATATCTGAAAGTGGCCTGTTCCAGTGGTGGGTGACATGAAGCCTGATTCTCTGCTATGGGACCTATCTCCTCTGTCTGGGTGCTGGGGCCTAAATAAGTAAAAGTGGCCTTCTCCATCGGTGGGTGACATGAAGCCTGATTCTCTGCTATGGGACCTATCTCCTCTGTCTGGGTGTCAGGGGCCTAAATAAGTAAAAGTGGCATTCTCCATCGGTGGGTGACATGAAGCCTGATTCTCTGCTATGCGACCTCTCTCCTCTGTCTGGGTGCTGGGGCCTAAATAAGTAAAAGTGGCCTTCTCCATCGGTGGGTGACTTGAAGCCTGATTCTCTGCTATGCGACCTCTCTCCTCTGTCTGGGTGCTGGGGCCTAAATAAGTAAAAGTGGCCTTCTCCATCGGTGGGTGACATGAAGCCTGATTCTCTGCTATGGGACCTATCTCCTCTGTCTGGGTGTCAGGGGCCTAATTAAGTAAAAGTGCCCTTCTCCATCGGTGTGTGACATGAAGCCTGATTCTCTGCTATGCGACCTCTCTCCTCTGTCTGGGTGCTGGGGCCTAAATAAGTAAAAGTGGCCTTCTCCATCGGTGGTTGACATGAAGCCTGATTCTCTGCTATGGGACCTATCTCCTCTGTCTGGGTGTCAGGGGACTAAATAAGTAAAAGTGGCCTTCTCCATCGGTGGGTGACATGAAGACTGATTCTGTGCTATGCGACCTCTCTCCTCTGTCTGGGTGCCGGGACCTAAATATCTGAAAGTGGCCTGTTCCAGTGGTGGGTGACATGAAGCCTGATTCTCTGCTATGGGACCTCTCTCCTCTGTCTGGGTGCTGGGGCCTAAACAAGTAAAAGTGGCCTTCTCCATTGGTGGTTGACATGAAGCCTGATTCTCTGCTATGGGATCTCTCTCCAATTGATATTGGTTAATTTTTATTTATTTTATTTTATTTTAATTCATTTCCCTATCCACATTTGTTTGCATGGGATTTACCTACATTTTGCTATTTTACAGCCTTTTTAGTGCCGAAAAGTTCAGGTCCGCATTGACTTCAATGGGGTTCGGGGTGAAGTTCAGGTCGAGTTCGGATCCCGAACCCGAACATTTTCGGGAAGTTCGGCCGAACTTCTCGAACCCGAACATCCAGGTGTTCGCTCAACTCTATTCTTCATTAAGTGATTTCATGACTTTTCCTTGGGCCCTTTTTACTTTATTGTGATCAACCACAAGTCTCCTGTCTCCTTCAGTAATTAATCCAGCATCCAAAAATGCAGCTGTTGTAATGGCAGCTGTAGCACGTATACCGACACCATACCTAATACTTTGCAATGCAACATTGCGCAATTGTAATCTATTATACTGACTTGTACTTGAAGTAGAAGGTACATCAGAATCATCACATGGTATCTGCAAAGGTTCTTCAGAATCTTCATCTTCACCATCAGTTGGCTCTTCATCTTCTTCGGAGAAAAGAACTTCATTTGGTTGTAATGACTGCAATGTTAACTCTTCCTTCCTTTTCTGCTTATATTCATAAATTCTTCAGGTCCTTAGAACAAGAGCAGGAGATGTGCACTTCATGTTTACAGTCAGCACCACCTGGACATGGACCCTCAAATTCTGAACATAGCTTAATCTCACACTTGCAATTGAGGATGTCAAAGAGCTTGTCTAACGTTGCTATGAAAGCCTCTTTCACTTCCAGTTTGCCTCTGCCAAGTGATATGTTTTTGGCCTTTTCCCAGTTTTCTTCTATCTTCTTCAGGACTGTGACTCTCAAATTTAAAATTGGCACCACAAAACAACTGTTTGCTAGCTCCCACTTTTCAAGCACTTTTGGATAAATATTCTTTGCAAGAGTGTCTGCTGGGTAATTTCTGACATTCTCTCCACTCTGCTCTCTCAGCAGAAGGCCATATTTTAGAACATCACGCAGAGCTGGGAGTTCAGAAGGCAGCATTTCTCGACCAGTTCCAATGAAGTTACTCATGTGAGGGGAAGTTGCCAGTCTTGTTTTGTTTTGACTAGCCATGGTTCCAAATTTTCAGATTGTGCAAGTGGAAAAAACTATTCGTGCCTGGAAAAAGAAAGACAAGAAAATGTTACTATTTGTTTGATACTATGATAAAAATTTATAAGTATGATATTAGTAAAAATTATAAAAAAAATACACTCTGCTGCAAATGAGTATTGCTAGTTTAAATTATAAATTTTTTACATATTTTATAGTATAATATAAGTATATTCTTAACCTTAGAGCAGAAGTACAGACAGAAATAATGAGAAGGCACTTCTTGAAAGAAGACAGTTTGCTGCGAATTTTACATAAAACGTCAAAATATCACAAACTTTAAGTAGCTATTTACCAAGCAAAACAATGTAATTGCCATTTCTTGTAAATATTATTGTGAATTGCTTATCAAATCACAACTTTTTGACCACCCTCATTTTTTGAAAAACAAAGTCAAAAAATTTGACACGCCCATATCAAGCTCATTACATGCATACAGCACCAGAAACAAGCTTATAACATAAATATACTACTAGATTCAAATTCGAACACAAATATAGTACCAAAACTAAGCTCATTACACAGCACCGGAGCCAATATCATTACATAAATACAGCACCAGAACCAAGTTCATTACATAAAATTAGCACCTGAACAAAACTCATTACATAAATGCAGCCCGAGAACCAAATTGCTAACATAAATTAAGCACCAGAGCTAAGTTCAGTACATACAGTGGATATAAAAAGTCTACGCACCCCTGTTAAAATGAACTTTTTCCACCTTTAATGTGACCTATAAACTGTACAACTCAATTGAAAAACAAACTGAAATCTTTTAGGTAGAGGGAAGAAAATATATATAAAAAATAATAATATGGTTGCATAAGTGTGCACACCCTTAAACTTATACTTTGTTGAAGAACCTTTTGATTTCATTACAGCACTCAGTCTTTTTGGGTATGAGTCTATCAGCATGGCACATTTTTACTTGCCAAGATTTGCCCACTCTTCTTGGCAAAACCACTCCAAAATCTGTCAGATTGCGAGGGCATCTCCTGTGCACAGCCCTCTTCAGATCACCCCATTTTCAATCGTATTCAGGTCTGGGCTCTGGCTGGGGCATTCTAAAACTTTAATTTTCTTCTGGTGAAGCCATTCCTTTGTTGATTTGGATGTATGCTTTGGGTCGTTGTCATGCTGAAAGATGAAGTTCCTCTTATGTTCAACTTTCTAGAAGAAGCCTGAAGATTTTGTGCCAATATTGACTGGTATTTGGAACTATTCATAATTCCCTCTAGCTTAACTAAGGCCCCAGTTCCAGCTGAAGAAAAGCAGCCCCAAAGCATGATGCTGCCACCACCATGCTTCACTATTGGTATGGTGTTCTTTTGGTGATGTGCAGTGTTGTTTTTGCCCCAAACATATCTTTTGGAATTATGACCAAAAAATTCAACCTTGGTTTCATCAGACCATAACACCTTTTCCCACATGCTTTTGGGAGACTTCAGATGTATTTTTGCAAAATGTAGCCTGGCTTGGATGTTTTTCTTCGTAAGAAAAGGCTTTTGTCTTGCCACTCTACCCCATAGCCCAGACATATGAAGAATACAGGAGATTGTTGTCACATGTACCACACAGCCACTACTTGCCAGATATTCCTGCAGCTCCTTTAATGTTGCTGTAGGCCTCTTGGTAGCCTCCCAGACCAGTTTTCTTCTCATCTTTTCATCAATTTTGGAGGGACATCCAGTTCTTGGTAATGTCACTGTTGTGCCATATTTTCTCCACTTGATGATGACTGTCTTCACTGTGTTCTATGGTATATCTAATGCCTTGGAAATTCTTTTGTACCCTTCTCCTGACTGATACCTTTTAACAATGAGATCCCTTTGATGCTTTGGAAGCTCTCTGTGGACCATGGCTTTTGCTGTGGGATGCGACTAAGAAAATTTCAGGAAAGACCAACTAGAGCAGCTAAACTTTATTTGGGGTTAATCAGAGGCACTTTAACCTGTTCCGGACATAGGGTGTACCGGTATGCCCTAATGTCCCGGTACTTAAGGACACAGGGCGTACCGGTACATCCTATGTATTTCCGATCACCGTCGCTCGGGGGTACTGCAGCTTGCCCCCCTGCCCCCCCCCCCTCACACAACTTTTTTGGGGCGCAAGCATTTTTTTAATATTTTTTTTTGTGCGTACACTGACTGTGGCCGGCACTCTTGAGGTCTGGCCACTGTAAGCGCATCGTACACCCCACCACTGATAAACTTCGGACGGTTGATCAGCGATTTCGAATTTTTTATTTTTTATTTTCACATATTTTGCCCATTTTTTAGTTAGTCTTTTTATTTTTTTCTGTTAGGTTTAGGGTAAGTTCGCGAACACCCGTGCCCCCACACACACACACACCAAATAAAGTTTAACACGCACGCACACACACACTCCCCTATGGCCCGCCGGATGTTCTCGGCCGAGGAGGCATACGACTCCGACTCCGAGAGTCCCAGTGAGGACGAGGATGACCCCACTTTCCTTTTTTCATCCGCGTCCTCCTCATCATCTAGCGATGATGATGAGCCCCCAAGGCGGAGCAAAGGGACCGCCATGCTAGTAACCCTGTGGCCCACCCTAGTACGAGCAGCTCTGGGGCTCGTACTAGTTTTACGGCCCACCAGTTAAGTCCACCGGAGCCCCCTGCCGGTGAACTTGTCTGGTATACCCCAGAGCGTTTTGAGCCCGTGATTTCTGATTTTGTAGGCCAAACAGGAATCCAGATTTTCACAGTGGGCTTCACTGAATATGACTATTTTAGTCTTTTTTTCAGTGACCACTTTGTAAATCTAATGGTGGAGCAAACAAACCTGTATGCCCAACAGTTTGTTGCTCAACACCCAGGCTCCTTTTTGGCTAGGCCCGGTGGCTGGACCCCGGTCAGTGCAGCCGAGATGAGGACATTTTGGGGCCTCGTGCTGCACATGGGCCTAGTCAAGAAACCTAGTGTCAGGCATTACTGGAATGGGGACATCCTCTACCAGACCCCACTTCACAGTACGGCCATGACATGCTCCCGGTTTGAGGCCATCCGGAAATGCCTGCATTATTCAGATAATGCAGCATGTCCCCCCCAAGGTGATCCTGGCTATGACCGCCTGGTCATATCAGGCCGGTCATCGATCACTTTGGGGCCAAATTTGTACAGGCCTATGTACCTGGAAGGGAGGTCGCGGTTGATGAGTCTCTCATTGCTTTCAAGGGGAGACTCCTTTTCCGCCAGTATGTTCCCCCTAAGCGGGCGAGGTATGGCGTGAAGCTGTACAAACTTTGTGAGAGTACCTCAGGGTACACTTACAAGTTTTGTGTGTACGAGGGGCGAGATTCCCGTATTCAACGCCCAGAATGTCCCCCCACTCTGGGTGTTAGCGGAAACTTGTGTGGGACCTTATGCACCCACTGCTAGATAAGGGTTACCACCTGTACCTGGATAACATTTATGCTAGTATCCCCTTGTTCCAGTCCCTCGCCACCAGATCCACGTCCGCTTGTGGGACCGTGCGGAAAAATCAACGCGGCCTCCCTACCTACCCCCTCCAGGTACCTATCCCCAGGGGTGCGACCCGTGCCCTTACCAGTGGAAACCTGTTGCTGGTCAGATATAAGGACAAGAGGGATGTCCTTGTACTGTCCACAATTCATGGTAACGGAATTACCCCTGTCCCTGTGCGAGGTACCGCGGCAACGGTCCTCAAGCCCAATTTTATCGTCGACTACAATCGGTATATGGGAGGAGTTAATCTCTCTGATCAAGTCCTCAAGCCATATAACGCCATGCGCAAAACCCGGGCATGGTACAAAAAAGTTGCGTCCGCTTGGTATAGGTTGCCTTGTACAACTCTTTTGTGCTGTCCCAGAGCGCTGGCAACACAGGGACATTCCTTCAGTTCTATGAGGCAGTCCTCAAGGCCCTGATCTTTTCTGACCGGGAAAGAGTAGGCCGGAGTACCTCGGAAACTGGAGGCGTCCAGATCGTCCCTGGCCAACACTTTCCAGGTGTGGTCCCCCATACTGGAAAGAAGGGAAGGACCCAAATAAAGTGCAGAGTGTGTCACAGGAGGGGGATACAGAAGGACACCACTACTCAGTGTGACACGTGCCCCGATCATCCGGGCCTCTGCATTATTGGTTGCTTCAGGGAGTACCACACTTGCATGGAGTACTAAATTTATATCCCAATTTAGCCACTGAAAATTGGATAAAAAACTATGGTTCTCAGACTTGAGAGACTAAAACAAAAAAAAAAAATTTCAAAATTTTTTATTTTGTAAAACTAAAATAAATAAAAAAAAGTAGACATCTTAGGTATCACCGTGTCCGTAAGAATCTGCTGTATAAAAATACTCCATGACCTAACCCCTCAGAGGAACACGGTCAAAAAAATAAATTAAAAGCGGTGCAATAAAAGGTATTTTTTTGTCACCTTACATCACAAAAAGTTATATGCCCCCCAAAATAGTGGCAAAATAGTGCCGTCCTCTCATCCCGCAAAAAATGAGCCCCTACCTAAGATAATCGGCTAAAAAAAAAATTACTCAGACTATGGAGATACTAAAATGTTTTTTTTTGTTTATAAAAAGATAATATAGTGTAAAACATAAATACATTTAAAAAAGTAGACATATTAGGTATCGCCGCGTCCATAAGAATCTTCTCTATAAAAGTACCCCATGACCTAACCCCTCAGATGAACATGGTCAAAAAAATAAAATAAAAACGGTCCCAAAACAGAATTTTTTTCCAATAACAAAGCAAGGGTTAACAGCCAAACAAAACTTTATATTTATTACCCTGATTGTGCAGTTTACAGAAACACCACATATGTGGTCATAAACTGCTATATTACCAAACGGCAGGGCGCAGAAGGAAAGGAACACCGTATGGTTTCTGGAAGGCAGATTTTGATGGCCTTTTTTATTTTTGGCACCATGTCCCATTTGAAGCCCCCCTGATACACCCCTAGAGTAGAAACTCCATAAAAGCGACCCCATCTAAGAAACTACACCCCTCAAGGTATTTAAAACTGATTTTACAAACTTTATTAACCCTTTGGGTGTTTCTCAACAGTTTATGGCAAATGGAGATTACATTTCAGAATTTCTATTTTTGGTAACCTTGCCTCACAAAAATGTAATATAGATAAACCAAAAATCATATGTACCCTAAAAATAGTCCCAACAAAACTGCCACCTTATCCCGTAGTTTCCAAAATGGGGTCACTTTTATGGAGTTTCTACTCTAGGGGTGCATCAAGGGGGCTTCAAATAGGACATGGTGTAAATAAACCAGTCCAGCAAAATCTGCCTTCCAAAAACCACACGGCGCACCTTTCCCTCTACGCCCTACTGTGTGCCCGTACAGTAGTTTACGGCCACATATGGGGTGTTTCTGCAAACTACAGAATCGGGGCAATAAATATAGCATTTTGTTTGGCTGTTAACCCTTGCTTTGTTAGTGGAAAAAATGGATTAAAATTGAAAATTTGCCCAAAAATCTAAATTCGTAAATTTTATCTTCATTTGCCATTAACACTTGTGGAACACCTAAAGGGTTAATGACGTTTGTAAAATCAGTTTTGAATACATTGAGGGGTGTAGTTTCTATAATGGGGTCATTTTTGGGTGGTTTCTTTTATGTAAGCCTCACAAAGTGACTTCAGACCTGAACTAGTCCCTAAAAAATAGTTTTTTGAAAATTTCTGAAAAATTCCATGATTTGCTTCTAAACTTCTAAGCCTTGTAACGTCCCCAAAAACTAAAATGTCATTCCCAAAATGATCCAATCATGAAGTAGACATATGGGGAATGTAAATTAATATCAATTTTTGTAGGTATTACTATGTATTATAAAAGTAGAGAAATTGAAACTTTGAAATTTGAAATTTTTAAAACAATTTTGGTAAATTTGGTATTTTTTTATAAATAAAAATGAATTTTTTTTACTTAATTTTACCAGTGTCATGAAGTACAATATGTGACGAAAAAACATTCTCAGAATGGGCTGGATCAGTCAAAGCGTTTTAGAGTTAACCACTTAAAGTGACACTGGTCAGATTTGCAAAAAATGTCCTAAAGGGGTTAAATGATGGCAGGTGTATGACTCCTATTTAACATGATTTTGAATGTGATTGCTTAATTCTGAACACAGCTACATCCCCAGTTATAAGAGGGTGTGCACACTTATGCAACCACATTATTTTATTTTATTTTTGTTTTCTTACCTCCACCTAAAATATGTCAGTTTGTTCTTCAATTGAGTGGTACAGTTTATAGGTCACATTAAAGGTAGAAAAAGTTCTGAAAGGATTTATCTTTGTCTCATTTTTTACATCACAGAAACCTGACATTTTAACAGGGGTGTGTAGACTTTTTATATCCACTGTATTTATTTTTTCATTTTTCACTTTTTTTTAAAGTAATCCTAGGTGACAATAACATGCAATCATTAGATTGCATCTTGTATTCTGTAATTCAGTATATCCCAATCTAGTGTGTCCACCTATAGGCCTTCATTGGAATATGCTATTAATCAGCCTGTGAGCTTTGTACAGGCTTAGGCCCTTTTACTAGTACAGGTCGTCTTCCCTAATCTCAACCAAGGGAAGTTGTGCAGGGCCAGGAAGTGCGCGCCATCTGGTTTTAGCGCTCCTAGATGCTGTGGTCACATTTGATCACGGCATGTGAGGAGTTAAATGTCCGCGATCGGTAATAGTGCTAATCGCAGACATTAACTTTGGGCCTCTGCTGTGTAAAACACATCTTTAAAGATCAGAAAGGGTTAATCTGCTTAGAATGCAATATTAAACAAAGTAGTACTCACTTTACTGATCATTCACTACTACATTTTTGGTGTTTCCTACTTCCTGCTCCATTTTGGGGCTGTCAGTCCTATTGTCAATGAGCTGAATATGTGAGGTAATCCTCTGCATTAGTGGCAGGGAATGTAGATATAGAGCAATAATCAGCAGTCATCAGCTATGCACTGAGTTTGCAACACTTTCTTGTGCAGTGACCCCAGGTGGGAGCCAAGAGGACGGGAATGGTAGTAGTCCTTACAATGGCTACATTCCTCTCCAGCACTCCCTGGACCAGTGAACAGTGAAGGGAGGGCAAACACTGGTTCCCTCAGAGCACACCCTGGTTTTGGGGATTCTCCTGCCTACTGAAGGTTTGTGGTGCACTTTATGTTGGTGGGTGTTGAGGTGCAAGACAGGGTCCCCATGAAAGGATACACAGTTAATGCAATACCATGGCAATACATGTGATAGTGCATGCAATGATCAGGACAGTTTTATGGAACGTGTCATAAATAGGGATGACCGGACCCAAGGATGTTCAGGTCCGGCCGAACTTTGTGTCAAAGTTCGGGTTTGGGACCCAAACTCGAACCCGAACCCCATTGAAGTCAATGGGGACCCTAACTTTGGTGCACTAAAATGGCTGTAAAATAGTTGTAGCAAGGGCTAGAGGGCTGCAAAAGGAAGCAAAATGGGGGTAAGAGCAGGACAATTGCCCTGCAAACAAATGTGGATAGGGAAATTACTTAAAATAACATAGAATAGAAAAAAATATATATAATAATAATCTTGATCTAGGAGGCGGAGGTCAAAGTGGAGTAGGAGGTTGAGGAGGCGGTGGACGTGGCAGTGTAGGTGGAAGCGGCGGTGGAGGAGGAGGAGGTAGCCAACACTGTTTTTTTTTTATATTTATTTATTTGTCACCCACTGAACTAACAGACGGATTAACTATATTAATTTCCCTGTCACGTATGCAGTGCAGGTGTACCTCACACCAAAAATGGGTATATGCAACCCACCGATCTAACAGACGGATTAACTATATTAATTTCCCTGTCACGTATGCAGTGCAGTTGTACCTCACACCAAAAATGGGTATATGTCACCCACCGATCTAACAGACGGATTAGCTATATTAATTTTCCTGTCACGGATGCAGTGCAGGTGTACCTCACACAAAAAATTGGTATATGTCACCCACAGAATTAACAGCCAGATTAATTATTATATTTCTGTGTCAGGGTTGCAAAGCTGGTGTATTGCACCCACAAAAAAATCACTATAGGTCACCCACAGAATAAATAGCCAGATGAAATTTCTAACACTCTCCCTCACTTCAGCTATATGCTTCCTGTCCCTGCACTACTCAAAGCTGATGGGCGGTGCTACACGTGATCCAGCTTGTATAGAGGCTGGGTCACATGATGCACCAGCCAATCTGGCATGGCTGTGATGGCTTCCAAGTGCCCACAGCTTAAAAGCTTATTGATTGGCCGCCCTGCAGCCTTTTAACAAGCTTTATTAAATGCCCAAACACCGAACTCGAACCCGAACTTTTATGGCAAAGTTCGGGTTTGGGTCCTGGTACCCGTACTCGCAAAGTTTGGTACGGACCCGAACTTTGCAGTTTGGGTTTGCTCAAAACTAGTAATAAAGTTCAAATACAGTTGACACAGACATTAGCATGCCTGGATCAGCAAATCTTACACAGTTCTTACATTTCTAGAGCCCACAAAGGTGGAAGACAGGGCCAAATGCTCCCTAAGTCACTTTATGACAGTGCTCTCTTCCCAGTTTAGTCAAGGGATGGCTGATGACTGACCAATATCTGTCCCTCAAACAGACCAGTATCTGTACCTTGTAGAGGCTGCTTTACTTTTATTCTCACTTGCATCCTCAGAGGAAGCTTAATTACAATTAGTCTAGGTCATTTACTTCTTCCTCTCCTGTCCCTGAAGGCCCCATATACATTAATGTTCTGTCAGGTGGAGAAAGATTGGGCGAAGTGAATATTAAAACCTTTTGTTCTCCCAGGAAATAAGCCTGCTAAGTTGTACTGTCATATTCTTTTCAGAGACAAGGAGGAAAAAGTAGAATTTCTCCATGCCAGTTTTCTGGCATAAAAAAGTCGCAAACCTTGTGCTTGCAACTTTTTAAATGCTACTGCAACTAAATCTAGGCATGAGTGTTTTTTCTACACCATCTTCACCTCTTTACCAAAGGGTCTGACATAAATATTTTCTTTTACCCAGTTTTTCCTAACCAAACATTTCATAAAAGCCATACCTGATCATCCCTTTTCTAAAATTCAGATTGTCTCTATTACATTGTCTGGATTTTGAAGATTTTTTACACAGCAAATCATTGAAGGCATTATACTATATTTATTCAGTCCCTAACTATGCTGAAAGACCGCTGCAAATAAAATCACTGCAAAAGAAGGGGGAAAAAATTGTATGTACAAGAATGTTAGTAGTTACAACAAGTTGCCTGTGTATAACCTGCATATAGTCTTTTATAATAAAAAGACTTTCCTTTGGCTCCCCCTTGTGGGGCACAATGTATTAACCTGTTCCTGACGAAGGCAATTTCCATATTGTTTTTTTTCTACTCCTATAATTTTCTTAGATTTTTCTGTTCACATAGCCATATCAGGGCTTGTTTTTTGAGGAACAAGTTGTACTTTCTAATGGCAGCATTTAATATTCCATATGACGTAGTGGGAAGCTGTTAAAAAATTTAAATTGGGAATTGGGAAAAAAAATGCAATTACTCTGTAGTTTTAAGGGTCTCATTTTTCCAGTATTCACTATGTGGTGAAAAGGACATATTAACTTAATTCTGCAGGCCTGTATGATTACAGCAATATAATTTTTATAGTTTTTCTAATGTTCTAATACTTAAAAAAAAAGTAAAAATATTTTTTTTTGCATCACTATATTCAGTCATCCATACGTTTTTAACTTTATGTCAACAGAGCTGTGTGAGGGCATATTTTTTGCATGGAAATCTGTCATTTTTATTGATATAATTTTAGAGTATGTATGAATTTTTGATCACCCTTTATTCAATTTTTCTTGTAAGGGGAAGCGATCAAAAATTTAAATGTAATTTGTTTTCCGTTATGCCATTTACCATATGAGATAAATACTTTAATCTTTGCTTTCTTTAATGTTTATTTTGATTTGTAAAAATGGGAAAAGGGGTGATTTTTAATTTTTGCTTTTATTTGCTTTTATTTTCTGCCCTCCTAGGTGACTTCAACATGTAATCGTTAGATCTCTTATATATATATCAAGTGGAGAAAAACAGAACTGGATTGCACATCCACAATGCTATGCTTAGATCTATCTAAACTCACTTCTCAGCGCAATATTAAGTGTACAACCCTCTATACTGCATGCTGTACAAGAGGCATTAGTGCACATTTTGATCAAAAGGCATAAGCCCACTCACCACGTCAAGGTCGCCTCTTAGAGTGGGACCTACTCTGACAAAAAGGTGCAGCACTACTCAGTGACTATACAGAATTTTTAATTACATGCAATTACAAAAGAATTCAGATCCAGGTGCTTGAAAACTGTAGAATATTTTTCGTTGGACAACCCCTTTCAGAAATTAAACATCAATATTATAATTACTACAACTACTACTAATATTTGCTGAAATATATACCACAAGTTCACAGTACTTTTCATCACTGTATGCAGGTCCATTACTATAAGTACTATCATTATAAGTACTATTATTCCAACATTTCAATATTTAAAATGGCTGAACTATATATCATCACTAGAGATGAGCGAATAAAAAAAAAAAATTGGTTTGATCCAAATTTATTTGCGGCGAATCGCATAAAAAAATAGCTATTTCCTGGTTGTAAAGAGCCTTTATAGTGCTTTAGAACACTGTGCCTTGCAGTAACATGCATAGGGAGTCTGCTGTGGTAGTGCTGAGTCAGTATGACATGCAGATGACAGGCGTCGCTCTTAGAATCACTGCACACTTCACTTATTTGGGCAGTCATGGGGCCAAAACTGACCAAATAACTAAAGTATGAACTCAGGCTTACAGGTCGATGTAGAAGCCAAGAAGAAATGCACTCCTTTTACACCGTCATCAGCTGATTCCACATAGATAATTGAGGGTTAAACGGAGCCCCGCGCTGAGAGAAAGACACTTCTTTATATTGATGTATCAAATTTGCCAAGAGTATTTATCTGCAACCAATATAGGTATGTGTAAAGTGTTCTCACCTCTGTCTCTATGTTTTCAGCCGTCCTGATGTTCCCGCTGTCGTTGATAGTATCTACAGAGGACCCTATCTGGGAAGGTTGTTTTACTATGACAAACACTAATGCCTAACCGGCTACTAACCACTTTTGTCCCAGACACTAAAACTTAACTTTTACTTCTTCATTAAAACAAGTGAAAGAATATGACAAGTGAGCTAGCTGAGAGATTAAAACTGACTGTACCCCATATATAGATGCTATTAATGACTGGTATGAAGCGTAAATATGCAGGCGGGGGTGCACTGACCCACCCTACCTTTCAACACAAACCCTGCTATATTCGCTAGTGTATTGCACTGTGCTTGATATCTAATATCCCCCCACAATTGGGGTGTAAGTTGTGGAACAGACCTGTTCACACTAAGTGTTATTGCATCAAGCACACAGATTGCAGTCTTACCTAAATTCCGCCCCCCCCCCCCCCAACATGTTTCGCCAGCTAATCTGGCTTCATCAGGGGTGATGGGCAGACTTGAATAACCAACACTAGTATGAGGGATTTATAGGCTACCTTCTCACTGACTGTGAGGGTAGGAGCCAATCCGATCTAAATGTATAAATGCCTACTACATTGAAAGTATATTAGGGATAGGCGTGATTTCGATACAGGGCAAGTCTACACAGTAAAAAACTGTAAATTTCAGCCCTATAAAAAGAGAACAAATCAGGGCAATACACAAACATCCAATACTGACATTTCAGAGTCAGACATTTCATGTCCGGAGGATTCCATATCTAGGCCGTATCCTAATAAACAGTTAGGTACAAAACGTAAAAACAAATATCTGCGAATCCAGGATGGGTGAATCCATCAAGAAGTGGAGAGATGGACCCTGTGGGTCCCTTACAGACAGAAAAAAATGCCCCATGTAGGGAGCAATGTGGTGGCGGGGGCTATGGCGACCACATTAGCCTCCTCCTTTGTCTCCACATCTTCTGTTTTGGGTACCAACATAATTCCCATAGCCAACACAATGATGGATACCCCGCCCTCTTTTTTAGCCCAGGGTGTATCGCTGAGGGACAGGGACAAATGGGCTTACAATGCCAGGACATGAATAGAACTGACGGCTTTCAGATTGTTAATCTTTCCGATTTTCATCTGGAGGATAGGCACTACAAACTACTTAGGATAGGCCTCTCTTTCACCCCAACACCGAATTTTGAATGTTTCAGTTGGGTTAAGTATGTTAAGCTTTTTGCCAGAAAATTGGCCTTACACAAAACACATAAACAACAGGAGAGAGAATGTCGAGTCCAAAAAGAAACAGCAGGCATAGAGATTTTGGAATCTCTGGACTGTAATAATCAAAGTAATATGGAATGCATTGACCCCCCATTTTTCGAAGCTTAAACCACGTTCTATGTTTACCCCTCCTTTTTCCCAATTTGGTAATAATGAAACTTTTGTCAATTTAGTGACCAAGGACCTAAAAAGTATCCAAACATTAAGGTCATCGATTAATGGCAACTTGTAGATCCAGATGAAAATATGGCCCTGGGAGATTTGATGGGAAATCTAGAATTAGTACTGAAACCATCTGACAAAGGTGGTAATATTGTTATGGGGAGAAAAATGTATGAGAGTATGGTGATGGACCTATTGAGGGACACACGAACATACAAAAAATTGGACTCAAACCCCACAGTGCAATATCTGGAGGTAATCAGAACTATCCTAGGAGCATCGAACGGTGACAATTTCATTTCCAGGGATGAATATAAGTATCTTCTTAACTTGCGACCAACCATGGCGACCATATACGCTATCCCCAAGATTCAAAGGAAAGACAGCCGATTCCAGGGAGAACAATTATTTCGGGCAATAATAGCTGTACGGAAAATTTTAGTGAATATGTCGCCAAGTTCATCTCGCCCTTTGTTCCCTCGTTACCGTCTTATGTTAGGGATACTAAAGATGCGGTCGCCAGATTACAGGAGATTCAGGTCACAGAGCATACCCAACTTGCCAGTTTAGACATTGAGGCACTATATACCAATATTAAGCACGATTTGGGAATCAATGCGGTAGCCTCTTTTCACACACAATTTCACGTTCACAATAAGTTAGTACTCACACTTTTACGTTTTCTTCTTACACATAATTCTTTTCTGTTTAATGGGCACTTTTATTTACAGTTAGTTGGTACAGCCATGGGCAGCAAATGTGCACCGAATTTCGCTAATTTATTTTTAGGAAGGTGGGAAGACACTATAGTGTTCACTGATAATTTTTCACAATACACCAAGCACATTATTTTCTGGGGGTTATATATAGATGTTTTAATTTTATGGGACGGCACTACAGCACTTTTTCACAGTTTTGTTGCCAGTCTCAATAAAAACGATGTAGGTATGAAATTTACCTCTGAGATACATCAGCATACACTTACCTTTCTTGACCTGCGAATCTCCTTGGAATCTGTCGGCCGCATTAGTACGGAGGTCTACCGAAAACCGACCTCTACGAATACTCTGTTAAATTGGCAGAGTTATCATTCCCTGCCATTAAGAAAAAGGAATACCCACCGGACAATATTTGCGTGCTCGTCATAACTGTTCTGAAGATTCGGGGTTCCTTCGGGAATGCAATACGTTGTTTCATCGGTTTCATCAACGAGGGTACCCAAAAAATACATTACATAAAGCCTTTCACATGGCCAAGAGTACAAATCGAGTTGACCTTTTGAGTAATAATGATTATGATATGGGGTTTTCCCTGTTAGCACCATAAATTATCATAATGATGATCATGTATATGAGGAATAAATATGGTTACACAAATTAGTATACTGGATCAGTCAGTTGATAGTTAAAAGAAGTTGGAGAATACTAACCTGATAAGACTACCAAATGTAAGATATAGAATACATAATATCAGATATCACCAATTAGTAGAGTAACCACCTAGTCTATATGAGCTCAGTATCTAATGTATGCCTGCTAGAACAAAGTGTCAAAAAATGATCTATGTAGGTGGCGTGACCACAACACACTACTGCAGAGACCAAGACTAAGTACAGGCGCAGGGAGACAAAAAGTATAAAGTGTAGGCGCAGCCGCACTATCTCTTGCAGTTGTCCCCGAATTACTAAGTGCGCATGCGCAGAAAAAGTATCGGCAGATACAGGCTAGGTGCAGGTGCAGGCGCAGCCGCGGTATCATCCCCTGCTGGCTCTGGACTATTAAGTCCTGGCGCAAGCGCACTAATGATCAATCGGCGCGTACGGAAGGCAAGTCCGTGTGCGCCGCTTTTTACTGCGCAGCGGTTCCAATAGTTAAGCCTCCTGGCGGGTGATGATTGAGCCCGTCATAGTTATAACACACATCCCTATTGGGCAAATGTAGTAGGCATTTATACATTTAGATCAGATTGGCTCCTACTCTCACATTCAGTGAGAAGGTAGTCTATAAAGCCTCATACCAGCGTTGGTTATTCAAGTCTGCTCATCACCCCTGATGAAGCCTGATAAGCTGGCGAAACATGTTGGGGGGTGGAATTTAGGTTTTAATTTGCTGTACTCCTTTGATGGAAGACTGCAATCTGTGTGCTTGATGCAATAACACTTAGTGTGAAACAGGTCTGTTCCACAACTTACACCCCAATTGTGTGGGGGGATATTAGATATCAAGCACAGTGCAATACCCTAGCGAATATAGCAGGGTTTGTGTTGAAAGGCAGTGCGGGTCAGTGCACCCCCGCCTGCATAGTTATGCTTCATACCAGTCATTAATAGCATCTATATATGGGGTACAGTCAGTTTTAATCTCTCAGCTAGCTCCCTTGTCATATTCTTTCACTTGTTTTAATAAAGAAGTAAAAGTTAAGTTTTAGTGTCTAAGACAAGAGTGGTTAGTAGCCGGTCAGGCATTAGTGTTTGTCGCTGTCATTGATGGTATAGTGCAGGCGAGGCTCTTGTTCCAAGGGAGGCCTCCGTACTCACAGGTGTGACATCACACAGGAGTGTTCTCTGACTAACTCCTACCAAGAAGCAAGAAGACAGAGCCATTTCATAACACCGCTTTGAAAGGAACAAGGATCTCGTCTGCACTATACCATCAATGACAGTGGGAACATCGGGACGGCTGGAAACAGAGACAGAGGTGAGAACACTTTACACATACCCATATTGGTTGCAGATAAATACTCTTGGCAAATTTGATTCTTCTATTATTTCTGATTCCACATAGATTTCTACAGAACCTGTTCTATTAAACGCTTATACAAGTAGAGCCTCTCGACAGAGTGGAGAGGGTGTCAACAGTAAGTTTGTGTTGACGTCACTGATTATTTTGCCCTTCCTCTGATCCATCAAAACAATAATCCCCAAAAAACGGATCCTGTCTGTTGTGCATCCGCCTTCACTAGGTCAGCTTTTGGTCAGTAATCCATCAGTGTTCAATCTGGAGCCGCTGACGGTGTTCTTTCACCCATGAGGTAGTCGATTGTTCTTCTAGGTCCTCTGGTTGTTCTAGGTTCAATTCAACAATTTCCCGACTAGCTCTTCCAAACAGTAACATGTATGGGATGTAACCGGTGGTGGTGTGGACCCGATTATTGTAGGCCCAGACCAATTCAGGCAGGTAGTCAGGCCAAAGTGCCTGTTTATCTTCCTCTAGCGTCCTCAGCATTTGAAGCAGTGTCCGGTTGAAGCGCTCGCAGGCCTCATTCCCTTCGGCATGATATGGGGTTGTCCTGGATTTTTCAATGCCATACAGTCGATGTAGCTCCTCCATCACTTTCCCTTGAAAACACTCTCCTTCATCTGAGTGAATCCGCTTCGGACACCTGTAGACCCGTAGACCCTCAACGTGGGCTCCAGACGCAGACAATATACAGTCAGGTCCATAAATATTGGGATATTGACACAATTCTAACATTTTTGGCTCTATACACCACCAGAATGGATTTGAAATGAAACGAACAAGATGTGCTTTAACTGCAGATTGTCAGCTTTAATTTGAGGGTATTTACATCCAAATCAGGTGAACGGTGTAGGAATTATAACAGTTTGCATATGTGCCTCCCACTTGTTAAGGGACCAAAAGCAATGGGATAATTGGCTTCTCAGCTGTTCCATGGCCAGGTGTGTGTTATTCCCTCATTATCCCAATTACAATGAGCAGATAAAAGGTCCAGAGTTCATTTCAAGTATGCTATTTGCATTTGGAATCTGTTGCTGTCAACTCTCAAGATGAGATCCAAAGAGCTGTCACTATCAGTGAAGCAAGCCATCATTAGGCGGAAAAAAACTAAACAAACCCATCAGAGAAAGAGCAAAAACATTCGGCGTTGCCAAAACAACTGTTTGGAACAATCTTAAAAAGTAGGAACGCACCGGTGAGCTCAGCAACACCAAAAGACCTGGAAGACCATGGAAAACAACTGTGGTGGATGACCGAAGAAATCTTTCCCTGGTGAAGAAAACACCCTTCACAACAGTAGGCCAGATCAAGAACATTCTCCAGGAGGTAGGTGTATGTGTGTCAAAGTCAACAACCAAGAGAAGACTTCGTCAGAATGAATACAGAGGGTTCACCACAAGATGTAAACCATTGGTGAGCCTCAAAAACAGGAAGGCCAGATTAGAGTTTGCAAAACGACATCTAAAAAAGCCTTCACAGTTCTGGAACAACATCCTATGGGCAGATGAGACCAAGATAAACTTGTACCAGAGTGATGGGAAGAGAAGAGTATGGAGAAAGAAAGGAACTGCTCATGATCCTAAGCATACCACCTCATCAGTGAAGCATGGTGGTGGTGGTAGTGTCATGGCGTGGGTATGTATGGCTGACAATGGAACTGGTTGTCTTGAATTTAATGATGATGTGACTGCTGACAAAAGCAGCAGGATGAGTTCTGAAGTGTTTCGGGCAATATTATCTGCTCATATTCAGCTAAAAGCTCCATTCAAGTGAACAGAGCTTAGCCCCGCCCACGCTAGTTGATACTAGTCGTGACGTCACTGGGCCAGCGGTAAACAGCGAGAAGGCCGCGGCGCTGCAGAAGCGCCGCTGCCTTCTCAAACAGCTGATTGGCGGGGGTCCTGGATGTTGGACCCCCGCCGATCAGATGCTGATGATCTATAAAGAGGATAGATCATCAGTTAAAACAAAGTGCAGAACCCCTTTAAGCAAAAAGCATAGATGTGGTAGGCAATAACAAGTGCTCGGCGGCACCAAATCAGAAACCATATGTCCTACCACAATTCGGGGGGTTCCAGTGCACATCCATGAATCCCGGAGGGAAAGCAAAAAACATCTATCCCTGTGCTAGATGATGATGTGGTATTGAAGGACAGGGTGGGCAAAGAACTGTCCCTGATATTGCCCTACAAGGAGGTGCTATTCTGGCCCTGATAGCCTAACCACAGACCACCTGCCCTGATAAGAGCGACCCCGTCCGGAACCTTACCCTATATAAAAATGGCCCTAGTAAGCCCCTAGCCCCTAGGCCCCTGACTTCCAGGTGATCACTATATAGATCTATGTGTTTTTGACTCATTATAAAAGTATAAGTATATCGCACCCGTCTGTGTATCACACATATAGATAGCACACCTATACTAGTCCTTAAAATGACATTTCTTGCCCTATTAGCTAGAGTTTGGTGTCCCTAACAGCCTGTCCCTGCTCCACACAGCAACCTCTCCCTACACTGGCAAAACACTGAATGTAAAATGGCGACCAGATCAGGTTTATTTATAAGGTAGGGGATATGTCCATGTGCTGAAATGTCTCAATTGGCTGTCCTGTACCACCTGATGGATGTGTCATGGGTCAAAGTTCTTCATAGTGTAAAAGAATATGGAGGGCGCGAATTTCTCCATATGTTCGCATGTTCGACAAATCGCGAACACGCAAAATTCCCTGCAAAACGACCGCCGGGCGAACCGCAAGGCCATCTCTAGTGATGTCTATGCGTTCCAGACTTCAGGCTGTAATTGACTGCAAAGGATTTGCAACCAAGTATTAAAAAGTAAAAGTTTGATTTATAATTATTATTCTGTCCCATTACTTTTGGTCCCTTTACAAGTGGGTGGCGCATATGCAAACTGTTGTAATTCCCACACCGTTCACCTGATTTGGATATAAATACCCTCAAATTAAAGCTGACAGTCTGCAGTTAGAGGACATCTTGTTCGTTTCATTTCAAATCCATTCTGGTGGTGTATAGAGCCAAAAATGTTAGAATTGTGTCAATATCCCAATATTTATGGACCTGACTGTATATTGTCTGCGTCTGGAGCCCACGTTGAGGGTCTACGGGTCTACAGGTGTCCGAAGCGGATTCACTCAGATGAAGGAGAGTGTTTTCAAGGGAAAGTGATGGAGGAGCTACATGTGTCGATGTCCCAATATTTATGGACCTAACTGTACATAACGCTGCAGCCACTGGTAGGTCTTGATTGGCCTGAAGTGAGCTCCGAATTCATAAGCCTCTTTGGCTATCTCCCGTGCCACATTTCTTGGAATTACTACATGTCACCTCGCCTCTAGATCAGCAGGTTGTTGCCACTTGCGGTACAAAACAGCTCCGTGAACTTTCAGTCTGTCCCATTGATGTAGAATGGACTTCATCTCTGCATCAAGGTCAGTCCTTTCTTCACTGTCGGGTTTCATTCGCTGGGTTACCCAGCCTTTCATCTGCCGCAGTCCAACGTCTTCATCTTGTACTCGGCCCCATTCTTCATTAGTTCTCCCTAATGTCTTGGGTAGAGCACGGGCCTCCCCACTTGTCTGTGCCACGACTGCTGGAGGTGCGAACTTGCGGAAGTCTGGAGTTTCATCCTCTTCTTTTTGTTAATCGAGATCCCCTACCGGAGTTTCAAAAGTGACCCTCGACAGACCATCGGCATTAATGTTCTCTGTAGCAAATAGAGAATTCATATTTTGCAAGACGAGCTGCCCAACGTTGCTCCAGGGCTCCCAGCTTGGCAGTGTCCAGATGGGCCAGGGGATTGTTGTCAGTCCGTACAAAGATCTTAGCCCCTGTCAGATATCCCGCAAATTTCTCAGTCATGGCCCACACCAGGGCAAGGAGTTCCAGCCGAAAGGAACTGTAGTTGTGGGGGTTTCGCTCTGTATCTCGCAGGGACCTACTGGCATAGGAGATAACTCTTTCATGTCCATCTTGTAGCTGCAACAGGACTGCCCCGAGTCCGTAGAGACTTCCATCAGTAGATAAGAAGAACGGTTTCTCGAAGTCGGCATAAGCCAAGATGGGGGCCAATGTCAGGGCTTCTTTGAGGGCCTGGAAAGCCTCCTCTTGCTTCTGTCCCCAAGGAACACTTTGCCCATTTGCGCATCCTAAATATCAGTGACATTCATTCAGTGTAATTTTTTATTAGCCGCTGGTGACAGCGACATTACTTGCGCTATACCTCCTGTATAACGTTTGCGCATCCTGAATATCAGTGACATTCATTCAGTGTAATTTTTTATTAGCCGCTGGTGACGTCCACTTGTTATCGAATTTCAACTATTATCATTAGGTTTTTTTTCAAGAGGGGGGATTAGCCATGTTTTTAATCCAATTTTATATTTTTTATTCTTTTAAACATATGTATTTGACATGTATTTGTACTGGCCTGCAGTAAAATTGATATCCATTGACCGTCTAATATACCTCCAGCCACATAATTACTTGATCTTTAATGTACAGGGAATGCATGATTTTTGGGGCCTGTAGTCTACTGGCCTGCAGTAAAATTGATATCCAATGACCGTCTAATATACCTCCAGCCACATAATCAATTGATGTTTTCTGTCTGGTGAATGAATAATTGTTGAGGCTTTGGAGGAATTCAACACTTGTGATGACCACGTGTTATTGAATTTCACCTATTATCATTTGGGGTTTATTCAAGAGGGGGGATTTCGTTAGCCATGTTTTTAATCAAATTTTTTATTTTTAGTTCTTTTAAACATATGTATTTGACATTTATTTGTACTGGTCTGCAGTAAAATTGATATCCAGTGACTGTCTAATATACCTCCAGCCACATAATCACTTGTTCTTTTCTGTACATTGAATGAATAATTTTTGGGGCCTGTACTCCACTGGCTTGAAGTAAAATTGTTATCCAATGACCGTCTAATATACCTCCAGCCACATAATCGCTTGATGTTTTCTGTCCGGTGAATGCCTAATGTTTGGGGCCTGTACTCCGGTGGCCTAAAATAAAAATTTTCTAGGCTCCAGCAGGCCACATTTTTGAAAGTTTCCCTTTAAGACCCATAAAAATGGTCCCTGATTAAAATACATATTTTTTGGCGGGAATTTTTGCCATTGATCCCTCTCTGGTATGTCACTGTCCATGTTGTGGGACGATTTGTGCACTTTTTGTAAGTATTTGGTGGATGCAATAATGACCGGAAGGTTTTTCAGGTTCGCCTGCCATTAAAGTGAATGGGGCGAACATTTGATCGCGATCGCATTCGCGAATCGTCCCGGCCAATGTTCGTCCATCACTACAGCTCTGTCATTCCAGCAATTTGTTCTTGTTATTGGGGTGAAAGTGCTATGTTGAAAAGCGTTTAGTGGCCAATTTCAGTACAGAAGGAAAAATATATATGCACTTCACTTTTGCAGTTATTTGTGGCGAAAGCATTTAGTGGCCTATTTCAGTACAGAAAGAAAAATATATACGCACTTCACTGTTGCAGTTATTTGTGGCGAAAGCATTTAGTGGCCTATTTCAGTAAAGAAAGAAAAATACATACGCACTTCACTGTTGCAGTTATTTGTGGTGAAAGTGTTTAGTGGCCTATTTCAGTACAGAAAGAAATATATATTTGTCGCTTTTAGGGGTGTTTTAATTTGCTATTAATTTATTTAGTTTAGCTAAAAGTATGTCAGACAGAGAAGTGCCAGGCCATGCACAGAGCAGTGGCAGAGGCCTAAATGTTTCTGGTGCAGGCAGAGGTCGCAGCAGAGTAAGGGGGCGTGGCATCAGAAGTCACAGCGAGAGGCCTCCCGTGTCATCTAGCGGTCGTGTTTTCACCAGCAACCCAGCGGTTCTTGATTGGTTAACTCAGTCATCCACTTCATCCCAAGTGACATCAGACACCCCCAGCCAACAGTCGGTGGGTTCGTCAGACACAACCCTTAGTTGGCATGGCCCGGGAGCAGGCCCTGTGGCCTCACCTTTCCTCAACCTGCCTCTGTCCTTTCCTCCTCTAGGCGGTCAATTAGTGATGAGGAGAGTGTGTGGGAGCTGGTGTTGTGAGCGGTCAGGCTCCAGACCCAGAGACAGTTGAGGAGGACATCAGTGACGTGCAGACAGTACTCGATGATGATGATGTAGCTGATCGCACTTAGGAGCCGGGTGGCGTTAGGGCTTAATTTTTTTTTCTTTATATAATAATGTAATATTATAAAATCCGGTGTCTCCATGATAAATCTACAGCGTGGGGGCCCCGTGTGGCTTCTACCCACTTTCAAAATAATCCTTCAGCGGAGCAAATAGATGCCGGATGGCCGGGACGCTCCATGACCTTCCCAGGAGCTTCTGTCAGGAGCAGCGGTTCATTTCTGAGACATCCATATAGTGCGGGGGGAATCCGAAGACCCTCTCCAACTCCATGCACCACAGGATGTCCTCCTTCCAAACCATGATGACTGGGAACTTGTGATGTTTTTTCTGACAAAGAGACAAGGGGCTGGTAGTTATGGTTTGAATCTTGAGGAACTTCGCGACTCTTTCGGGCTCCAAGCAATCTTGAAGCTTTGTCTTCTCATTGTCTATAGCTACTAAAGGCCTGTTCATGCCAGGCAGGTTCCCCCAGAAGTATCTGGCTTAATGAGCAGTCAATACCGCACTTGCATCAATCTTGACAGGATTTGTCTCCAGTAGTGTTGGTCGAGCACCAAAGTCCTCGGGTGCTCGAGTAGAACACCTTGGGATGCTCGGGTGCTATACAGAGCACCCAAGCACAATGGAAGTCAATGGGAGAACCAGAGCATTAAACCAGACACCCCCTGCTCTGAAGAGGGGAGGGTGTCTGGTTCACAGGAAAAGGTCTGAAATTTATGGAAACATCACTGAAATTGTTTGGGAACAACATGGGGAGGATGTCTGGATGTATCTTGGACTCCCAGGTAGTATTGATCACGAATATTGAAATTGAAAATTTTTATCGCGAATATAGGTACTTTGAAAATTCGCGAATATTTAGAATATAGTGATATATATTCGGAATTTTGAATATTCGAGATTTTTTTATTGTGAATTTTCGTAATGCAAATTTTCGTAATGCAAATTTTTATCGCAAATTTTTCAATTGCTAAGTAAAAACATGATTCCTCCCTGCTTCTTGCTTGTGGGCCAATGAATCATTGGCCCACAAGCAAGAAGCAGGGAGGAATCATGACTTTAAATGGGAAAAATGATAAATATTCTAAAAAACGAATATATAGCACTATCGAATATATATTCGTTTTTTCGAATATTCGTAGTATTTTAAAGCAAGAATATATAGCAATATAGCGAATATTCGAAAAAAAAACTAATATAGAGCAATTTAGCTAATATAGTACTATAATCTTCTTTGTCTAATAGTTGTAATTTTTTTCTCATCTGAAGTTCAGATTGGAAATAAATGTCAACTATTGAAAAAAAAGATTATAGCACTATATTAGCTAAATTGCTCTATTTGTTGTTTTTTTATTCGAATATTCGCTATATTGCTATATAATTTTGTTTTAGAATATTACGAATATTTGAAAAAACTAATATATTCGATATAGTGCTATGGCTCATTGGCCCACAAGCAAGAAGCAGGGAGGAATCATGTTTTTGCTTGGCAATTGAAAAATTTGCGATAAATTCGCATTACGAAAATTTGCATATTATGTGATCATTACCTTGTTGATTTTTCGAGTAAAAAAAATCATTGAATATAACGAATATTTTAATTCGCGAATATTCGCCAAATATTCTACAAAATATTCGCCAAATATTGCAAATTCGAATATGACCCCTGCCGCTCATCACTAGGTCTAAGTACGTTGCCACCCAGTACTGGTCCTTGCCCTTTATGCTTTTTATACGGGGGTCCATATTCAAACACTGGAGCATGAAGGCCCGCATTTACACCAAATTGGAAGCGGTGGAGTGGACTGGCTCCTGCTCATCACCCAGGAGAATGTCATCCTCGGTCTCCTACCCCATCCACGGACAATACCAGGGATCCCCGAAAAGTGTAAAGCCTTCTCTTCTTGCTCTTTCTCCTCCTCCTCCTCCTCCTCTTCAGACTCCTGCTGACTTGTCTCAGATGGATGTATGCAACAAATTTGTTCACACTGTGTATCTGCTGTGTATAGGGTTCCCACCCCAGTCGTATTATAATAGAAATCACAGCAGTTGCGAATATTCCTTAAATTGCGTTTTTATTTTGTGATACAGTGAAATGCGGCAACAACGTGTTAACGCGTTTTCGGCTACATTAGCCTTCATCAGACACTATGAAAAGAAAAATAACCAATGGTATCATACTCATGTGCAAAGTGCTTACATAGACATATATAAAATATAGTACCATGGCCGACAAGTAACATAAAGAAGATGGTATACAGATAGTTCATCCAGAGAACCATTAAATTATACAGAACTGCAATTTTGCAACTAGAACGTACCACACTAATTAACATTATCAGCTACTTTTCTATGTGGGAAGATGTACCGAAACAGGATCCCCAGGTAGATGGAGTGGTCGTTGATGTACATAGTCAAGGAAAAGACAATCACAGAGCGCCATATACACTCACCTAAAGAATTATTAGGAACACCATACTAATACGGGGTTGGACCCCCTTTTGCCTTCAGAACTGCCTTAATTCTACGTGGCATTGATTCAACAAGGTGCTGATAGCATTCTTTAGAAATGTTGGCCCATATTGATAGGATAGCATCTTGCAGTTGATGGAGATTTGAGGGATGCACATCCAGGGCACGAAGCTCCCGTTCCACCACATCCCAAAGATGCTCTATTGGGTTGAGATCTGGTGACTGTGGGGGCCATTTTAGTACAGTGAACTCATTGTCATGTTCAAGAAACCAATTTGAAATGATTCAAGCTTTGTGACATGATGCATTATCCTGCTGGAAGTAGCCATCAGAGGATGGGTACATGGTGGTCATGAAGGGATGGACATGGTCAGACACAATGCTCAGGTAGCCCGTGGCATTTAAATGATGCTCAATTGGCACTAAGAGGCCTAAAGTGTGCCCAGAAAACATCCCCTACACCATTACACCACCACCACCAGCCTGCACAGTGGTAACAAGGCATGATGGATACATGTTCTCATTCTGTTTACGCCAAATTCGGACTCTACCATTTGAATGTCTCAACAGAAATCGAGACTCGTCAGACCAGGCAACATTTTTCCAGTCTTCAACAGTCCAATTTTGGTGAGCTCATGCAAATTGTAGCCTCTTTTTCCTATTTGTAGTGGAGATGAGTGGTACCCGGTGGGGTCTTCTGCTGTTGTAGCCCATCCGCCTCAAGGTTGTGCGTGTTGTGGCTTCACAAATGCTTTGCTGCATACCTCGGTTGTAACGAGTGGTTATTTAGGTCAACGTTGCTCTTCTATCAGCTTGAATCAGTCGGCCCATTCTCCACTGACCTCTAGCATCCACAAGGCATTTTCGCCCACAGGACTGCCGCATACTGGATGTTTTTCCCTTTTCACACCATTCTTTGTAAACCCTAGAAATGGTTGTGCGTGAAAATCCCAGTAACTGAGCAGATTGTGAAATGCTCAGACCGGCCCGTCTGGCACCAACAACCATGCCACGCTCAAAATTGCTTAAATCACCTTTCTTTCCCATTCTGACATTCAGTTTGGAGTTCAGGAGATTGTCTTGACCAGGACCACACCCCTAAATGCATTGAAGCAACTGCCATGTGATTGGTTGACTAGATAATTGCATTAATGAGAAATAGAACAGGTGTTCCTAATAATTCTTTAGGTGAGTGTATATGTGATAAAACTATACGGATCTATGTGATCCCAGCATTGCAGAGGCTAAACATATATTAATTGGGAGGCAGGCGTATAGGATGGGTACCCAGTAAGTAATTGATATAATAAAATATATTCTTTTAGTTATTGCAGTATAAATTTAGAAATAAACCTTATCCCCGATCAGAAGGACCTACCTGTGCCGCGTGGTAATGAAATCTTAAATAGAGAGACACACTCTTAGGCCTCATGCACACGGCCGTGTTCCGTGGCCGAGAGCGGTCCGTGGTAACCCGGCCGGGATTCCTTCTGACAGCAGGAGCTCACGGCGTCATTGGTTGCTATGACGCCGTGCGCTTCATGCCACTGCTGTTGTACAGTGATACACTGGTATCATCTATACCAGTGTATCACTGTACAGCAGCGGCGGCATGAAGCGCACGGCGTCATAGCAACCAATGCGCTCCTGCTGTCAGAAGGAATCCCGGCTGGGTTACCACGGACCGCTCTCGGCCGCGGAACACGGCCGTGTGCATGAGGCCTTAGAGTAAGGTGCTGTCAGCACCAGTGGTTCTGTGTGTGCCCTTTGCAGTTGTAAGTTCTGCTTAAAAAGGTGCCGAGAAGCGCGCCTATGGAGTAAGCGGGCCTGGAAGGCTGGTGCACGTGAGACGCCGTGCGTTCCATTTGCCGGAAGTAGATCAGCTCGTGGAACGCATCGGGTCATGTGATTGCGTTCCACAGACCGGAAGTAGTTCGGTTGTGGAATGCAAATACCAAGAACAGCACTGGGGACCAGGAGAAGGGGTGGAAAAGAAAAATGAGGAGAAAAAGAAGTGTGATAGGAGACTGTATGTTGTTATATATATGGTAATAAGGAGTATGGAGATATAAAGATAAAAGTCTGCTATTTATTGTATATAGTGTTGGAATATGTGGTAGATATAATATGTATATAAGATATGAATAAATCAGGTGTGAGATAAAGCTAAAATTGCGCAGTCTGTGTGGATTGTACCATGGTACGTCTATAGTGATGAAGTGTGTTGGATGGGTATAGTGTGTGTATATAGGTATTATAGGTATGTATAAGATAGGTAAGTGAGGTATGAGATAGGTATAATGTGTGTATATGTTACGTGAAAAAGAAGATCATGTTAATGTGTGTCTGTTATTGAAATAATACCTTACCATGTTGGGTATGAGTGAAGCAGGTGTAAGATGTATAAGGAATAGACAGATAAAGGATATAAGGAGCGGCACGTGGTCCAGGAGATGGGGTTCAGGAGGCCTGTCGAAAAAAGGGGAAACAAATTAGTATAGTAATGAGATCGAACATGGTCAATACAGTTTAGAGCAACGGGAAGACACTATTGTATCATAATAAACACTGGATCTCATATTCCTTATTCATTCCTTTTGGATAGAGCGTATGTAATGTGTGGATCCAATAGGCCTCTCTGAGCTTCAGGTTCCTGATTCTGTTGCCTCCTCTCCGGGATGGAGGCACTTGCTCTATTATCTGATATTTGAGTTGTGAAATGGAGTGTTTGTATTTGTCAAAGTGTGCCGGGACCGGTAAAAGCAGATTTTTTCTTCGTATCGTTGACTTATGCTGGCAGATTCTGTCTCTTGCTTTTTGTGTGGTTTCTCCCACATACGCTATTCCGCAAGGACATTTTATGAGATATACCACAAAGTCCGAGTCGCAAGTAAAGAAGCCATTGATGTTATAGGATTTACCCGTTTGGGGGTGTATAAATTGAGAGCCCTTTTGTACATTGGAGCACTGAGAGCACGTCAGGCATGGGAAAGTGCCTTTCCTCTGGGTTTGAAGGAAAATTTGTCTGGGTAAACGTGTCTCAGAACCCAAGTCTGCCCTCACCAAGTTATCTCTCAGATTACGTGGACGGCGGTTACAAGACAGGACTGGGTTGCGGAATTCCTCAACTTTTGGATAAGCTTTTTTGAGTATTGACCAGTGGTTTACAAATAATGTGGAGAATCTTATTGGAGCTGGGGTGAAAAGTATGGACAAGTGGGATTCTTTTGCTATTTTCCCTTGGTCTTTTGTTTTTGGTATTAATCTTAAAGGTATGTTCTGGATACCCCCTGGCCCTGAATCTTTGTTTCATTTTGTTTTCTCTCTTTCCGCGTGATGGGGTCCTCCACTATAGTCTGTACTCTTTTCAGTTGGGAGTGTGGAAGGGATTTCTTGGTCATAGGTGGATGAAAGCTGGTGAAATGTAACAGACTGTTGCGGTCGGTTGGTTTACGATATGTCAGTTGTGAGTTTGCCTTGGGAATTAATTGTCACGACTGTGTCAAGAAAGGCTATGGACAATTTGCTGTGATGAATAGTGAACTAAAGTTCGGGCCAGATAGAATTAAGGTAATTATGGAAAGTGATCCTGCTTTCGGTACATCTTCCCACATAGAAAAGTAGCTGATAATGTTAATTAGTGTGGTATGTTCTAGAAATTGCAGTTCTGTATAATTTAATGGTTCTTTGGATGAACTATCTGTATACCATCTTCTTTATGTTACTTGTCGTCCATGGTACTATATTTTATACATGTCTATGTAAGCACTTTGCACATGTGTATGATACCATTGCTTATTTTTCTTTTCATAGTGTCTGATGAAGGCTAATGTAGCCGAAAACGCGTTAACACGTTGTTGCCGCATTTCACTGTATCACAAAAAAATGCAATTTAAGGAATATTTGCAACTGTTGTCTCAGATGGAGTAGCCCCCCCCCTGGGAATTCATTCAGCATTGCGACTTCCTCATCTTCCTGCTCCTCAACGGCTTGATCAATGACACGACGCAATGCACACTCCAGAAAGAAGGTGTAATGTACGATGTCCCTGATGGCGCCCTGGCTGCGACTGACCAGTTTGGTGATCTCATCAAATGGCCGCAGAAGTCTGCATGCGTCGCACATGAGCAGCCACTGGCGCGGTGAAAAAAACGGCACGTTTTTGATGGAGCAGCCTATCAAGTATATATAAGGTGGAGTTCCAGCGCGTCGGGCAGTCACAAATCAGACGTCTGACGGGCAAATGGTGTCAGCAAGGCGAGCCATGGCCGTGTAAGATCTTCTAAAATGGCCAGAGATTTTCCTGGCCTGCCGCAAGACGTCCTTGACCCCGGGGTATTTGGCAACGACTAAGTTCAGGATGTGTGCCATGCACGGCACGTGTGTCATTTTGCCCTGTTTCAGCGCACTCAGCAGATTGGCACCGTTGTCGCACACCACTTTACCAACTGTCAAATTGAGTGGGGTTAGCCACTGATCAGCCTGTGACCACAGAGCTGAAAGCAGTGCAGGACCGGTGTGGCTCTTGGCTTCCAGGCACAGCAGCCGCAGAACAGCATGGCAACGTCTCACCTGGCATGTCGAATAGGTTCTGGGGAGCTGGGGGGGTGCAGAGGCGGTAGCAGTGGAAAAGGAGGAGTCAGTTGAGGAGGAGACGGAGGATGGAGTAGGAGGAGGAAAATAAGAGGCAGACCTGCATGCAATCCGTGGCGGTAACACCAAATCCACACGGGTTGCATGCTTGACAGCCGTCAGAAAGTTCACCCAGTGGGCAGTAAAAGTTATGTACCTTCCCTGCCCGTGTTTGCTAGACCATGTATCTGTGGTCAGATGTATCTTGGCACCGACACTGTGTGCCAGAGATACATTCACTTGCCGCTGAACATAGCCAAATAGATCTGGGATGCCCTTCTGGGAGAATTATTTCCTTCCAGGGACCTTTTATTGCGGTGTGCCAATGGCCACAAATTTTCTAAAGGCCTCCGAGTCTACCAGTTTACAGTGGGATGCGAAAGTTTGGGCAACCTTGTTAATAGTCATGATTTTCCTGTATAAATCATTGGTTGTTACGATAAAAAATGTCAGTTAAATATATCATATAGGAGACACACACAGTGATATTTGAGAAGTGAAATGAAGTTTATTGGATTTACAGAAAGTGTGCTATAATTGTTTAAACAAAATTAGGCAGGTGCATAAATTTGGGCACCACAAAATTGAAATGAAATCAATATTTAGTAGATCCTCCTTTTGTAGAAATTACAGCCTCTAAACGCTTCCTGTAGGTTCCAATGAGAGTCTGGATTCTGGTTGAAGGTATTTTGGACCATTCCTCTTTACAAAACATCTTTAGTTCATTCAGGTTTGATGGCTTCCGAGCATGGACAGCTCTCTTTAAGTCACACCACAGATTTTCAATTATATTCAGGTCTGGGGACTGAGATGGCCATTCGAGAACGTTGTACTTGTTCCTCTGCATAAATGCCTTAGTGGATTTTAAGCAGTGTTTAGGGTCGTTGTCTTGTTGAAAGATCCAGCCCCGGCGCAGCTTCAGCTTTGTCACTGATTCCTGGACATTGGTCTCCAGAATCTGCTGATACTGACTGGAATCCATGCGTCCCTCAACTTTGACAAGATTCCCAGTCCCTGCACTGGCCACACAGCCCCACAGCATGATGGAACCACCACCATATTTTACTGTAGGTAGCAGGTGTTTTTCTTGGAATGCTGTGTTCTTTTTCCTCCATGCATAACGCCCCTTGTTATGGCCAAATAACTCAATTTTAGTTTCATCAGTCCACAGCACCTTATTCCAAAATGAAGCTGGCTTGTCCAAATGTGCTTTAGCCCACATCAAGCGGCACTTTTTGTGCTGTGGGTGGAGAAAAGGCTTCCTCTGCATCACTCTCGCATACAGCATCTCCTTGTGTAAAGGCACAGTGACTCCATCTGCAGCAAGATGATGTTGTAGGTCTTTGGTGCTGGTCTGTGGGTTGACTCTGACTGTTCTCACCATTCGTTGCTTCTGTCTATCCGAGATTTTTCTTGGTCTGCCACTTCGAGCCTTAACTTGAACTGAGCCTGTCGTCTTCCATTTACTCAATATGTTCCTAACTGTGGAAACAGACAGCTGAAATCTCTGAGACAGCTTTCTGTATCCTTCCCCTAAACCATGATGGTGAACAATCTTTGTCTTCAGGTCATTTGAGAGTTGTTTTGAGACCCCCATGTTGCTAATCTTCAGAGAAAATTAAAAGAGTAGGGAAACTTACAATTAACCCCCTTAAATACTCTTTCTCATAATTGGATTCACCTGTGTATGTAGGCCAGGGGTCACTGAGCTTACCAAGCCAATTTGAGTTCCAATAATTAGTTCTAAAGGTTTTGGAATCAATAAAATGACAACAGTGCCCAAATTTATGCACCTGCCTAATTTTGTTTAAACAATTATAGCACACTTTCTGTAAATCCAATAAACTTCATTTCACTTCTCAAATATCACTGTGTGTGTCTCCTATATGATATATTTAACTGACATTTTCTATCGTAACAACTAACGATTTATACAGGAAAATCATGACTATTAACAAGGTTGCCCAAACTTTCGCATCCCACTGTATATCTGTAACAAAATCCGCAAAAAGTTTTTTTCTTACAAAGAGCGTTATCACTAAGTGGCAGGTTTCTATGTGTTTCAAAACAATCCTCTGAACGACAATACGTCCTACATATCGGGCAACGTGTATTATTAGACTGCTCAACACAATTCGGTCTCTGGCACGCTTTACAAAACTGCATATACCCATGTCGATATTTATGTTTGTATACAGTGCAACAAACGTCGCAAAAATAATCGAAACCGATAAAAGCTTTTAGATTTTTTATGCCATAATAATGCTTTTCATGGTGCAATATATAGACGGTCTTTTCTTTAGCTGTGCGGGCTGTGTGATAATAACGCCACTGACCCCTATTGTGGTACAAAATTTTAATTGTGATGTTTAATTTTTTTTCAAATTCAGCAACGTCAGTAAAAGACACCAAATACCCCTCGGGTATTTGTAAGTCTCTATGCAGTTGTCGAGCTTTCTCTAACAATGCGACGCCGCTCAAAGCAGCACCCTCCAAAATAGTGTAAACACTAGCGGCCAGGCAGACGTTATCGTAATTATTAAAATCGTCTAAATGTTGTTTTTTACGATCAATAATCTGACTATACGCGATACCGCCCAACGCCTTCTGGCCCCACCACGTCGACACCTGACCCCCGGCTATGCACTCCGCATTACTCTGTAAAGCGTTAGCGATATTGTCCAAAAATGTTTTGGCTCTAAATCCATCTCTAGAATACCTATTAGAAAAAATCAAATCAAACGTTTCGCCACCGTCTAAACGCAATTGTATGAAATCCCCCGGATCGGCGTCTCGTAAAACCCTATCTAACAATGTCTGTATAGAAGCGTGTATTGCATCAAGAGCGTCAACAAATGAGCGAATGGATTCGAGGTTAGCGAATCTGAAGTGTTCCGTGTACATGGTACTATTAAAATTCGCTAAGTCACGCTGTTGATGGTATACACGTTGTAGATAAATGGATCTAACGTTTTGTGGTTCAGGGGGTTCATCTGTAACATCCGTGTTATAGGTCATGTCGTCATTTTGTGGGTCGCCTGACTGAATACGCTTTGATTGCGTATTTGAAGGTCTGTTAGTGTGCGAGCTGTTTGGACGACTGTGCTCCGCTTGCGCAGTCTGCGATTGCTGATGTATTTGTCCGACGCACCAGTCTTGTTACGACATTCCTGTCTTTTTTTGATAGCTATTTTGTTGGGACACGCTGGCGAGGCATTGTTACGCCGGCGACACCATTTTTCTCTAGCTATTTTAGAACGTTTAACTGAAAAAGATATTTATAGCCTGTTTTAACTTTCTAACCCTAGCACTTACAGTTGTTTTTGCGCTTTTAAAAGGTTGTCCACCTCCACCAGTCATCACTAGTCATCAAATGTGATGCGCTTTTTACAAGGTATTACATCTTGCGTATTGGTTATTGGTGTTATGTTGCATAAAGTTGTAATATCATTTATTACGCTAGTTGGCTCACCACTCTGCAGAACCGGCTGTGGCGTTGTTTAAATTCCAGCTACCGGTGTAAACTGTTCCTGATGATGTTTTGTGGTTGATCGTCGCCTCTCTTTAACGACGCGGGATTTGGTGTTTTCTTTCTCTTTTGCCTGAAATTTAAAGACAAACATTAAGATATAAGTATTAAGAATTTCAAGCGCGCTAATTAAAATGTAATTACGACTTTTATTAAAAAATTTAAAGACAAGCAGCAAGATGTAAGTATTAAGAACTTCAAGGGTGCTAATTAAAGCAGAGCACCGCGTAACATTAACTTACGGGCATCAGGACAGCGGATAATCGGCATTGCTGGATTTTGAGACCGCCAACTGTCGCAGGCGCTGGTGCACGGCTCTGGTGGTTCTGATAATGAAGCAGTTCTGTTGACACTTGCGCCACTACCAGGCATCTAAAAAACTTTCAATTACAAGGTTTGATTAAACAGCATTGGATCGGATGTAGAGGGAGCCTTACCCGTTGTGTTAGATTTCTTTGACGCCGCTTTGGAGACACCTGTCGCGGCCATTTTTCTTTTCAGCGCTGCATTAAAAAAAAAATATTAGACTTATAGACAATGTTTAAATATATTACAGCAACAATGCGTTTTGGTCCTTACGCTCTTTGCCCGCTTGCGACGCTTTTGTAGGGCATCATCGGCGAGTGTCGCGATGTCGTCAATTTTTTCAGTGCTGAGTTTTAAAAAAGTGTATTAGAAATATAGATAATGTTTAAAACCGACAACATCAAAGACGTCGATCGAGCCTTACGTGTTCTGGCTAGCCGGGTCGTCTGTTTCATTTCAGGTTGCCCTGGGAGTGTGAGATCGATAACTCGCGCCGGATCGTTCTCCTTTAGATCGTCAGTATTGTTGTTGCTAGTAACTGCAATGTTTGAATTTTCTGTATTTTCAGTATCAACGTTTCCGTTCACAATTCTTAAAATGTTGTTTGTAATAAACGTGTATGAAATATAACTAGCGCTAAAACTATATATGTAATAAAAGCATAAGATGGTTATACTTACCAATCAGGCAAGGAGTCGTCGGATTGTAATCAGGTTCGTTTGAAATGTCAGTATGAGCTATCGCCATACTGTGCGCCTCGTCTGAAAGCAATTGTGCCCCACCACCGCTCATGTACGACTCATAAAAATCGTCGGCAGCGATAAGCAGCTGCGCGTCAGGGATAATGTCGTCTCCCCATAAATTTTGTAAGAATCCATCTAAACAAATTGTATATTGTTAGTTAAAATATAGCAACATTTGTATGCTGTAAAAGAAAGACATTTAGTTAGTGACGCATTACGCCCTATAAATAAGCACAGTTACATAGGTACAGATAACATAAGTCATATTCAATAAATAGTGAAAGATTTAAAAGCATAACAGACAAATGGTGCTTACCTTTTGAGGTGTTTAATGTCTTGGTGACCTATGCCTGTCCTTGCATACGTATCTCTGTGCTAGCCCTGCACAGAATGTGTCCTGTTTATATAGGCGGTTCCTGTTGTAAACCACACCATGTGGCAACGATTATCATATTCATTAGTGGATGTCTCTCAAATAGTTAAATTATGTTTTATAAGAATTTATATGTTTATTATAGGCCTTTTTTATGTCCGAATCTTAATTTTATATCAAAATGTTGTAAATGGGCTTATAAAAAAGGTTTTATCAAAATAGGATTTTTATCAAAAAAGGATTTTTATCAAAATGAAGTTTATAAAAATAGGATATTTATCAAAATTAAGTTTATAAAAATAGGATTTTTATCAAAATGAAGTTTATCAAAATAGGATTTTTATCAAATTTAAATTTATGAAACTAGGCGTGTTATCAAAATAGGATTTTATCACAATGAAACTTATCAAACTGTATAAATTGATATAAATTCATTTCAAAGTGGGTGGCTTTTATATCAAAAGACGGACATTAGATGTCACCATCTGTAGTAAGATGTCAGGAATCTGAGAAGTATGTCTGGGACCGATGTCACTATCTGTAGTAAGATGTCATAACCTTTGCACTAGAAAGCCATGCTTTAAACAGATGTGCTTTTGTCTTTATTTGTAAACTGCCGGACATTAGATGTCACCATCTGTAGTAAGATGTCAGGAATCTGAGAAGGCTGTCTGGGACCGATGTCACCATCTGTAGTAAGATGTCATAACCTTTGCAGTTTCATTTGTAAACTACCGGACATTAGAAGTAATCTGAGAAGGATGTCTGGGAGGATGTCACCATCTGTAGTAAGATGTCAGGAATCTGAGAAGTGATAAACCATTAATGGTCGAATACAAATGTAGTAAGAATCAATATAAATTTAATATCAAGCAATATAAATGTAATATCATCAATATAAATTTAATATCAAGCAATATAAAAGGGGCGGGGGTATCTGTATAAAAGGGGGCGTGGTACCTGTCACTTTGCAGTTTGACGAAACATATACCCCCTTATTTTAATATCAAGCACTATAAATTTAATATCAAGCAATATAAATTTAATATCAAGCAATATAAATTTAATATCAAGCAATATAAAAGGGGCGGGGTATCTGTATAAAAGGGGGCGTGGTACCTGTCACTTTGCAGTTTGATGAAACATATACCCCCTTACTATTATACTCCAATCCCACGGCCAGGATATCCTTGGCGGGTTTCATGTCCCCAAGATTTGCGTTACGACCTGGTACGCGGCAAGGTTGCCCCTTGTCCCCCCTTTTATTCGACCTTGTCATTGAACCCTTAGCCAGATACCTTAATTCTCCCAGTGTTTTCAGGGGGTTAGAGGTGGGATCCCAAAATTTGCATTTGGCGTTGTTCGCAGATGTTATAGTGTTATTTATGGAAGATCCGATACTGCATCTTCCCAACGTTCTTCAAACCTTGTCGAGTTTCGGCTCATTCTCGGGTCTTAAAGTGAATAACGCCAAAAGCGAAATCCTTTTTCTGCACGGTAAGGCCAACGGAAACATGGGAGCAGAGATAGAATACCAATCGCTCGGTCCTTCATCACATATTTGGGCATTAAAATAGGAAGGACAAATGCAGGAAGGAGAGAGAAACAAAGTTGCTCCACTCACCAGGATATATACGATGTCTTTATTGAGGCTTCCTTTAGAAGTCGTTACATGAGGGATCCAGGGGCGGACACACTGTTGCAGGCGGCGACGGCCGTTTCGCGCGTGGGATCGCGCTTCCTCAGGCCGCTCAATACGTCATGACGCAGGTAAGCATTTTATAGAGGCGGACAGGGGGCGGCCGGCGCCGGCGGCCACAGCTGTTCGCCCTCGGGATGAAATGACATGTATTAAAAATCTGGATACAGCAGTGACACATGTGTATAAAGTCAAATAGCAATGCAGGCACAAGAAATACAATTTGTATACCAATATCCACGTAATATGGGACAAATATACAGGGTCATAGATAAGGTCTTAGAATATAATGCAAGAGAAACAGTACTTATGATGACCATATAAACACCGGAGGGGCGCATAGCACCAGCATAATTCAGAACCAGCATAAGGCACAAGGCTACATGAAAAGAGGCAACTCAAACTAAACAGAGGGTGAGTAAAAGATAAAAGGCAGAGGGCAGAACCAGGGATGGCAAAACTTGATAAATAATAACAATATTATTAACGGGACACAGACACGTGGGCGTGTATATAGGTATTCTGAGCGCATTCAAATCACAGAAAGACAGACATGTCATTCCTGTCATTCATGCCTGCTGGGCCCATAGCACCAGTCTGCATTATCCACCTTGCCTCCCTCTGCAGGAGTAGGCGGTGCCGATCCCCTCCACGAGGGATGGGACGGACATGCTCCACCCCCGCAAAGGAGAGGCAACGCGGATAAGCGTCATGGGCAGTACGAATGTGGTCGATAAGGCGTGGACTGCCTCTACCTGACCTAATAGAGCCCACATGCTCACGAATGCGCTCAAAAAGGGGACGTATAGTCTTACCTATATAAAAACGTCCACAGGGACAAAAGACCACGTACACGACGTAGGACGTGCGGCAGTTAATGAATTCTTGTACTGTGTGTGTTACCCCTCCAAAAAATAAATTCCTGCTGCACATATTAAGTGCGCAAAACGAACAATGACCGCATTTGAAGTTGCCCTTAGGCTTACCTTACCAGGTCTCAGCCTTGGGTGTAGAAAAAACACTCCTAACAAGTTTGTTTTTGAGTGTGGGGCATCTCCTAAATGCGATCAAAGGTTTTTCGTCACACTACTGAGAGAGGGATCCCCTCTCAAGAGGTCCCAATTTTGGTTAATCACCTGCTTCACTGTGTCCGCAGCAGCACTGTATTGGAATGAAAATGCGAAACGTGATTGTACAGAGTTAGTATCCCTCTCCCTTAAAAGGGAGGTACGATCCAATCTGGCGGCCCTACGCATGGCCGCAGAAACACTGTTCGACGGATAACCCCTATCCAGGAGCCTTTTACGGAGCTCCCTAGCTTGTCTGAAAAAACCTTCATCTGTGTCATTAATCCTGCGTAATCGGACAAATTGTCCATAAGGGACAGCACGCTTAACTGAGGGTGGATGAAAGCTGGTCTGGTGGAGGAGGGAGTTGGTGGCCGTAGGTTTACGGTTACCGCTAGTATGCACGGTGCCGTCCTTAATAGTAACCTGCACATCCAAAAAGTCCAGAGATTCACCCCCAAACTTGACGGTGAACCTCATGTTCATCCGGTTATGTGCATTTAAATGGTTAACAAAGGCATGGCACAAATCTTCACTCCCCCACCAGACCAGAAAAATATCATCCACATACCTCAGAAACAGATGAATGTGACGTAGATAGGGGTTATCCGTCGAAAAGATGTACGTCTCTTCAAATACCGCCAGGTACAGGTTTGCAAATGTGCACGAGACAGGAGTGCCCATTGCAGTACCTAGTACCTGGCGGTACCAAAGACCATTAAACTGGAAAACATTGTTGCTAAGGACTAAGTCCAAAGCTTCATGGACAAAATCAATAAACATCACACTTTTATCAGTTTTGTGCAGGATAGTCTTAACTGCTTGAAGGCCCAGGTCGTGTGGAATACGAGTATATAAACTCTCGACATCTAGAGAGACAAGGTGAAAGCCTTCCTGCCACTCAAGATGGTTGAGCGCACGGAGAAAATCACCCGTGTCCTTCAGATAAGTCGGAGTACTACGTAACAAGGGCCTGAGGAGCCAGTCGACGTAACCGGACAGGGGCTCAGTCACTGAGCCGATCCCCGCAATAATGGGACAACCTGGGGGTCGGGTCAGTGATTTATGAACTTTTGGTATAAAATACCATGTGGGAATTTTAGGAAAGGCTGGTATAAGACGCTCTTTCATATTGTTGGATAGGAACCCAGCAAAAATATAACGGTTAATCAAAGCAAACAATTTCGATGATATTCCGGGTATAGGGTCCCCCTTAAGTTTGGAGTACACAGTGCAATCGCCAACTGCCGGTGTGCCTCTTCCACTAAATATTCCCTGGGCATCAGGACCACATTCCCTCCCTTGTCGGCCGGCTTAATGACCATATTGGTCTGTTTACTCAACCACAAAAGGGCACGAGATTCTTCTATCGAGAGATTAGAAGGTGCTGCAGGATACACCAGCGCACAAATTTCTCTTAATACTCGTTTGTGGAAGAGATCTATAGCAGAGCCGGCCGGCATGGGAGGAAGGAAGGTGGACCTGATGCCCCCTGTGTATTTACTCAATTGACCCACTGTGGCCACGGGCTCATCAGGTTCAGTGATAGATAAAAAGTGTATGCACGCAATTTCTTCCTCAGTGAATCTGCCTGACAAATGAAAGTCAGTAAGAGACATGGTGGCTGGGATCTCACCCTGTGACAGATGATGGCAATGGGTGGGGGTCTCAGCAAACGCTTTTTTAAGATATAACTTACGGACCGATAGAAAAAGATCAATCTCAAAATCCACTAGGTTGAACTGCCCAGGCAGGCTGTATCCCAGTCCCCTATTGAGGAGTGGGATACAGCCGGGAGGCAGTTCAGAGCCCGTGAGATTGATGACAATATTTTGGGTAGGTACACAGCAGTCCAATTCATCGTGTTCTACTGCCGCCATGTGACTTGACGTCTCCTCCTCGTCGATTTTCTGGTTTCTTTTGTTGTTCCTTGACTGTCGGCAACGCCCCCTTCTCGTCCTTTTTCTAAAGGGGTTGTTTCCTCACCCGAATTGGCTCCATTACTTTCAGATAAGCTCGACTCGGAATCAGTTGCCCAGAAGTTGTGACGTCCTCTACGTGGCGCACGTTTGGGGCGAATCCTTTTTTTACCCCAGTCAAATACACGGTCTGAATCATAGTCATTCTTGTCCCGAATAAATTTATCCCTTTTGCGGTCTTTTATCTCAGCCTGTGTGATGAGTAATTTTTTATTTAATCTCTTATCAAACCCGGCCATCTGTGATTCTAAGAGTCGCCTCTGGAGCTCCTCTCGCGCCTTAGCTAACTCCTCTGTGACCATCACATATTCTCGCTGGTCACGGGCCAGTACAAGTTCCATGAGTTCTGAAGAAAAACGCTGATGTGCAGCCTTCCACTCTCCTGTGAACAGTGGGTCATCTTCATACTGGACAATTTCTTTAAACAAGCGCAGGCCTCGAGGGACCCGTCCGCTTTCTTTATAAGACTTAAGAGACTCAATGGTCCAAAAGAGTCTCACCTCCTTATCTGCCAGTTAAAATATTTTGGTCTCCAAATTCTTTGTGCTAATAGCGCACACATAGTCCTGCTGGTCACAGATAGCAAAGAATGTGTCCGCCCCTTCTCGACCCTGAATAAGGCCACATGCTGTGTCAGATGTACTTGCTGTTGCCAGATCGGCGGTGTGGGTGGTATCGGCGTGCTCTGCCATCATATATGAAGTGGTAAAATCAAACACGGAGAGAGAAGAGAAGACGAGGCGGCACTGCCCCCACTGATGCGACCGCGGATAGCGTCAGCTTTTTTTGCATGTGGTATGGAGGTATCCAGTAGGTGGTGCTCAGCAATAGAGAGTGTCAGATAAAGTTCAAATGCAGGAAAGAGAGAGAAACAAAGTTGCGGCACTCACCAGGATATATACGATGTCTTTATTGAGGCTTCCTTTAGAAGTCGTTACATGAGGGATCCAGGGGCGGACACACTGTTGCAGGCGGCGACGGCCGTTTCGCGCGTGGGATCGCGCTTCCTCAGGCCGCTCAATACGTCATGACGCAGGTAAGCATTTAATAAGGAATTAAAATAGGAAGGAACATGGAATCCATTTACAGACTAACTTATACCCCATTAATAGCGAAGGTGATTACCGAGCTACAACAGTGGCACAACCTCCCTTTATCATTAATGGGCCGCAATCATCTATTAAAAATGATGTCCATGTCAAAACTACTATACCCATTGCAGACGATTCCCTTACTATTAAAACACGAGGACGTTAATAAACTACGCTCAGCATTTGTTAGATTCTTATGGCATGGCAAATGTCCCAGGATAGACCTGCAGAAGCTCATAGCCCCCACAGAGTTAGGCGGTATTGCGTTCCCGGATGTTCGACGTTACAACTTGGCTTGCATGGCTAGACACATAGCCGATTGGATTAATGGAACTAGTTATTTCTCTGCTTTATCATTAGAAAGTCCGTTTTGTGCTCCATGGTCCGTGACCGCCCTGCTTCATGCCAGACTGTCCTGTGTCCCAACTCATGTTAAATCCTCTATACTTTTTAAGGATACCATAGCGACCTGGCGCATTTGTCTAAGCATCTTCCTTTATGGGAAAACCCTGAATTTCCTCTGGGCCGAACCAATAGTCTTTTTAGAGAATGGAGAGATAAAGGGATTCAGCAGGCTAAGCATTTACTACATCCCTCAGAACCTCGTTGGTTAAGTCAAGACGAACTAGTAGAGAAGTACTCCCTAAGTAGGTTCCAAACGATCCAATTTGCGCAAGTAAAAGCGGCCATACATTCCAATCAGGGGCATAAATAGAGGTGAGTGGGCCCCACAGCAAATTTTTGTATGCCCCCCCAACCCCTGTGTAAACCCCGCTCCTTTGGCTAGTCTCGATCTAGACCAGACCAGGCTGCTACGCCATCCTTTTCCTATTATATATATTATATACATACATACACACCCTATCTGTCATGTAGTGTCATTCTATCATACTGTTGTGGGGGCCGTGTCTTAGTCTTAGGCCCCTTTGACACGGGCGAGTTTTCCGCGCAGGTGCAATACGTGATGTGAACGCATTGCACCCGCACTGAATCTGGACCCATTCACTTCAATGGGGTTGTGTACATGATCAGTGATTTTCACGCATAACTTATGCGTTGCGTAAAAATTGCAGCATGCTCTATATTCTGCGTTTTCCACGTAGCGCAGGCCCCACAGAAGTGAATGGGGCTGCTTGAAAATCGCATTGCATCCGCAATGCGATTTTCACGGATGGTTGCTAGGAGATGATAGGGACCCGAACTTTATTATTATAACCATGTTATAAGGGAAAATAATAGCATTCTTAATACAGAATGCTAAGTAACATGTGGCTTGAGGGGTTAAAAAATAATAAAATATTTAATTATTCACCTCATCCACTTGATCGCGCAGCCCGGCTCGTCTTCTTTCAGGACCTGGCAGGAAAAGTACCTTTGGTGACGTCACCGCGCTCACAACGTGGTGAGCGTGGTGACGTCGGAGCAGGTCCTGCTGAATAAAGATAGAAATCTTCTATCTTCATTCAGCAGGACCTGTGCCGACGTCACCACGCTCACCACCAGGTTGCTAGGAGATATTGTTTGTAAACTTTTAGTTTTTTATCACGTGCATGAAAAACGCATAAAAACGCATCAAAACGCATTGCACCCGCGCAGAAAAAACTGAACGCAATCGTAGACAAAGCTGACTGAACTTGCTTGAAAAATGGTGCGAGTTTCACTGAATGCACCCTGAACGCATCTGGAGCCAACCCGTATCGTTCGTGTGAAAGGGGCCAGCCATTCCCGTATTGCGGACCGCATATGCGGATCAGCAATAAATAGGCACCCTTCTGTGTGCATTCCGCATCACGGATGCGGACCCATAAACTTCAATGCGTCCGCAAATCCGGAGATGCGGAAGGGTGCGAAACATAATCACGGAACGAAACACTACGTAAGCACTACGCAGTGCTTCCGTGAGGTTCCATTCCGCACTTCCGTTCCACCAAAAGATAGAACATGTCCTTTTTGCAGAATTGTGCTTTCCTGAGTAATATACCCAGAGAGGTGAAAATGACATCACACTACACTGTATGTACAGCACAGTATGACCTCTGCTGTAGGATAGGCGCCCATTCTATGTATTGCTGCAGGGCTGACACCGACTGTAGTCTGTCCCCATGGTCTGAACCCCTGGTAACCAGTGGAGTAGCTAGAAATGACTGAGCCCCAAAGCAAATTTTTAAATGGGCAGGCAGGCGTCATACAGTGGCATTTGATTCTTTAACATACATGTGTTTTTACTGGACTATGACGTACACGATACAAAAATGCAGTACTCCACGTTCTTGTATCCTGCACAATCCGGTAAAAAAATGGATACTTTTTTTTTTTTTTACAATGAAACTCTATGGTGAACGTATGTCACTGTCATGGCATCAGTATGAGGCATCCGAATACGTTTTTTTGTATACGTTAAACGGATGGGAAAAACGTGATGTGAACTCAGCCTTAAATGTGGGACAAAAATGTGATGTGAACTAGCGGTGCATTGTACAGTTGTTGAAAAAAAACCATACTCGCCTGCTCCCCGCCGCTCCGTGATCTTCCAGTCCCCATTCTGGCCTCATACTGATGTCCCCAAGCTGTACATGGGCGCCCAGAGGAGTGTGGCATCAGATGGATAGGGGGCCTAGAGGGCAGGGCATCAGATAAGTAGGGGGCCCACAGGACAGGACTGGGGGGGGCTTCTGGAAGGACAGCAGATGAATGGATGAATGCAGCTGGGGGAGGGGGCGAAGGACAGCAGATGAATGCAGCTGGGGGGGCAACGGACAGCAGATGAAAGTCTCTGTAGCAGAAGCTGGGCTGTACTAATAGTTAGGAGAGGGAGAGGAGACAGTATCTCCCTGTAGCACACTGTACTGAGCCCTGGCTGCACTATTAAGCAGCCAGGCTCCTCTATTAATGGTCCGTGCTGAAGGGCGGGGCTTAGCTCCCTGCTCTGCTCCGAGGACATTCTAAAGCAGCAGTGAAGTGAGTGTAGAGGGGGGTGTGGCCAGTCTGACTGTTTACTACTGCTCCGGGCCCCTTGTCAGCCCGGGCCCCGAAGCAGCTGCTTCCCTGGTAGGTACGCCACTGATTCCAATCTAGTTATGGTACATAAGGAGATCGGGCAAAATGTGATAGATAAGCTTTTGGGGCTGGGAGGTGGGAGGACATCAGTCTCTCATCTCTATTATGGCTTACGGCAAGAAGACTCGCAGTATAATAAAATGGGAGACTTTAGTCAGTGGGAGGTACACCTGGGAGTTGAAATTGTCTCTCAGGTCTAGCTGAAGGGGTGGATGAGGGTATGAAAACATATTATAAACAAGGTGTGGAGGGACACCCAGCTACGCATAATGCACAAGGCTATATTTGGTTTTAACATACCACCTCAACCGCTTAGACCGGATCGTATAACACATTGCCCAAAATGTGGTCAAGGTTTCACGGATCTTTTTCACGGTCTCTGGTCCTGTCCTAAAAGTCAGCAACTATGGTCTGCGGTGGGTGAGATGGCATATGAGATATGGGGACGGAGGTATACATTACCTCCCTTGCTATATTTATTTCACTGGGTAGAGGATACAGATATAGAAGGGAATCCCCCTCAGCTGTTCCACTCATTCTGTATGGTTGCCAAACGCCAAATACTGCAACATTGGCTGCAGTCGGAGTTACCGACGATTGCCGTATACATCTACAAATTAAAGCTCTTTTTGATCTGGAGAGACTGGCGACTTTTCATAGTAAAGAAAAACATGCAAAGAAATTGTTCCAGAAGTGGAGGTGCTACCTTGTCAAATATACAGGGAGTGCAGAATTATTAGGCAAATGAGTATTTTGACCACATCATCCTCTTTATGCATGTTGTCTTACTCCAAGCTGTATAGGCTCGAAAGCCTACTACCAATTAAGCATATTAGGTGATGTGCATCTCTGTAATGAGAAGGGGTGTGGTCTAATGACATCAACACCCTATGTTAGGTGTGCATAATTATTAGGCAACTTCATTTCCTTTGGCAAAATGGGTCAAAAGAAGGACTTGACAGGCTCAGAAAAGTCAAAAATAGTGAGATATCTTGCAGAGGGATGCAGCACTCTTAAAATTGCAAAGCTTCTGAAGCGTGATCATCGAACAATCAAGCGTTTCATTCAAAATAGTCAACAGGGTCGCAAGAAGCGTGTGGAAAAACCAAGGCGCAAAATAACTGCCCATGAACTGAGAAAAGTCAAGCGTGCAGCTGCCAAGATGCCACTTGCCACCAGTTTGGCTGTATTTCAGAGCTGCAACATCACTGGAGTGCCCAAAAGCACAAGGTGTGCAATACTCAGAGACATGGCCAAGGTAAGAAAGGCTGAAAGACGACCATCACTGAACAAGACACACAAGCTGAAACGTCAAGACTGGGCCAAGAAATATCTCAAGACTGATTTTTCTAAGGTTTTATGGACTGATGAAATGAGAGTAAGTCTTGATGGGCCAGATGGATGGGCCCGTGGCTGGATTGGTAAAGGGCAGAGAGCTCCAGTCCGACTCAGACGCCAGCAAGGTGGAGGTGGAGTACTGGTTTGGGCTGGTATCATCAAAGATGAGCTTGTAGGGCCTTTTCGGGTTGAGGATGGAGTCAAGCTCAACTCCCAGTCCTACTGCCAGTTTCTGGAAGACACATTCTTCAAGCAGTGGTACAGGAAGAAGTCTGCATCCTTCAAGAAAAACATGATTTTCATGCAGGACAATGCTCCATCACACGCGTCCAAGTACTCCACAGCGTGGCTGGCAAGAAAGGGTATAAAAGAAGAAAATCTAATGACATGGCCTCCTTGTTCACCTGATCTGAACCCTATTGAGAACCTGTGGTCCATCATCAAATGTGAGATTTACAAGGAGGGAAAACAGTACACCTCTCTGAACAGTGTCTGGGAGGCTGTGGTTGCTGCTGCACGCAATGTTGATGGTGAACAGATCAAAACACTGACAGAATCCATGGATGGCAGGCTTTTGAGTGTCCTTGCAAAGAAAGGTGGCTATATTGGTCACTGATTTGTTTTTGTTTTGTTTTTGAATGTCAGAAATGTATATTTGTGAATGTTGAGATGTTATATTGGTTTCACTGGTAAAAATAAATAATTGAAATGGGTATATATTTGTTTTTTGTTAAGTTGCCTAATAATTATGTACAGTAATAGTCACCTGCACACACAGATATCCCCCTAAAATAGCTAAAACTAAAAACAAACTAAAAACTACTTCCAAAAATATTCAGCTTTGATATTAATGAGTTTTTTGGGTTCATTGAGAACATGGTTGTTGTTCAATAATAAAATTAATCCTCAAAAATACAACTTGCCTAATAATTCTGCACTCCCTGTATGTCTGATGCCGAATTACGGGCTATTGTGCAATCATTTACTTTAACGGAGTGGTACTTGATGGAGCAGCTGCAGGGGAGTCTGGGTAGATTACAGGTCCGGGAGGGGAGTGAGAAGTTGGCTTGATCCGTCGATATGATCTCTAGTAGGAGTCATTCTTCAAATCACAGTTGACAAAATTTTATTTTCTTGTAGCAATACAGTATATCAGGAACATATTTTGTTTGCTCACTTCAGGATGTATGCAGTGGTATCCCATTGATTGTTTTGAAATGTTGAAATGTTTTTGTTAAACATTGTGATTCTTAGTAAATGTCAACGGGGTCTGTGTACCCTTCTCTATAACATACTGTCACAATTGCACTATGTCTTGTATACTTTGTTAAGCACGGGGCATATGGCCCTAATGTTGTCAAATTTTATAGTGACAAAAGTAATAAAGATTAAGTTTAAAAAAAAAAAAAGATTTTACAAACTTTGTTAACCCTTTAGGTGTTCCACAAGAATTAACGGAAAATAGAGATACAATTTCAAAATTTCACTTTTTTGCCACTTTTTCCATTTTATTAATTTTTTTTCCAGTTACAAAGCAAGGGTTAACAGCCAAACCAAACTCAATATTTATGGCTCTGATTCTGTAGTTTACAAAAACACACCATATGTGGTTGTAAACCGCTGTACGGGCACACGGCAGGGCGCAGAAGGAATGGAATGCCATACGGTTTTTGGAAGGCAGATTTTGCTGGACTGGTTTTTTGACACCATGTCCCATTTGAAGCCCCCCTGATGCACACCTAGAGTAGAAACTCCAAAAAAGCAACCCCATTCTAGAAACTACACCCCTCAAGGTATTCAAAACTGATTTTACAAACTTTGTTAACCCTTTAGGTGTTCCACAAGAATTAATGGAAAATAGAGATACAATTTCAAAATTTCACTTTTTTGGCAGATTTTCCATTTTAATAATTTTTTTCCAGTTACAAAGCAAGGGTTAACAGCCAAACCAAACTCAATATTTATGGCTCTTATTCTGTAGTTTACAGAAACACCCCATATGTGGGCGTAAACCGCTGTACGGGCACACGGCAGGGCGCAGAAGGAAAGTAATGCCATATGGTTTTTTGGAACGCAGATTTTGCTGGACAGGTTTTTTGACACCATGTCCTATTTGAAGCCCCCTTGATGCACCCCTAGAGTAGAAACTCCCAAAAAGTGACCCCATTTTAGAAACTACGGGATAGGGTGGCAGTTTTCTTGGTACTATTTTAGGGTACATATGATTTTTGGTTGCTCTATATTACACTTTTTGTGAGGCAAGGTAACAAGAATTAGCTGTTTTGGCACAGTTTTAATTTTTTGTTATTTACAACATTCATCTGACAGGTTAGATCATGTGGTATTTTTATAGATCAGGTTGTCACGGACGCGGAAATACCTAATATGTACACTTTTTTATTTATTTATGTAAGTTTTACACAATGATTTCATTTTTTAAACAAAAAAAATCATGTTTTAGTGTTTCCATAGTCTGAGAGCCATAGTTTTTTCAGTTTTTGGCGATTATCTTGGGTAGGGTACGATTTTTGCGGGATGAGATGACGGTTTGATTGGCACTATTTTGGGGTGCATATGACTTTTTGATCGCTTGCTATTACAATTGTGATGTAAGGTGACAATTTTTTTTTATTTAGCACAGTTTTTATTTTTTATTTTTTACGGTGTTCATCTGAGGGGTTAGGTCATGTGATATTTTGATATAGACAGTCGATACGGACGTGGCGATACCTAATATGTATCCTTTTTTTAAATGTAAGTTTTACACAATAGCAGCTTTTTTAAAACAAAAAATATGATGTTTTAGTGTCTCCATATTCTGAGCCATAGTTTTTTTCTTTTTTGGGCGATTGTCTCAGGTAGGGGCTAATTTTTTGCGCGATGAGGTGATGGTTAGATTGGTACTATTTTGGTGGGCATGCGCTATTTTGATCGCTTGCTGTTGTACTTTTTGTGATGTAAGGTGACAAAAAAATGTTTTTGTTTATTTCTGCTTGAAACTTTAAATTTTTTGGGGGGAAAACTTTCTTTTTTCAACTTTTTTGTCCCACTTTGGGATTTCAACTTTTGGGGGTCTAATCCCTTACAATGCATTCCAATACTTCTGCATTGGAATGCATTGGCTGTATGAGTAATACAGTGAGTATTACTCATGCAGCTTCCGGCCTGTGAGATCCAGGGGGCTGGATCTCACAGGCTCGTCACCGGAAGGCAGCGCGATGCCTTCCTTAGGCATTGCGCTGCCTTCCATGCCATCGGGTCCCCACTACAGTCGCATGGGGACCCGATGGCACCGATGCCTGCCGCCGCCGCACCAGGTAAAAGCCGCAAACCGCAGGTCTGAATTGACCTGCGGTTTGCGGCGATCTCCTACACAAGGGGGGGGGTCACAGGACCCCCCCCTCGCATTTAGCCAAGGTGCCTGCTCAATGATTTGAGCAGGCATCGCGTTCCGATCACCGCCCGCCGAGCGGCGGTGATCGGAAATACATAGGACGTACCGGTACGCCCTGTGTCCTTATGGATCGGGAAATCAGGGCGTACCGGTCCGGAACAGGTTAAAAAAAACTAATGCAGAATCCGCATCAGTTTTTTTTTTATGTGTTTTTTTTCTGATGCATTTTATAACACGATTTAATGCAGTTTTGCTGTGGATTTTCATTCCTGCCTATTTTCAATGGGAATTCTGGATATGAAACCCGCATGAAGAATGGCCAGGGCACTGGTGCAGTTTATAAAACCACAAGCTGAAAAAAGGGGTTGTCCCATCTGGGCCCCTGAAGTGAATGGACAGCACAATGTGCATGCATGGTCATCCTCCATTATGCTATGAGTGCTTTGTAAATGGCTGATCACTGGAAATTCCATAGCAGTGAATGGAGATAATGCTGCACATGCACACTGTTATGGAGGATCTGTGGATGACACTGTTATGGAGGATCTGTGGATGACACTGTTATGGAGGATCTGTGGATGACACTGTTATGGAGGATCTGTGGATGACACTGTTATGGGGGATCTGTGGATGGCACACTGTTATGGGGGGATCTGTGGGTGACACACTGTTATGGGAGATATGTGAATAACACACTCTTATAGGGGATCTGTGGATGGCACACTGTTATGGGAGATCTGTGAATAACACACTGTTATGGGGAATCTGTGGAGGACACATTGTTATGGGGGATCTGTGGATGGCACACTGTTATGGGGATCTGTGGATGGCACACTGCTATGGGGGATCTGTGGATGGCACACTGTTATGGAGGATCTGTGAATAACACACTGTTATGGGGAATCTGTGGATGACACATTGTTATGGGGGATCTGTGGATGGCACACTGTTATGGGGATCTGTGGATGACACACTGTTATGGAGGATCTGTGGATGACACTTATGGGGGATCTGTGGATGACACACTGTTATGGGGGATCTGTGGATGACACACTGTTATGGGAGATCTGTGGATGACACACTGTTATGGAGGATCTGTGGATGACACACTGTTATGGGGGATCTGTGGATGACACACTGTTATGGGAGATCTGTAGATGACACACTTTTGGGGGGATAAGCGGATGACACACTGTTATGGGGAATCGGTGGATTACACACTGTTATATCTGCGGATGAGACACTGTGATTGGGGATCTGGTTGCAATACTGCTGCAATGTGTAAGATGGTTCTACAGATGCCTTTTTTAGCAGCCCTGTTCAGCTCCCCCCCCCCCCCCCCCAAGTACTGAAGAAAAAAAAAAGACACTGCTAATTTGGATTCAGATGTGGACCTCAGATTCTTAATCTATACTCCAACGCCCCGCCCCCATTAACAATGCAGACCACCTAAACAATGCCGTCCTCATAGTTTAAAGGGGTTGTCTGGGCTCAGAGCTGAACCCTAACATATCCCCATCTTTACCCCTCCGGCCCCTATGATATGAGCATCGGAGCATTTCATGCTCTGATGCTCTCCCTTGCCCTGTGCTGAATCGCACATTGTTGAATAACACACTGCTAGGCAGAGGCCTCCGCCCAGCAGTGTATTCAGTGATGTCACAGGCACTGATGGGCCCGCTTTAGCCTGCCCTAGCCACTTTACAGGCTAAGGCAGCGCTAAAGCCTGCCCATCAGTGCCGGTGACGTCACTGGGCTCACTGCTGGACTCACAAGCACGCCGTTTGGTTGTGCCATAAAAGTGCTGCAGACCTAGCTCATACTGGAGTCGCACATAGCTCCCATAGAGGGAACGAGGAGCTTACATAGAGAATATAGACAACACACACAGCTCACACAGGAGGCCCACTCTGGAAGCACAGCGGGCAGAGGGAGCTCACATATGGGGCACGGGGCACAGGGAGGGCACACATGAAGCTCGCACAGGGAGGGCACACATGGAGCTCACATAGGGAGGGCACACATGGAGCTCGCACAGGGAGGGCAGACATGGAGCTCGCACAGGGAGAGCACACAGAGGGGGCACAGGGAGCCCACACAGAGGGGGCACAGGGAACCCACACAGAAGGGGCACAGGTGGCAAGGGAAACTCACTGAGGGGGCACAGGGGTGCTCCTCCCACAAAGAACGTCCTGATGCCGGTCTGTGCCATCAGGATTGTGAATAATGCTATGGAGTCACGGAGGTCTGGTGAGACGGGGAGACTGTGCGGGGAAGCTTGGGGGACCTGATGCAGCATGTTAGAGAGGCACCCGGGGAGCATGTGGAGGAGAAAAATAATTAAAAAAGGCTTCCACCGTTAGCACAACTAAGTATCAAACTGCAGAGGACCCCTTTCGGAAATGGGGCCATGGGCAATTGCCCTGTTTGCCCCCCCTTAACGCCGGCCCTGCTTGCCCTAATGTGTCTGATAGTCCCTGCCTAAAAGCAGAGTAATCGCCCCAAAAGGGGCGGCCCCACTTATTGGTGGCTGTTTCTCGTAAGTAACTCTCCCTTCCTAGACTGGTATCCCATACATCGTTCACTGCAAGGTCCCAACGTGTTTCCCCTATCTCAGAAGAGATAGGTTCACCAGGGGAGTTCAATAAGAATAGGCATAATAGCCTGTAAGATGTACCAGTAGATAGATAGATAGGTTGGCCACTTAAAGCGTTCCTCTTTTGGTATGGCATTTGTTTCATAATTAATGATTGTTCTATTTATCTCATTCTGAAGTGCTTAGATACGTATATACGAATAAGTTATTCAAGATTACGGTTATGCAGACTTCAATATAGATTTTAGATTCAGGATATATTTTCTATTTTTTCAGTGCCATGGGTAATGTTATGATTGATTCTTTCATTCTATATTGATGTAAGAGGGACGTGTGGTGGTTCCACCCCTGGTTGGTATTCTCATCTCTGTAACTATTGGGGTTACTTTAATTATTTTTTATCGGATATTCAATAAATAAATGTTTTTATGGGTAAACAGTTTATTGGCTCAGTTGCAGTTTATTTCTGATTGACCATCTAATATCCTGCCTGCAGAATGGTAGGATCACAGGCTTTCCCAAAAAGGTCAATTAGCGGCTCCATGTCTTTCATGACATGTTAAGTCTATGATGGACCGAGAGATCGCCCTGACCAGAAACCTGATATTACCGAAACAGACCTGCATCCTCTACATCACCAAAGTCTCTACCCAACCCAAGATTACAACCACTGAATCATGGTATAGATCTGGAACCCACAGACTTGTTGGCATCGGTAAGTAACTTTTCTAAGTTTGATCATCTTTATGTACTGATTGTAATAATGTCTTCTCATGCGATAATACAGTATATGTATTTGTAGTAAGTACTTAGATAATCACCAAAGTGTCGGGATAATCACACCCCACAAACATTGGCCTTTTAGCCTATGGGCCCCGTAACTTTGCAGCGTCTATAGTTATACCCATTAATAAGGGGGGTTTGCTAATTTATTATTTTAAGTTGGTCCTAGAGACCTGATTATCAGGCAGTTGTGTCCCAGGAACATGTGTCAGACTATCAGACGATAGGGACCGCATCCATGAGAAGACCTTCTATCATCATTGGGTATATTGATGATTTGTGATTTTTCTGCTTCTTGATATTTATGGTGTTTTCTGTATAATTTGGACACAGCGATATTCACTGGTCACAACTGGAAATAAAAACAGCCTGGGGTTAAGAAGACAATTGCAGAAGATCGAATCACCAGAGGTCTGAGACAAAATGAGGTGCAGAATAAACCATCTCCTGATCTTCACCAGTGACCTCTGCAAGAAGGTATTGGTCTTAAGAACCAAAAAGATCCCTAAATAAGGTAAGATCCTTGTTACAGGAGTCATAAAATGTAATGATTTATGACAGGAGCTCATAATAATAACAGATATAAGTTCTGGAGACACCAAAGTGATGACACATAATAATTTAGGGTCTAGATTCTCCATGAAGATGAGCAGTGGCCATTAGTGGAAAATCATCCAAATCGCCTAATACATGGCATATAAGTATAATAAAATTCTAACTGCCTGCAATCACCACTAGGGGGAGCTAGCATTGACGTTGAGATGTAGATCACCTTGAGCAATGGCTCCCAGAATTTTGACTATGGAAGTGTGTAAGAACTTTTGGCGATTTGTATCAGGAAAACTGAGCTCAAAACCCTATAAAAAAATATATGAAAATAATCAGCCGACAATTATAAGGTTTATTCTGTTTATGTTGGATACAGCAGTGGGTCCTAGAACAAAAATAACAGCTATAACAGTCAATGACATTGATAAGCGTTGGTATCTATCTTAGAAACATGTCTCCAAGTTTAATACAGTTAAAAGGATTACAATGACCCACAGTAACTGGGAGTAAATTGTGTATTACTTACATGGAATTTTCTGCTGCTCCATGTTCAGTCATAATTCTTTATATTTTTTGTATCTGCAGATTACTGTACCAGAGCGGGGCTCTCACTGTGTCCCTGCAATGAATATGGGATACAGGTGGAAGTGATGACTCTACCACAAGTCAGCGACATGGTGTCCACCTTGTCAGGATCAGATGACCTGCGCTTCAGCAAGAGGCAGATTCCGGGCTCGGTCTCTGCACTCACCCACCGGACTTTCTGCAGTCAGACATATTCACTAAAGAAGTGCGTTTCCTGCTGCATCAAAGGCAGATTCCAAGCTTGGTCTCTGCAATAACCACTGGACTTGACATACACTGGACTTTCTGGAGACAAATGTATTCACCAAAGAAGTGAGTTTCCTGCTGCATTAAGAGGCAGATTCCGGGCTCGGTCTCTGCATCCACCACTGGACTTGTCATTCATCGGACTTTCCGCAGTCAGATGTATTAGCCGAAGAAGTGAGTTTTCTGCTGCATCAAAAGGCTTGGTCTCTGCAGACGTCAATGCACTTGACATTCACCATTGATTCAAGGAAAAATCTACCATCCTTGTCAGGTGCCATTGTTTTCCTCCACTGCCTAGTGAAAGGGCAGTCCTTCAGCCATGGTTCCCTAGAAGTTTCCTCCACTGGAGGTTTTTCCTCTCCTAAATGCTGAAGGCCCGACTCTTCATGAGTCAAAGGCCAATCATCAACAGGGCCACATTTAAGACCAGTGCCCTGACTTCTAATAAGAACATCTGCTGTATATTTGATACCTTGCAGTTAATAAAGAAGTCAGTGTATATTAAGTAGTGGTGTGTCTGATCCTCTTTATGAATCTTCATATTCAACTGGATGGGGATGCAGGGTGTCAGACCCCTACAGGAAAGGGGATATTTATCTGATTGGTGGGGACTGATGGGTCCCCCATGATCATGAGAATGGGGGTCCTGTGTCCCCAAAGAAATGGAATGGTAGGTCAACCATGTTCCCTTCTGCTTCATTCAATGTCTATGGTACTGAGCATTGTACTTGGCTATCTCCAGCAGTCCCATAGAGAGTGAACATTGTAGCTATGTGCACGCTCGACCTGCCACTTCATTCATAAGGGGACACAGGATTCAGTTCTCATGATCAGTGGTGGTTCCAGATTTTCTGTGGATAGAGGAAAGTTTTGTATCTCCAGAACACCTACCTATTGAAGTCAACAGGTCCGCGAAAAATGTGGATGTAACATGGACCACATCTGCGATTTGCAGATGGCAGAACAGATATGGTTGCGCGCATGGGGCCTTATACAGATTCTACTTAAAAAAAAAAAAAAAAATGTCTCGCTGCTGGGAGCTGGGCTGGCCAATCAGCATTAGCAGTGCTTGCAGAACCTGCTGCTGATTGGCTTGCCTAGCGCCCAGCAAAGAAACTTTAGTGTCCTGTGCCATGGGAGTCGGGATTTCATTTCTCTGCAAGCAACTTGCAAGTGACAGTGTAGAGGATGCTGAGAGTGACTTCTGCGGAAACAATGACTTTAGGTGACAAGTGACTGTGCTGTCAGTAATACAGTATGTGTTTTGAGTGTGAATAAACCCCTCATTTCCAGTGCTGAACCCCCAGTTCTGATGCAGAGTTCTACTCTCTCGGCTCTGCAGATGAACCTGAATCTTCACCCTTTCAGTCACCGACACAGTGTAACATCGCCATGCTCTCCTCTGTGCACTCAGGTAACGTAAGTGTCTGTGTCAGCTTCATGCCCTGATGTAAAGAAACATTGTTTGTCCTGCTTTACACTGCAGCTTACCTCTGTAAGGGCATTACTATGATCAGTGTCCGAGCCCAGTGACAACCCCTTATTCCCTTCCTCCTTCCCCCTCTTCCATCCCAGTCTTGTGATTTTTGTACAGGCTTTTTTTATTAAGTTTATTTTGTCTTGTTCTGTGTAGCTAGATAGCATACAGAATATGTATTCAAGATTAATGTAGTGCATAATATGTTCTTTGAATGGTTTAAAGGGGTTGTCTCACTTCAGCAAGTGGCATTCATCATGTAGAGAAAGTTAACACAAGCCACTTACTAATGTATTGTTATTTGTGTTGATCGAAGTCCATGAATTTCAGGATAAATTAGATTCGCTGCAAAGCCAAATTTCCTCGTGCTTCTTGGTAGCAAATTGATTTTACCTGAAAAACCCCAAAAATATACTTACCTCATGAAGATCTCACACAAAATCCAGTGTGTGGTGATGGACAATGTCACAACGCTGACAGATGTGATGACGTCATCAAGGCAGCGCGAGATTTCGTTCCTGATCTTCCATCAAGATGGCAGCAGCTGGCCTGTCGTGAGCAAATGGATGAGGTAAGTATGATTAAAAAAAAATAATTTAACACTTTGTTATTATCGCGGCTCCCTGTCATCGCACCCACTACTTACAAAGAAAAACTTTTAAAGATAATATAGTGAAAAACATAAATAAATTTAAAAAAGTAGACATATTAGGTATCGCCACGTCCATAAGAATCTGCTCTATTAAAATACCCCCCCTAACCCTTTAGATGAACACGGTAAAAAAAAAAAAAAAAGGGTATTTTTTTGTTACCTTACATCACAAAAAATTGTAATAGCAAGTGATCAAAAAGTCATATGCCCCCCAAATTAGTGCCAATAAAACCGTCCTCTGATCCCGCCAAAAAATTAGCCCCTACCTAAGATAATCGGCTAAAAAAAAAATAAAAAAAAAGACTCAAACTATGGAGATACTATACTGTTTTTTTTTGGTTTATAAAAAGATAATATAAAGTGTAAAACATAAATAAAAAATAAAAAAGTAGACATATTAGGTATCTCCGCGTCCATAAGAATCTGCTCTATAAAAATACCCCCCTAACCCCTCAGATGAACACGGTCAAAAAAAGAAAATTAAAACGGTGCCAAAAAGCTTTGGGCAAATTTTCCATTTAAATCAGTTTTTTTCCAGTAACAAAGCAAGGGTTAACAGCCAAACAAAACTTAATATTTATTACACTGATTCTGCAGTTTACAGAAACACCCCATATGTGGTCGTAAACTGCTGTAAGACCAAACAGCAGGGCGCAGAAGGAAAGGAACGTCGTATGGTTTCTGGAAGGCAGATTTTGATGGCCTTTTTTTTTGGCACCATGTCCCATTTGAAGCCCCCCCTGATGCACCCCTAGAGGAGAAACTCCATAAAAGCGACCCCCATCTAAGAAACTACACCCCTCAAGGTATTCAAAACTGATTTTACAAACTTTATTAACCCTTTAGGTGTTCCTCAACAGTTTATGGCAAATGGACATGAAATTTCAGAATTTCTATTTTTGGTAACCTTGCATCACAAAAATGTAATATAGATAAACCAAAAATCATATGTACCCTAAAAATAGTCCCAACAAAACTGCCACCTTATCCCGTAGTTTCCAAAATGGGGTCACTTTTATGGAATTTCTATTCTAGGGGTGCATCAGGGGTGGCTTCAAATGGGACATGGTATAAATAAACCAGTCCAGCAAAATCTGCCTTCCAAAAACCATACGGTGCACCTTTCCCTCTACGCCCTACTGTGTGCCCGTACAGTAGTTTACGGCCACATATGGGGTGTTTATAAAAACTACAGAATCGGGGCAATAAATATAGCATTTTGTTTGGCTGTTAACCCTTGCTTTGTTACTGGAAAAAATGGATTAAAATGGAAAATTTGCCCAAAAATTTAAATTCTCAAATTTCATCTCCATTTGTCAATAACTCTTGTGCAACACCTAAAGGGTTAACAAAGTTTGTAAAATCAGTTTTGAATACCTTGAGGGGTGTAGTTTCTTAGATGGGGTCACTTTTATGGAGTTTCTACTCTAGGGGTGCATCAGGGGGGCTTCAAATGGGACATGGTGTAAATAAACCAGTCCAGCAAAATCTGCCTTCCAAAAACCATACGGCGCACCTTTCCCTCTACGCCCTACTGTGTGCCCGTACAGTAGTTTACGGCCACATATGGGGTGTTTATGCAAACTACAGAATCGGGGCAATAAATATAGCATTTTGTTTGGCTGTTAACCCTTGCTTCTCCATTTGTCAATAACTCTTGTGCAACACCTAAAGGGTTAACAAAGTTTGTAAAATCAGTTTTGAATACCTTGAGGGGTGTAGTTTCTTAGATGGGTAATATAGTAGACCAGTGTCGCACACTCGGTGGTGGTGCGTGGACTCGGTATCCCACCCCGTATATATGATAAAATAAACTCCAGCAAAATTTGCTTTGGTGTTGTTGTTATTTATTGTAATGCAGCAAAGTAACACTTTGTGTGACGTTTCGGCACAATAGCCTTTTTCAAACTGTGTAAGTACAGAAAAATGCAGAAAATTACAATCAGTGGTTGTATGATAAAACAACAAAATGACATGATTAACAAACAGTGAGTATACGTATAAGCAGGATATTGCTGCATTTGTGGGAGGGGAGGCTAATTACAAGGCTATTCATACGTACCTGTGGGCCAGGCTGGCTGATTACTAGGCTATTTATAGGCACCTGTGGGTCCAGGCTGATGCCGATTCAGCTGATTTCACTACCTCTGAGTCAGCTCTAGGATACAGCAGCATGGTGTGGAGGCTCCTTATGGCTGGGCGACAGCAGAATGTCTCAGGAGGGCGCTAGTATTCATGGTAGGATCGGAGTTGTTTGCACGGGACCCACGCTGCGGTCCGCGACATATAGCGCTCTGGGATGAAGCAGAGTTTGGGCGCTAATGGTCAAACGATGGTTGTTAGTATTGTTTTGTCTGGCTATTCAGAGGTCTGGTGGGGCCATTGCATACAGTTATTGGGGTAGCATGTGCTTAGAGTAGGCATGGTTGTATGTTTTCCGATACCTAGTTTACATGCAGGGCGCGTATCTGCAGTGGGCTCAAGCTATGCACACTGTGTTAAGTAATGGTAAATATGGATCAATGGTCGATAAAAAAAAACAAAAAAAAAACCCTGCAGCATTGTATGGCAGCTCGTTCATATCTGGGTAACAGCAATAGGTGCCATGTGAATGCTGGCGCTCACGGTAGCATCGACCTTGCTGCACAGGACTCGCACTGCGGTCCGCGATTTGCAGTGTTCTGGGACGAAGGGGGTTTTGCGCTAATGGTCGAATGATTGTGGTTAGGGTTGGTACCTTTAAAACTACAATATATGAACTTGTATACGTATCTAAGTTGATACATTTATTTGTATGCACTTTTTTATACTCACTGGTCTAAACAGTGAAGGTACACGTATATACATAATAGGTGATCTGTTTTCACATAACATGGATTTTTTATATTTTTCACCTGATACATGAATTATCAGTGGTATTTATACTGAGGGTCACACATATAACAAATATATATATACATTTTTTATGGATTGGTATATATTCTTTAATTTATGCACTTTGCACTTTTTTACTATTACTTTTAATATTAGATTATTTATAGAGGTAATAGATAGGTATGAGCCCTATATTACAGATGTATATCTGCTATCATAATAATGAGAGAGAGGATGCCTTATCCATCGGTCTAATGGCACTGCTGTGGAATAAGCTGTTATATGACATGTGTATGTAGTGAATAATTTTGTATATTAACTTCCCTATATTAATTTCTTTTTCAGTCTTGTATGTCCATATCAAATGATTAATGCATGTGTTTATCCGGTACATTTTGATTGCGTGTGTACGTTCTTTCGGCCTGTCAAATACACGGACATACCAATATGATGGATTCGAATCACATAGTAAGGTTGGATGACGTTACTGAGCTGCGACTAGTTTGTGCGCGCTCAAGTGACGTCATTCGGATCACGTGACCAGAAGCGGATCACATGTTTCCGGGTGGTCACGTGTTCCTCTAGATGCCGGCATCCAGGAAGTCCATCTGAGTAAATCCGGCGCAGTCCGGTGATGCAGGAATAATGATCACCGGTATGTTGATTGGCTGATGTTTGTATTTAAACCATGTCCTCCAGTGATGACGCTACCCCCAGACGAAGGTACGCCGAAACGCGCGTTGGGGTTGGCGCCATCCTGGAGGAGACTTTGTATGGGTAAATGTCCCCTTTCCTTCATTATGTACGATTCTTTGTATGCATAGTCATGTCTTTTGAACAATTGTTCTAGGATAGGGACTCCGTTCATTATATGTCTCCTCCAGTGATGTTGCTTTTTATCTCCTGCACTGATTCTTTTAATCATGTATGTTGTTTAATGTGATTTTGTAATAAAGAATAATTTAGTACCAGCGGTCTGGCATTTTCTATGTAGGTTATTTATATGTATTTATTGCCACAGGCTAGGACAGCACTTTAATGTGGATCCAATTTATGGTTGAGGTATCTATTTCGGTAGTGTACCTTTAAAACTACGTCTGTGTGTCTGCATTACATTTTGTCCTATACACCATTCACTACTAGAGCTGCGTTCATACGTCCGCTGTTGCGTTACGTTAATACTCTGCTCATTTCAGATTGCTTTATACCATGCTCTTCATGCTCGTACTCAGAGCTGTGCCCATACCATGTTTTAGACACCACTCACATCCAGAGCTGCATTCACCCCGTGTTATACTCTGCTTCCACTTGAAGCTGCATTTCTTTTCATTTCTGCATCATGGTTACTCACTATTCTTACTAGGGCAAACAGCACACCGCTCTGATACTACTCTTCCGATAAACATAGCTACTTTCTTTTCAGGCTTACATTTCTTTCCTTGGTGGTTTGTTACATTCCATAGGTCTACTTTTTCTGTTCACTTAAAAAAAAAAAAAAAATTTGTGGTGTTCTTTAGTCCTGGTTTGCATTCACTAAGACTGGTCTCCTTGACTTCTGGTTCGTATTCACTCAGATTGGTATCCTGCCCCAGTTAACCAAATGGCTCCCCAGCGGTCAGTGGGCCAATAGGAGTAAGGCCCTACTATATTTTCACAGTAGTTCATTCATTTTGTCACGATAAGGGTCTTCTCTTAGCGAACTGCAATGCCTCTGGTTCTTGTTTTTCTCCCATCTGTTTCAGTATTGCGGTTGGTTTAATGTTTCGTTTATACGCGTGGTAGAGTCTCACGCATGGCTTCTCCGTTTTTAGTCTCACGCATGGCTCCGCCATTAGAGTCTCTCACGTATGGCTTCTCCGTTTTAGTTTTACACGTATGACTCCGCCATTAGTCCCTAACGGGTGACTCCGTCATTAGTCTCTCACAGATGACTCCGCCATTAGTCGCTCACGTATGGCTTCTCAGTTTTAGTTTACACATATGGCTTCGCCATTAGAGTCTCTCACGCATGGCTTCTCCGTTTTAGGTTTACACATATGACTCCGCCATTAGAGTCTCTCACGCATGGCTTCTCTGGTTTAGTTACACGTATGACTCCGCCATTAGTCTTTCACGGATGACGCCATTAGTCTCTCACGCATGGCTTCTCCGCCATTAGTCTCTCACGGATGACTCCGCCATTAGTCTCTCACGGATGACTCCGCCATTAGTCTCTCACGGATGACTCCGCCATTAGTCTCTCACGGATGACTCCGCCATTAGTCTCTCACGGATGACTCCGCCATTAGTCTCTCACGGATGACTCCGCCATTAGTCTCTCACGGATGACTCCGCCATTAGTCTCTCACGGATGACTCCGCCATTAGTCTCTCACGGATGACTCCGCCATTAGTCTCTCACGGATGACTCCGCCATTAGTCTCTCACGCATGGCTTCTCCGTTTTAGGTTTACACGCATGGCTCCGCCATTAGAGTCTCTCACGCATGGCTCCGCCATTAGAGTCTCTCACGCATGGCTCCGCCATTAGAGTCTCTCACGCATGGCTCCGCCATTAGAGTCTCTCACGCATGGCTCCGCCATTAGAGTCTCTCACGCATGGCTCCGCCATTAGAGTCTCTCACGCATGGCTCCGCCATTAGAGTCTCTCACGCATGGCTCCGCCATTAGAGTCTCTCACGCATGGCTCCGCCATTAGAGTCTCTCACGCATGGCTCCGCCATTAGAGTCTCTCACGCATGGCTCCGCCATTAGAGTCTCTCACGCATGGCTCCGCCATTAGAGTCTCTCACGCATGGCTCCGCCATTAGAGTCTCTCACGCATGGCTCCGCCATTAGAGTCTCTCACGCATGGCTCCGCCATTAGAGTCTCTCACGCATGGCTCCGCCATTAGAGTCTCTCACGCATGGCTCCGCCATTAGAGTCTCTCACGCATGGCTCCGCCATTAGAGTCTCTCACGCATGGCTCCGCCATTAGAGTCTCTCACGCATGGCTCCGCCATTAGAGTCTCTCACGCATGGCTCCGCCATTAGAGTCTCTCACGCATGGCTCCGCCATTAGAGTCTCTCACGCATGGCTCCGCCATTAGAGTCTCTCACGCATGGCTCCGCCATTAGAGTCTCTCACGCATGGCTCCGCCATTAGAGTCTCTCACGCATGGCTCCGCCATTAGAGTCTCTCACGCATGGCTCCGCCATTAGAGTCTCTCACGCATGGCTCCGCCATTAGAGTCTCTCACGCATGGCTCCGCCATTAGAGTCTCTCACGCATGGCTCCGCCATTAGAGTCTCTCACGCATGGCTCCGCCATTAGAGTCTCTCACGCATGGCTCCGCCATTAGAGTCTCTCACGCATGGCTCCGCCATTAGAGTCTCTCACGCATGGCTCCGCCATTAGAGTCTCTCACGCATGGCTCCGCCATTAGAGTCTCTCACGCATGGCTCCGCCATTAGAGTCTCTCACGCATGGCTCCGCCATTAGAGTCTCTCACGCATGGCTCCGCCATTAGAGTCTCTCACGCATGGCTCCGCCATTAGAGTCTCTCACGCATGGCTCCGCCATTAGAGTCTCTCACGCATGGCTCCGCCATTAGAGTCTCTCACGCATGGCTCCGCCATTAGAGTCTCTCACGCATGGCTCCGCCATTAGAGTCTCTCACGCATGGCTCCGCCATTAGAGTCTCTCACGCATGGCTCCGCCATTAGAGTCTCTCACGCATGGCTCCGCCATTAGAGTCTCTCACGCATGGCTCCGCCATTAGAGTCTCTCACGCATGGCTCCGCCATTAGAGTCTCTCACGCATGGCTCCGCCATTAGAGTCTCTCACGCATGGCTCCGCCATTAGAGTCTCTCACGCATGGCTCCGCCATTAGAGTCTCTCACGCATGGCTCCGCCATTAGAGTCTCTCACGCATGGCTCCGCCATTAGAGTCTCTCACGCATGGCTCCGCCATTAGAGTCTCTCACGCATGGCTCCGCCATTAGAGTCTCTCACGCATGGCTCCGCCATTAGAGTCTCTCACGCATGGCTCCGCCATTAGAGTCTCTCACGCATGGCTCCGCCATTAGAGTCTCTCACGCATGGCTCCGCCATTAGAGTCTCTCACGCATGGCTCCGCCATTAGAGTCTCTCACGCATGGCTCCGCCATTAGAGTCTCTCACGCATGGCTCCGCCATTAGAGTCTCTCACGCATGGCTCCGCCATTAGAGTCTCTCACGCATGGCTCCGCCATTAGAGTCTCTCACGCATGGCTCCGCCATTAGAGTCTCTCACGCATGGCTCCGCCATTAGAGTCTCTCACGCATGGCTCCGCCATTAGAGTCTCTCACGCATGGCTCCGCCATTAGAGTCTCTCACGCATGGCTCCGCCATTAGAGTCTCTCACGCATGGCTCCGCCATTAGAGTCTCTCACGCATGGCTCCGCCATTAGAGTCTCTCACGCATGGCTCCGCCATTAGAGTCTCTCACGCATGGCTCCGCCATTAGAGTCTCTCACGCATGGCTCCGCCATTAGAGTCTCTCACGCATGGCTCCGCCATTAGAGTCTCTCACGCATGGCTCCGCCATTAGAGTCTCTCACGCATGGCTCCGCCATTAGAGTCTCTCACGCATGGCTCCGCCATTAGAGTCTCTCACGCATGGCTCCGCCATTAGAGTCTCTCACGCATGGCTCCGCCATTAGAGTCTCTCACGCATGGCTCCGCCATTAGAGTCTCTCACGCATGGCTCCGCCATTAGAGTCTCTCACGCATGGCTCCGCCATTAGAGTCTCTCACGCATGGCTCCGCCATTAGAGTCTCTCACGCATGGCTCCGCCATTAGAGTCTCTCACGCATGGCTCCGCCATTAGAGTCTCTCACGCATGGCTCCGCCATTAGAGTCTCTCACGCATGGCTCCGCCATTAGAGTCTCTCACGCATGGCTCCGCCATTAGAGTCTCTCACGCATGGCTCCGCCATTAGAGTCTCTCACGCATGGCTCCGCCATTAGAGTCTCTCACGCATGGCTCCGCCATTAGAGTCTCTCACGCATGGCTCCGCCATTAGAGTCTCTCACGCATGGCTCCGCCATTAGAGTCTCTCACGCATGGCTCCGCCATTAGAGTCTCTCACGCATGGCTCCGCCATTAGAGTCTCTCACGCATGGCTCCGCCATTAGAGTCTCTCACGCATGGCTCCGCCATTAGAGTCTCTCACGCATGGCTCCGCCATTAGAGTCTCTCACGCATGGCTCCGCCATTAGAGTCTCTCACGCATGGCTCCGCCATTAGAGTCTCTCACGCATGGCTCCGCCATTAGAGTCTCTCACGCATGGCTCCGCCATTAGAGTCTCTCACGCATGGCTCCGCCATTAGAGTCTCTCACGCATGGCTCCGCCATTAGAGTCTCTCACGCATGGCTCCGCCATTAGAGTCTCTCACGCATGGCTCCGCCATTAGAGTCTCTCACGCATGGCTCCGCCATTAGAGTCTCTCACGCATGGCTCCGCCATTAGAGTCTCTCACGCATGGCTCCGCCATTAGAGTCTCTCACGCATGGCTCCGCCATTAGAGTCTCTCACGCATGGCTCCGCCATTAGAGTCTCTCACGCATGGCTCCGCCATTAGAGTCTCTCACGCATGGCTCCGCCATTAGAGTCTCTCACGCATGGCTCCGCCATTAGAGTCTCTCACGCATGGCTCCGCCATTAGAGTCTCTCACGCATGGCTCCGCCATTAGAGTCTCTCACGCATGGCTCCGCCATTAGAGTCTCTCACGCATGGCTCCGCCATTAGAGTCTCTCACGCATGGCTCCGCCATTAGAGTCTCTCACGCATGGCTCCGCCATTAGAGTCTCTCACGCATGGCTCCGCCATTAGAGTCTCTCACGCATGGCTCCGCCATTAGAGTCTCTCACGCATGGCTCCGCCATTAGAGTCTCTCACGCATGGCTCCGCCATTAGAGTCTCTCACGCATGGCTCCGCCATTAGAGTCTCTCACGCATGGCTCCGCCATTAGAGTCTCTCACGCATGGCTCCGCCATTAGAGTCTCTCACGCATGGCTCCGCCATTAGAGTCTCTCACGCATGGCTCCGCCATTAGAGTCTCTCACGCATGGCTCCGCCATTAGAGTCTCTCACGCATGGCTCCGCCATTAGAGTCTCTCACGCATGGCTCCGCCATTAGAGTCTCTCACGCATGGCTCCGCCATTAGAGTCTCTCACGCATGGCTCCGCCATTAGAGTCTCTCACGCATGGCTCCGCCATTAGAGTCTCTCACGCATGGCTCCGCCATTAGAGTCTCTCACGCATGGCTCCGCCATTAGAGTCTCTCACGCATGGCTCCGCCATTAGAGTCTCTCACGCATGGCTCCGCCATTAGAGTCTCTCACGCATGGCTCCGCCATTAGAGTCTCTCACGGATGACTCCTCAGTTTTAGTTTACACATGTGGCTTCGCCATTAGAGTCTCTCACGCATGGCTTCTCCGTTTAGGTTTACGCATACGGCTCCGCCATTAGAGTCTCTCACGCGTGGCTCAGCCATTAGAGTCTGCCGCGCATGACTTCTCCGTTTAGATTTTACACACATAAACTCCTCCATTCGAGGCCGGCTGCGTGGTCCCACCACAAGTTGTTGGGTATAAAAGGAAATCGTTGTTTTCTTTATAAGCCGTCATCCCGAGCCTGCCTTTGCGGACATCACCTTCTCCTAGGCAGACTTACTTCATCTACAAACTCGGGCTGAGGGTGTTGGTGTCCGGCCTAAGTCCTGGGTATCGGTCTGTGTTCCAGTAGGAGGTACAGTAACAAGGCGCAAATTACGAAGTCTACCACGTCTACAGACACGACAAAGCATATCACGACTACAGGCACAGTATACATAGTTTATCACGACCTTAAGCTTATTTTCTGTTACAACCGCAGGTATGGTGTACATCTGTCCTTATTACAGGCAACATTAGCTCGTTAATCGAAATAGGCATGTATTCCTGTTTGTGGTTCCCAAGGCCTGGTGAGTTTACACATTTCAATTAATCTACTACTAGAGTAAGACGGCGTACATCGTGTTCTAATTTTTGGCTCCTTTATAAAAAATAATAAAATAAGAATAAAAGTGTGGCCTGGGGAATAAGTAGCGGTGAAGTATTTTGCCACCAGGAACAGTTGGTGTCCTATCAGAGCCCTTGGCGAATGTTGGAGTTAATTTAGGCCCTTCCTACAGATTCACCATTGTTTGTTTCAGTCTGCAGCTTTCAGGATTCAGTCCTTCTCATTGTATGGTCACGTGTTAGTGTACATAGGAGTAAATCATTTCTGGTTACCGGCCACTCGTTCAATCACATCAGCATTAACCATCTCCAAGAACGATGTGCCGATGCACAAGACAAAGAGGTAAGGTAGATGGTAGTCACTGTGTTTTATACGGTCTATTCCGCACCTTCATCGTGAAAGGTCTTTTCGTTCAAAGTGGGTGTCGTAACGGTATGTATATATTTACTCTAAACTAAGGTCTGCTCTTTTTGGCCACTTTAGGCTGCCCTTCCACAGCAGTTATGGCATAATTCTACTGCTCGTTGTAGATAGGGTTAGATAGGTTAGGTTCACCTTTCTGATAGCCGATCCGACCACAAATAGATATACATATAAATAGATATATACAAGATATATACAAGGTGAACATCAAGAGAAGGAGTCTCAGGATCTTGATAAGAAGCCCCTGATGTAGGCTGAACAATTTCTTATGGATCATATTTAAGGAAAAATGTCAGAAGCCACAGATATAGCACTCTTAATCATATAATACAGCAGGGAATAGAATATAAAGACACAAGTCCAAAAAAGATGTAGAAAATGAAATCATTGATGAAAAAATTGATGCAAGAGGAAAAAGTCCAGGAGCGGCCCCCTAGCATATGTCATTACACATAGGAATCCGGATTATCATAGTACATATATAGGGAGTCCGTGGATGGAGCAGAGGGAGCATCAGAGAGGTAGGACACAATAAGTGTATTGAGGAACAAAGTAAGAAGGTAAGATCCAGGCACCACACTTACCACAAGCCGCTCTGGAGGAAGGAGCCATATAATGCTGCGCTGAGGAGAGGTACAGCATACAACTGTATGCGATCGGTATAAGCGCACCATATTGTGGCTAAAGCGGTGCTTATATAGGCCAATCGAGCGCGAACGGCACTTCCGGTATCGCAAAACCGGAAGTGGTGTGTTCCAATTGCGTTCACGGGCAGGAAGTGACGTTTGGTGTGTGTGATGCGATTCATCAGCGTTCCACAGGCAGGAAGTGCGTTCCACCAGCAGAAAATGGGTGATATTAGAGCACTGAGCGTGATGGGACCTATATCAATGCATCCAGGATGTCAAAAAGGGAACAAACAGAGGGAAGGGGGTAGAGGGAAAGAGAAGGGGAAATCTATACATGTGTAATATCTTAAACTCTATATGGATTAGCTATATCATGAACGCTATATGGATTAGCTATATAATATAATAGCGTGAAATCCGACTGGGTGAAATTAGAGACAGATTCAGGGAACGAGGCTACCCTGAACACATCCTTGGGGACACGAGCCCCACAGCGCCCCGGCCCACCAAGACTATCACTAAGACTACCCTAACTCGCATTCCATTTGTACATACATGCCATCCTAGTATCAACAAGGTTCTGAACAGCATCCGTAATCATTGGCCCATATTACAGAAGGCATTCCCTACAATGCTGTATCTCTCCTCAGCGCAGCATTATATGGCTCCTTCCTCCAGAGCGGCTGGTGGTAAGTGTGGTGCCTGGATCTTACTTTCTTACTTTGTTCCTCAATACACTTATTGTGTCCTACCTCTCTGATGCTCCCTCTGCTCCATCCACGGACTCCCTATATATGTACTATGATAATCCGGATTCCTATGTGTAATGACATATGCTAGGGGGCCGCTCCTGGACTTTTTCCTCTTGCATCAATTTTTTCATCAATGCTTTCATTTTCTACATCTTTTTTGGACTTGTCTTTATATTTCATTCCCGGCTGTATTATATGATTAAGAGTGCTATATCTGTGGCTTCTGACATTTTTCCTTAAATATGCTCCATAAGAAATTGTTCTTCCGCCTACACCAGGGGCTTCTTATCAAGATCCTGAGACTCCTTCTCTTGATGTTATTATTATTTATTATTAAAGCGCCATTCATTCCATAGCGCTGTACATATGATAAGCGGTGCACATACATAATACAGACAATTGCACCAATCATAAACAAGACAAGTTACAAACTGGTACAGAAGGAGAGAGGGCCCTGCCCTTGAGGGCTTACAATCTACATGGTATGGGAGAAGGACACAGTAGGTGCGAGTTAAGTTGGTCATGGCGGTATAGAGGCAGCAGGGTCACTGGTTGTAGGCTTGTCTGTAGAGGTGGGTTTTCAGGTTTCTTTTGAAGGATTCCAATGTAGGTGAGAGTCTGATATGTTGGGGTAGCGAGTTCCAGATTGTGGGGGATGCACAGGAGAAATCTTGGAGTCGATTGTGGGAAGAGGCGATAAGAGGAGAGGAGAGAAGGAGGTCTTGTGAGGATCGGAGAGTGCGTGTGGGGATGTATCGGGAAAGTAGCTCAGAGATGTAGGGAGGGGACAGGTTATGGATGGCCTTGTATGTATTTGTTAGTACTTTGAAGTGAATTTGCTGGGCAATGGGGAGCCAGTGAAGGGATTGGCAGAGGGGAGAGGCAGAGGAGTAATAGGGTGAGAGGTGGATTAGTCGGGCAGCATAGTTGAGGATAGATTGGAGGGGTGCGAGAGTGCTAGATGGAAGGCCACAGAGGAGAATGTTGCAGTAGTCTAGGCGGGAGATAATGAGGGCATGTACAAGAATTTTCGCAGATTCAAAGTTAAGGAAAGCACGGATGCGGGAGATGTTTTTGAGTTGGAGGCGGCAGGTGGTGGAAAGAGCTTGGATTTGCGGTCAGAAGGAAAGTGCAGAATCCAAGGTCACTCCAAGGCAGCGGAATTTGTTGACCGGGGAGAGTGTGCAGCCATTGATCATGATAGATAGGTCTGTTGAGGGGGTTGAAGAAGATGGGGGAAAGATTATAAATTCTGTCTTATCCATGTTAAGTTTTAGAAAGCGAGAGGCGAAGAAGGATGATATAGAAGATAGACATTGTGGTATTCGTGATAGTAAGGTGGTGATGTCTGGACCAGAGAGGTAGATTTGTGTGTCGTCAGCGTAGGAGTGATACTGAAAGCCATGGGACTCTATGAGCTGTCCCAGGCCAAAAGTGTAGATAGAGAAGAGCAGGGGTCCTAGGACAGAACCTTGCGGGACACCAACAGAGAGGGAATGAGACGAGGAGGTGGTGCGAGAGTGGGAGACGCTAAATGTCCGGTCTGTGAGGTATGATGTGATCCAGAAGAGGGCGAGGTCGGTGATGCCAAGAGATGAGAGAGTTTGCAACAGAAGGAGGTGGTCAACAGTGTCAAAGGCAGAGAACAGGTCAAGGAGAAGGACAGAGTATTGTTTCTTGGTTTTGGCTGTCAGTAGGTCATTGGTGACTTTGGTAAGGGCAGTCTCGGTCGAGTGGTGGGGTCGGAAGCCAGATTGTAGGCAGTCAAAGAGGGAGCAGGAGGAGAGGTGGGAGGACAGTTCTGAATGGACATGTTGTTCAAGTAGCTTTGAGGCATACGGAAGCAGTGATATGGGGCGATAACTGGACAAGGAAGATGGGTCAAGTGAAGGCTTTTTGAGGATGGGTGTAATGGTAGCATGTTTAAAAGCAGAGGGGAAGACACCAGAGTTTAGTGATAGGTTGAAGAGATGAGTTAGGGTTGGGATAAACACTGTGGTGAGGTTAGGGATGAGGTGGGATGGGATTGGGTCAAGTGCACAGGTGGTCAGATGAGAATTGGAGAGTAGAGTGGAGAGTTTTTCTTCTGTAATGGTGGAGAAGCAGGTTTTGGGAGAAGAGGACCGAGCAGTTGTGTAGAGGGTCTGTGGGGACTGTGTAGTGAAGCTTTCCCTGATGTTGACTATCTTTTGTTTGAAATATTTGGCAAAGTCCTCAGCTGAGAGGAGAGGGTGGGGGCGCTGGGGGACGGAGAAGGGAGTTAAAAGTGCTAAAAAGTTGTTTAGGGCTGTGTGACAGGGAAGATATGAGAGATGAGAAGTAGGCCTGTTTTGCATCAGCGAGTGAGGATTTAAATATGAGGAGGGATTGATTGTATGCGGTGAAATGATCTTTAGAATGGGATTTCTTCCATTGCCGCTCAGCAGCCCTGGAAGCTTGTCTGAGTTTTTTGGTCAGGTTGGTGTGCCAGGGTTGTCTGTTGATTTTTCGGGTTTTGTTGTGTGTGTGAGGGGGGCAACAGTGTCCAGAGCTGTACTTATTGTGGTGTTATACAGGGTGGTAGCAGCTTCTGGGTCTTGGAGGGAGCAGATGGTAGAGAGTGGGAGAAGAGAGTCAGAAAGCAAGCGAAAGTCTAGATGTTTAAGGTTCCTGCGGGGGTGTGTTAGTGTGTGGACCGGGGGAGCAGCAGAAGAGACCAGTGAACAGAAGCTGAGTAGGTTGTGGTCGGATAGGGGGAGAGGCGAATTAGAAAGATTAGATAGGGAGCAGAGGCGGGTAAAGATCAGATCCAGAGTGTGACCATCTCTGTGGGTGGGAACTGAAGACCACTGTGATAGGCCGAAGGAGGAAGAGAGTGACAGGAGTTTAGAGGCGGCCGAGTGGCATGTGTCAATAGGGATGTTGAAGTCACCCATGATGATAGTGGGGATGTCGGCAGAAAGAAAGTGTAGTAGCCAGGTGTTAAAGTGGTCAAGAAAGATGGTGGCTGGGCCTGGAGGGCGGTAAATGACAGCTACTTGAAGGTTGGAGGGAGAGTAGATGCGAACAGAGTGTACTTCAAATGACGTGAGCGTAATGGAGGGTGGCAGTGGAATTGGGCTGTAGGAGCAGGTGTCTGATAGGAGAAGACCAACTCCTCCACCATGTTTGCAGCCGGGGCGGGGGGTGTGAGTGAATTGAAATCCACTATAAGAGAGTACAGCAGGGGAGGAGGTGTCTGAGGGTGTCAGCCATGTTTCTGTGAGACCCAGAAAGGAAAGGTTTTGAGAGATGAAAAGTTTGTGAATGTACGACAGTTTGTTAGACAGAGCGCGCGTTCCATAATGCTCCTGCAAGAGGAACCAAAGGAGCAGGGGTCAGAGGAATGGTTATTAGGTTTAAGGGGTTGCAGAAATGTTCACCTTTTATATACTGTATCTTGTATATATCTATTTATATGTATATCTATGTATACTCACTGTTTGTTAATCATGTCATTTTGTTGTTTTATCATACAACCACGGATTGTAATTTTCTGCATTTTTCTGTACTTACACAGTTTGAAAAAGGCTATTGTGCCGAAACGTCACACAAAGTGTTACTTTGCCGCATTACAATAAATAACAACAACACCAAAGCAAATTTTGCTGGAGTTTATTTTATCATCGTTTCTTAGATGGGGTCACTTTTATGGAGTTTCTACTCTAGGGGTGCATCAGGGGGCTTCAAATGGGACATGGTGTAAATAAAACAGTCCAGCAAAATCTGCCTTCCAAAAACCATACGGCACACCTTTCCCTCTACGCCCTACTGTGTGCCTGTACAGTAGTTTACGGCCACATATGGGGTGTTTCTGCAAACTACAGAATCGGTGCAATAAATATAGTGTTTTTTTTTAGCTGTTAACCCTTGCTTTGTTACTGGAAAAAAGGATTAAAATGGAAAATTATCTCAATTTGCCATTAACTCTTGTGGAACACCTAAAGGGTTAACAACATTTGTAAAATCAGTTTTGAATACCTTGAGGGGTGTAGTTTCTATTATGTAAGTCTCACAAAGTGACTTCAGACCTGAACTGGTCCCTAAAAATTGGATTTTTTTAAATTTCTGAAAAATTTCAAGATTTGCTTCTAAACTTCTAAGCCTTGTAACGTCCCCAAAAACAAAAATGTCATTCCCAAAATGATCCAAACATGAAGTAGACATATAGGGAATGTAAATTAATAACTATTTTTGGAGGTATTACTATGTATTATAGAAGTAGAGAAATTGAAACTTGAAAATTTGCAATTTTTTTCAAAATTTTTGGTAAATTTGGTATTTTTTTATAAATAAAAATGCATAGTTTTTTTACTTCCTTTTACCAGTGTCATCAAGTACAATATGGGACGAAAAAAACATTCTCAGAATGGCCTGGATAAGTTAAAGCGTTTTTAAGTTATCACCACTTACCCTCAGTTCAGACCTGAGCGTTTTACAGCGCGTTCCTACGCGCTGTAAAACGCTCAACAAGGAGAAACCAATGCTTCCCTATGGGAATGGTTCTCACCTGGGCGTTTTACAGCGCGTACGATCGCGCTGTTAAACGCCCGACGCTCAAACGAGTACATGAGCGTTTTTTTGGGCGTTTGTCGCGCGTTCCCGTACATAGACTTTCGGGAACGCGCGACAATGTGTGTTCACTTGTCTCTGTATGCGCGCTTGTAAACGCCCGTACAATCGCGCATACAGAGCGCTCCTTTCAGAACGCTCTGGTGTGAACCTAGCGTTAAAGTGACACTGGTCAGATTTTCAAAAAATGACCTGGTCCTTAACTCCTTAAGGACACAGCCTTATTTCACCTTAAGGACCAGGCCATTTTTTGCAAATCTGAGCAGTGTCACTTTAAGTGCTGATAACTTTAAAACGCTTTGACTTATCCAGGCCAGTCTGAGATTGTTTTTTCGTCACATATTGTACACTTCATGACACTGGTAAAAGGAAGTAAAAAAAAAAAACATTTTTATTTATAAAAAATATCAAATTTACCAAAAATTTGTAAAAAATTGCAAATTTCCAAGTTTCAATTTCTCTACATCTAGAATACATAGTAATACCTCCAAACATAGTTATTACTTTATATTCCCCATATGTCTACTTCATGTTTGGATCATTTTGGGAATGATATTTTATTTTTTGTGGATGTTACAAGGCTTAGAAGTTTGGAAGCAAATCTTTAAATTTTTCAGAAATTTTCAAAAACCCAATTTTTAGGGACCAGTTCAGGTCTGAAGTCACTTTGTGAGGCTTATATAATAGAAACAACCCAAAAATGACCCCATTCTAGAAACTACACCCCTCAAGGTATTAAAAACTGATTTTACAAACTTTGTTAACCCTTTAGGTGTTGCACAAGAGTTATTGGCAAATGGGGATGAAATTTGAAAATTTCTTTTTTTTTGCCTAATTTTCCATTTTAACCCATTTTTTTCCACTAACAAAGCAAGGGTTAAAAGCCAAACAAGACTGTGTCTTTATTGCCCTGACTCTGCCGTTTACAGAAACACCCCATATGTGGCCGTACACTACTGTACGGCCACACAGCGGGGCGTAGAGGGAAAGGTGTGCTGTTTGGTTTTTGGAGGGCTGGTTTTTATGGACCGGCTTATTTACACTGTGTCCTGTTTCAACCCCACTGATGCACCCCTGGAGTAGAAACTCCCTAAAAGTGACCCCATCTAAGAAACTACACCCTTTAGAGAAAGTTGATCCAAAGGTGTAAGTTCACTAAATAAAAACAGACTCATTAACTTCTTTGTTTGGTCAGAGATTAACCTATATATCGCATATGCAAAGTCATTGCACAAAGTGCTTTAATGACAGCAGTAAAACTGTACAAAGAGCCTTTGGATAGGAGATAAAAGCAACATAGCAGATTATGGAGCATATTGAACTCTAAAGGCCTGGGCTACATTGCAACTTTTTGTAGCGTGACGGATTGATTTTAACTATTTGATTACAACTGCAGTCCAGATGAATACACTCAGCTAAACGCAATCTTGTGGACTGCAGCTGTCATTCAATACTTAAAATCAATTAGTCACCCTACAAAAAGTCGCAGTGTAGCCCAGGCCTAATACACCTTGTACCAGGGGTATTGCTAGGGTCTCAAAAGATCCGGGCCCACGCCCCAATGCATATGTGCCATATTCGTAAAGTATCCACCCTGTCCCCCCACCACCACACACCCCTTGGCTTGAAAAACATATTTTACTTGCTGGGTGGACATTACAGTACATTTAGCACTACCACACATACTGTACCATACAGCATCACATACCTCTCACATCCAGTGCCTCTCAGGTGACGTCTCGTCTGATGTAGACATTTTCTGTCCTCAGCTTCTCCATTCAGCCCATGATCTCTTTCTCATCTCTGCAGAGTTTACCAAATAGACATCTTAGGTTCCTCACTTTTCTATTATCATCTTCCTCCCACCCTGCTACCCCAACAATATTATCCTGGTGCTGCCTGCTATGCCCCCAAATATTATACCACAGAAATTATTCTGATATACAGATTAGTCCCCCTATAGCAGTGATGGTGAACCTTTTAGAGACTGAGTGCCCAAACTGCAACCCAAAACTCACTTATTTATCGCGAAGTGCCAACATGGCCATTTACCCTGAATACTAATATAGTATATCTTCCATGTAATTTATCATGTATCTATAATAGCCTGCCTACATTCAGTGAGCTGTCTGTGCCATTCATAGCATGCCCTGCGCTGATGAATGGCAGAAAAAGTCTAAGGCATAGTGTTACACCTTGGACTTCTTCCAGGCTGCGGGTGCCCACAGAGAGGGCACTGAGTGCCGCCTCTGGCACCCGTGCCATAGGTTCGCCATCACTGCCCTATAGTAATATAAAAGTCCACCAATAGCAATAATTCTCTCTCAGAGTGCTATCATTAGTAATAGTGCCGCCTACAATGCCCCAATAATGATACTGCTACCCAAGAATGCCCCTGTTAGTGATAGTGCCCTCCATATTGTGCCAATAATAATGACCACCACAGTGCACCCAGCAGTAATAAGGCTCTCTATTGTATTAAAGAGCATCTGTCACCGCGCCTGACATGCCCGTTTCAAGAGCTACATGCATTCCCTGTGTAATAACAATTCTGAAGCATCTGCTCTTATGGCTCTATGTTGTACCATTCCTTTATTATTCCTGCCAGAAGTTATGGATGAATTGCTAGCAGTCTGCAGTAAGGGTACAGAGGGGAGGTAACCAGTTGGGGGGGGGGGGGGGTGTACTTATAGTATAGTCTGACAATGCCTAGTCCGACAATGGCAGCACTGATTGAAACTGTGCAGGGACACACCCCACACTGGTTACCTCCCCTCTGTACCCTTACTGCAGACTGCTAGCAATTCATTCATAACTTCTGGTAGAAATAATAGAGGAATCGCAGTACATAGAGCCATAAGAATAGACGCTCCAGAACTGTTATTACATGGAGAATGCATAAAGCTATTAAAACAGGAATTTCCGGAGAGGTGACAGGCACTCTTTAATAAGGCCCCTGTGGTGCCTCCAGTAGTATTAAAGGGATTCTGTCATGAGATTTGAGCCCTATAAGCTAAACATATGGCCAGGTCCGTACTAATAACATGAATCCTAAACTGCCCTTATTAAACCTGCTTGTGGCTCTATTAGCCCAAAAAACAGTTTTTTTTATAAGCTGTCACTCACCTACCTAAGGTGCCCAAGGGGTTTTACGTTAACCCACGGTGCCTGATGCGCATGCGCACTTCGCTCAACGAATCCGCTGCCAGGAGTCCACGGCGCATCAGGCTGAGCCTAGTGCGCAGGCGCCGGATCTAGCAGAGGGACGGGAGGATTGCGGAGGCGGGGCTGTGGTGAGGAATGCGGCGCTGGGCACCAGACGGCGAGGGGTGCGGGAGGGCACCCTGGGTTAACGTAAAACCCCTTGGGCACCTTAGGTAGGTGAGTGACAGCTTATAAAAAACAGGTTTTTTTTGGGCTAATAGAGCCACAAGCAGGTTTAATAAGGGCAGTTTAGGATTCATGTTATTAGTACGGACCTGGCCATATGTTTAGCTTATAGGGCTCAAATCTCATGACAGAATCCCTTTAAGGCACCTTTATAGTGTTTACAGTAGTTAGAATGTCCACTATAGGACTCCCAGTGGTTACTGTCTAATGCACCCTATAGTGCCCTAGTAGTTATAATTCCCCCTGTAATGCTCCCTACAATGACTTAGAAGTTAAAATGTCCCCTTATAGTGCCCCCACTAGTTATAATGCCCCCTATAGTGTCCTAGTACTTAAAATGTCCCCTTATAGAGACCCCACAGTTATTTACGCATATACAATAATAAACCTATATAAATACCATGTCTGTATTGTAAACCCATGTATAGAACACAGGGACTTTTTATAATGTTAATTTATTTCCCATTTTGTATTCAACCGGAGGGGGGCAACGTTGTTGCACTGAAGAATCCAAAAAGCTTTACAGTTTTGCAAGATAACTCATCAGATCACCACCTCGTGTTGGTTTTCAAACTTCCTCTATATCTACAACCGTAAAGCTAGTAACCAAATGTCCATATGTTTGTAAAAATGTGTTGAAGCACCAGAAATGTGTCTTTTTATTTTAGGATTAGTTATATGATTTAGGTGCTCCAAAATGCGAGTTTTTAATTTCCTAGAAGTATATCCTACATATTTCTTCTTTCATTGTGAACAAATACATATGCTAAATTACAATTAATATAGCTTTTATAGGAAATGCCTACGTGTTATCTGCATTAGGCCTCCTGCACACGAACGTGTTCATCCGTGGGGCAGCCGCAGCGGATCGCGGACCCATTCAATTTAATGGGTCCGCGATCCGGCCATTCTGCAAAAAGATAGGACATGTTCTATCTTTTTGTGGAACGGAAGTAAGGGACGAAACCCCACGGAAGCACTCCTTAGTGCTCCCGTAGGGTTACGTGCTTCTGTTCCGCAACATTCCGCATCTCCGGATTTGCGGACCCTTTAAAGTGAATGGAATGCACACGGAACGATGCCCGTGTATACGGCCATGGAGCGCACACGTTCGTGTGCAGGAGGCCTTAGGCCCCTTTCACACGCAAGAGTTTTCCTCGCAGGTGCGATGCGTGAAGTGAACACACAGCACCCGCACTGAATCCTGACCCTTTCATTTCAATGGGTCTGTGTACATGAGCCATTTTTTTCACGCATCAGTTCTGCGTTGCGAGAGAATCGCAGCATGTTCTATAGTCTGCGTTTTTCACACAGCCCTGGTCCCATAGAAGTGAGTCCGGGTGCAATGCATTTTTCACTGATCATTGCTAGGAGTAGTTGTTATAAAACGCATCAAAACTCATTGCACCCGATGGAAAAAACTGAACAACTGACCAAACTGACTGAACTTGCTTGCAAAATGGTGCGAGTTTCACTGAACGCACCCTGACACAATTAGTATCGTTCGTGTGAAAGAGGCCTTAGTAAACTGCTTACTTGGTTGTGCAAATTTGCACACCCTACAGAGATGAGAACCACATCAATAAAATCCTAGAGTGTGCAGCCATGTGGTGTGTGATGACGTTCTAGAGGAAAATAAACTAGGGGACAAAACTTGTCCCAATGAAGGGGGTCGTTTATAAATCACATCACAACCATTCTGAAACAATGTCTTGGTAGTCAAATCTTCCTCAAGTATGGGCATACTATATATTTTAAAATAATATCCTAGATTTGTTTAAATTGATTACTATATTGCAATATTAATATTGGTTTCTAGATTTTAATTTTTTTTGTTTAATGTTTGTTTTTGATTGTCATTACTATTTGATACACCACCATCCTCCTTGTTCGTTACGTTGGAGATTTTATTTATTTTTTAACCACGTGATGGTAGACATGTGAATAAGGCACTGGCCTCTTTTTATATGCATCAATATGACTACAGTTCTATTTAATGCAGGTTAATTCCCCCACTGTATCTCTGGGGTGTGAACTGGTTGCAGTATATAATAAGAATAGTATTACCCGCAGTAGCCTTCCTGTATGTTCATGAAATTATATACCCTTGTTAAGAACCCAAAAAAAAGTTCTATTCTTTGGGTGACCTTCCTTTCACACATTGTGGCGTGATGATAAGATTACAGTAGGGCTAGCGGTGGCTTGGCTCCCTCAACACAATACACATTACAGGTCGCAGACAGCCCTGCTGCCATCTTATTATCATGGCACTGTCATTGTAATGAGATTGCAGCAGGGCTGCTGAAGGCCACAATGTGTATTGTACTGAGGGCAACTGGCAACCGCTGGCCCTGCTATAATCTTATCATCATGCCACAATGTGCCCACCCCTGCTCCTGATCAACGCGCCGCTGCCCGCAAGTACCTCTGCTATTAGGTCCTTGGACACCGGACAGCAGGATAGAAATTTGGAAATTACAACAGATACTACTCTGCCCTCGGGTGCCAAAGGGCCTGTGGCTCCTCCAACTCCCAGCATCAACATGTTGTGTTGTGCTCCATACCCATTCCTACTCCGGGACACACGCCTTAGGCCAGAAGAGGCTGTGACATGTATCACTGATAGGGAATGGTATTCAGGTAAATATATTTTTTTTTCCCAGCCAGTTGACCACAGGGGAAGTGTGGGGGGCATTACTGTGGGCACCATAGGGACATTAATATAAGTAAGAGAGTCAGTTGCTCACTGTTTGTTGATGCAGAATAGGAGTTCACTACTTATAGACTTGTCCCGGTCTAGGAATAAATATAGTATTGTAGGCACACCCACATCTGGATAAAACTCTCAAAATGGCAAATGGATTATAAAATATTTACTAGAAAACCATTAAAAACATACAGTATGCAATATTTGCTAAATACCTATACAAGTGCTTGAGAAATTGTCAAAGTACCATATAGCATAGCAGGACCCTTGCTATTATACAACATACAATAGATAATAAAAACTATAATGAATAATAGAATAGACACAGATCTGTAGTAGTCTCGTGCCCCTCTATAGTAGTTAGGACAGCTCTATGGTCACAAGTATTATACCAAGAACAATAGGTTAATCCAACGTTAGTGGTAGATCGATGGTTAGTTGTTAACGAATCCTAATTTATAAATCTTAGTTGCTGATGAGCTCATACGGTGTTCAGTATTGGAATATCAGCTCAAATATACAGTATGTCAGTTCAAATGAATTGCTCTGCAGAACGTCTTATCACCTCCCCCTGTGGTTAAGGCTGTAGGATCGTGGATATCCTAATTGGGAACAGATGCAGGCACGAGATGTGATGATGCGGTAATCTGTGGGACCGGAGTGGAGTCTAGCGTCTCTCTCACCGACTCTGCCTAGTCCAGCCGCTTGGTGTGAGAGTGAAATACAGCGGCTCGTTCTCAGCACCTCCCACGTGGTATAGCCGCTTTAATCACCGTGGTCGTCTTGCTGTTAATGACGTGCAAGGCTTTTTGATATTGTACCTGGCAGACCCTCGCCTATTGGATTATGCGCTCCCTGGCAAACTCGAAATGGCATTCGGGGATGGCGGTTAGGTAGTGGTTACTACACCAGACGCGTTTCAAAGTTAACAAACTTCTTCCTCAGTGGCAGTAACCATTTTGTCAGTCAAAGATCGCGTGGAATTCTTCTAGTGTTAGCTAAAATGCGGCGTGGATTACAATGTGAATACAACATACAATAAATAGGTCTAATGTACAAACAGTATACATAAACATCATGTTTTCATTAGAATAATGGGGAAGATTTATCAAACTGGTGTAAAGTAGAACTGGCTTAGTTGAGCATAGCAATCAGATTCTACCTTTCATTTTCCAAAGGAGCTGTGAAAAATGAAAGGTGGAATCTGGAGTGGTTGCTATGGACAACTAAGCCAGTTCTACTTTACACCAGTTTGATAAATCTCCCCCAATATGTTTCATGATGATGCCATGTCAATAAAACTTGATTTTTACTAATGTGTTTGTCAATGTGTTTTTTTATGCGTTTTTAATGCATTTTTTCTTTCAATTCTATCTATTGCATTTATCATGACTTATCAAATAAATATATGATCAATCGATGCACTATTCTTCAAATTTACCTCAATGGTTTTCTCAATGCCTGTTATTATCCCTCAAGGATAGGATGGTCAGCGTTTAGAAATACATGTAAAGTAATGTAAAATAATGTAACTGTGTGCTAAATAATGTATAATGTAAATGAGTTTATAGGGTGGGTTAGCCCCCCCCCCCCAGGGAGGAGACAACAGAGTGTTCGGAAAAACAGCCTGACTCCGGTGTCTCGTCACCAGAGGGCACCCCCACACCTGAAAAAAACTATAAAAAAAATAATAATTCAATTCAAACTTGTATATAATTTTTTATTCTGCTCGGGACATTCTCATTATATGGTTCCCCCTCTCCAGTGATGTTTAATCTGTTCTAATGTTACAAATAAGAGATCACAACAGAACAAGACAGTCACCCTCACAAGACCAGAACACTCAACACAGGTATCCAGTCACACACTATGCACCAACATACAAACCACGCTGCCAAGTTTGCCTCACCAACAACACACACCTTAACAAAATCACAGCGGAAGAAAAAGAAGGTACACAGAAGCATCAAACAAAGACACACATCCCAAATACAAAGTGGACAGGGCCCACTGACCAATTAGGCATTGATTAACAATTTGAGCCAGATTACATTAACCGATAGTCAGATTAGTCTTTTTCTCATTCAAAGATTTATTGAGTTTTTCAAAGAAGTAGATGTAAATGTAATACAAAGAGGTAACAAATTACAATATCATGCAATGCCGTATACATTACAGAGCAATCCCCAGACAAAGGAGGCAGCAAGGTACAATTTCTCATATGTAAGGGCATTAAGAACATGTGGCAGCACATGAGTAAGAGAAGTATATTGCGTACATGAAGCAGAGAAGGCCATAAGAATCTAAGTCTAGTAAGACATGGACACAACATAAAAAGGAGGGGACACAACAATAGACCACAGACAGAGAAGAAAGGTACAGGGGGAGCGGAGAGTGGGGGGTTAAAGACGGGCATTACGAAACTCATCTGACCCCCGGAAGGTTTCCCAAGGGCCCCCAGGTTTGAACGAATCGAGAGGTGTCCTGAGGAGAGACGCAGATGAGATCCTCCATCCGCTGATGTAGGGCAATTTCTTCAAACCATTCCTCCGGGGAGGGAGGCGTAGGTGATTTCCAATGGCGAGGGACGACCGTTTTTGCAGCCTGTAACATATACTTAAGGAGCGAAACCTTAAAAGCAGGGATAGTCAAATCAAAGATAAACAACAAAAGCGCTTCAGGAGCATTGGGAATGGGTATTCCCGTCACTGCCCGCACAATACGATGTACAAAGTTCCAGTAAGGTCGCAGGATGGCACAATGCCACCAAATGTGTAACAAGGTGCCCTCATCGGTACAGCACCTCCAGCAGCGATCTGAAACAGATGGAAACCATTTGTGAAGTACAGACAGCACTCTGTACCACCTGGAAAGAACTTTATAATTCATCTCCTGCGCCTTACAGATTAGTGTTTTAAACAAAGGTTTTAAATTTGCACTAACTCTATAGATAAGTTTAATACATACATAGGGGTTGAAAATATATTAAAAAAATGATGTCTAAAAAAATATTATATCAAAAACCTTTGAAAGAGATGTCACATCTATTTCTAAATTTCAACATACGGATTTGAAGTTAAAGTCCAAAATGTTTTCAAGACAGGAAATCTGTCAGGAAATTGCAACGTTCCGCAAATCGGTAGAACTAGATATACTGTACGTAAACTAAAAACTCTGCCTTTAAGGTGTAATAATCTGTCAGGTTAAGAAATTCAAAGACCAAAACATTGTGATCCCCCTGGCGGATAAAAGGGGGGCAACTGTGATTCTAGATATTGACAAATATAACCAGGAATGTAAAATGCAACTGTCAGATGAAAACACATGGGAAGGGACCCTACAAATGAGCAAGTGACAACCTCAAATACCGGACCGGATTTTAAGTGCCTTAAATAGGCAGCTGGGCTCAGAAGCGAGGTCTCTGTGTTGGGATCTGGGAGCCTTGTGTCTGGATGAAGGCTTGCTACATGTTTGGGGTGAAAACAGGTTGGTGCTGCTATGGTCAAGGACTCTTTGAGGCAGAATTGCCGCATGGTGTGAATTACCACCAACACCGAAGGTGACTTTTTGTTTGATTATGACTGCTTGTTTTGTCACTTGCCTAAAGTGTGAATAAAACACTGAACTGTTTGATCCAAAGAACTTGTTCTTGCCTCTATACAGCGTCCGGTAATCCTGTCTACCAGAGCGAAACCCCACAATAAATAAGTCCCACATTCGTCCACAATAGCCCAAATAGACCCACAAGACTATCCAAATATGCAAGCGACAAATAGTAACATTACATAGCATGGGAGAGCATACAGAACAAGAGTTGGGGGGGGGGGGCGATAGACCCCGACGTACGTTTTGCTGCGCTTCCTCTGGTGAAACGTACGTTGGGTCTATTCCCCCCCCCCCCCCCCTTCAGCTCTTGGTCTGTATGCTCTCCCATGCTATGTAATGTTATTATTTGTTGCCTGCATATTTGGATAATCTTGTGTGTCCATTTGGACCATTGTGGACGAATGTGGGACTTATTTATGATACTATTTGCAAGGGTTTAATATCTGTTCATATAGAATTATTTATTCTATGTATGTCTTTTGATGTGATATAATAAAGATGCTTTTGTACTGCATGTGTGGTTTTGATGATTCAGCTTTGTAGTTATGGACCCACACATAATATTGTGTTACATAGCGGTTCTTGGTTGGTTTTCATTACATACAAGTATTGAACACCAACAGGGAACATTAGCTACACAACAAACCTTACAAGATAATGGACATATATCAACTGAGTAGATCAATTTCATTCTGGATGGGTTAGATGTATACTTAATCATAATTATTTCTTCTACGATCAAGGGACCGCTATGGGTACCAGGTTCACCCCAGCTATGCTAATATCTTTATGGCCCACTGGAAACAACAAACCATCGAGCCTCGGCTGGGGGAAGACCTGGTACTCTGGCGTCGATATATCGACAATGTATTCTTCATCTGGAAAAAATCTGAAGATGCCCTAGAAAACTTTTTGAAGGATATTAATACAAATGATTATAATTTAACATTTACCCCTCATATAAGTAGAACTCAAGTAGAATTCTTAGATACCTTGATTTCTGTCAGGGAATCTAAGATTATAAGCAGCATATATCAAAAACCAGTTGCTCTAAACAGCTATATTCATTATTCAAACTGCCATCTTCCAAGATAGTTAATTATTATTGCTATGGGTCAGTTCCGCCGCTTAAAGCACAATTGTACTGAAAACATACGGTTTAAAAAGAAGGCCCAATCACTTCCTCAACAAACATTACCCAACAAATATTATAAACTCTGCATTAATGAAGGTACAATCAATAGATAGGTCCAGCAACTTCAAAACAACAAAAACTGAAAAAAGAAGATTACAGGAGTACACTGATTGATTCTGCCTTTTAATTCGCAATATAAAACAATAGAAAATATTACAAAAAAAACATTGACATCACTTACGTAATGATTAACCTATAGGTTGCCTATTATCTGAAGTTCCACAAATCATATATACTAAATAAAGCATCAAGTCTGGGCCTAAAGATAGCACCTTCTGTAAAAAATGGAGAGAATAATGGGAACACAATCTCAAACTAGATAGGCCTGAAAGGCATTTTCCGGTGTGGTATTTGTGGTAACTGCAAGAGTACTAGGTTCATAAAAAAAATCATGTCAGTTATATCAACACAGAATATCTACAAATGGGAGATCAAGGAAGCGCTGACATAATGCTCTATGAATCTCATCTATATGATTGAGTGTCCGTGCAAGAAAACATATATAGGACATAATAAAACGCACATTGAAGAAAAAAGTAGCTGAACACATCTACAATATTCGGACAGGTTGTGAGAAATACTCCCTGTCCAAGCGATCCATCAGGTCTCTTATTTGTAGCATTAGAACAGATTAAACATCACTGGAGAGGGGGAACCATATAATGAGAATGTCCCGAGCGGAATCAAAAATGATATACGAATTTGGTACAATTAGTCCAGCGGGTTTGATTGTGGAACTTGAATTATTAGTTTTTTTTTATAGTTTTTTTTCAGGTGTGGGGGTGCCCTCTGGTGACGAGACACCGGAGTCAGGCTGTTTTTCCCAGCACTCTGTTGTCTCCTCCCTGGGGGGCTAACCCACCCTATACACTCATTTACAGTATACATTATTTATTACTCAGTTACATTATTTTAAATTACTTTACATGTATTTCTAAACCCTGACCATCCTATCCTTAAAGGGAACCTGTCACTGGGATTTTGTGTATAGAGCTGAGGACATGGGTTGCTAGATCGCCGCTAGCACATCCGCAATACCCAGTCCCCATAGCTCTGTGTGCTTTTATTGTGTAAAAAAAACGATTTGTTACATATGCAAATTAACATAAAAGAGTCATATCTTACTTGTGTGACCAGAGAAGAGTCATATTTTCAAGCTCTGACTCATCTCAGGTTAATTTGCATATGTATCAAATCATAGCTAGCGGCCATCTAGCAACCCATGTCCTCAGCTCTATACCCAAAATACCGGTGACAGGTTTCCTTTAAGGGATATTAACAGGTATTAAGAAAACCTTTGATGTAAGTTTGAAGACTAGTCTGTCGATTGATCATATATTTAAAAGGATTGTCCAGGTTCAGAGCTGAACCTAGACATATCCCAGTTTTCACCCAGACAGGCCCTCTGATACGAGCATTGGAGCATTTTATGCTCTGATGCTCTTCTTTGCACTGCACTGAATCGAGCAGGACAAATGCTTTTTCTGGAGATCCGATGATGTACCGGGTTCTCCATAAGTAAACTAGGCGGAGGCTTCCGCCTAGCAGTGAGCCCAGTGACATCACCGGCACTAATGGGCGGGCTTTTACAGACTAGGGCAGCGCTCAAGCCAACCCATTAGTGCCGGTGATATCACCAGGAACACTGCTAAGCGGAAGCCTCCGCCTAGCAGTGTTAAAAATATCAACAAACAACCCTTGACCTGCACGATACAGCGCAGGGCAATGGAGAGAATTTGGAGCATGAAATGCTCCGATAGTCATATTAGAGGGGATGCCTGGGTGAAAACGAGGAAATGTCCAGGTTCAGCTCTGAAACTGGACAACCCCATTAATTGATAAGTCATGATAAATGCAATAGATAGAATAGAAAGACATAAAAAACGCTTTAAAAGAAAAAAAAAACGCATAAAAACCGCATTGACAAACACATTAGTAAAAATGAAGTTTTATTGACATAGATCATCATGAAACATATTGTTCGAATGAAAACATGATGTTTATGTATACTGTTTATACATTAGACTTTCTTATTATATATTCACATTGTAATCCACGCCGCATTCTAGCTAACACTAGAAGAATTCCACTCCATCTTTGAATGACAAAATGGTTACTGACACTGAGGAAGAAGTTTAACTTTGAAATGTGCCCGGCGTAGTAACCACTACCTAACCACCATCCCCGAATGCCATTTCAAGTTTGAGGCACGATCCAACCAGCGAAGGTCTGCCAGCTACAATATCAAAAATCCATGCACGTCATTAACAGCAAACCTCCAGAGGAAAATGTCCCATGGCGCAAAAGACCAACGCGTTGTATCGCAAAAAAAAAAGTGTGCAGCCATTTCTACCTGATAAAGGGGAGTGATTCCCCGAAACGTGTTGTATCGCTGCAATAAATACTCTGAACCAAGATCCTGGTGACCTATGGTTGGTCTTTTGCGCCGTGGGACATTTTCCTCTGGAACTTTGCATCTTCTTGGGGATTCCAGGCATCTCCGATAAGAAGACACTTTATCCGTGGCTGCAGACTTACCACCCTCCGGGCTCTTGTGTCACGGTGGGTAGAATACAAGATACAATAAACACACAGAAAACCTCAAAACAAGCGTCTAGGCCAGAAGCTGGGGATAAAGGTCACCTCCTGACAATTCCCTACCAGCTCTCCCTGGACTTCTGTGCCCACGTTCAGACCCTAAAAGTGGGAATCAACGTGCCCCCGTGCCTAAGGCTGAAGATTCTCTAAAGTCCCTGAGATGGTGGAAAGGGGGAAAGAGGCAGCCTGCTTTCTCAGGTCCTGAAGGAGGTAGGTGTCTCTCTAACAGCCTACACAAAACACAAAAGGAAACCAAAACCAACTTATCTTGTAGCAGAGCAGAAACAGCAAATCCACCTTTCCTCAGAGCAAGATAGAAGCTATAACCCGCACAGGACACTGGGAAGGGGCGTAATTTAAACTCACACAAACGACCCCACCCAGTGCACCTGAAGGGAGGCGGATACAGCTCAGCTCCAAACCCAAAATAAACAAAAAACTACACACGTGCTGCTCACCTGGCAGACCTCCACACATAACCTGAGCAGGGCATGACATTTTGGAACCCACTTTGATGAGCATTCATTAGAGTTGTGCCTATCAATAGCACAACCCAACAAGGTGAGCCTTGTATTTGATTTAGATTTTCCTGTCTAATGCGGAATTACCCTATGGTGCGCCCATCTGCTTAATTACAGCACGAACTAAGCCTGTGTACCGAATTAACAGCAAATCGACCATGCTGATTAAAGCAGCTATACCACGTGGGAGGTGCTGAGAACGAGCCGCTGTATTTCACTCTTACATGAAGCGGCTAGACTACATGGAGTGCATCGGTGAGAGAGACGCTAGACTCCACTCCGGTCCCACAAATTACCGCATCATCGCATCTCGTGCCTGCATCTGCTCCCAATTAGGATCCTACAGCCTCAGGGATCATGCACAGGACCGTTGTTTTAGTCCGCATCCAACCCGCATTTTTGCAGCTCGGATGTGGACCCATTCACTTCAAAGGGGCTGCAAAAGATACAGACAGCATTCCGATGCTGTCCGCATCCGTTCCTCCGTTCCATGGCACTGCAAATAAAATAGAGCATGTCCTATTCTTGTCCATTTTCTGGAGAAGAATAGGCATTTCTATAACGGGCCGCCTGTTCGGTTACGCAAGTTGCGGAACGCGCACGGCCGGCATCCGTGTTTTGCTGCAGCACGGTCATGTGCATGAGCGCGTAACCACAGGGGGAGGTGGTAAGACAGCCATTTATTTGAACTGACATATATTTGAGCTGATATTCCAAAATTGAACACCTTATGAGGTCATCAGCAACCAACATGTATTAATTAGAGCCACATACTTGGATTCATTAACAACTAACCATCGATCTACCACTAACGTTGGATTAACCTATTGTTCTTGGTACAGTTCTGATCAAAAGTTTAAGACCACCTGAAAATGGCAAAAAATCATATTTTACATTGTTGGATCTTAACAAGGTTCCAAGTAGAGCTTCAACATGCAACAAGAAGAAATGAGAGTGAGACAAAAAAAAATTTGAGCATTCAATTAATTGAAAATAACAATTAAACTGAAACAGGCTGTTTTTCAGCTGATCCAAATTTTAGGACCACATGCCTTTAAAAGGCTAAATCTGTGCAAAGATGTGGATTCATTGTCATTTTCTGTCAGGTAGTCACACGTTGTGATGGCAAAGGCAAAGAAACTCTCCCTTTCAGGTTGTTGAACTGCATAAGCAGGGTCTCTCACAGCGCTCCATCGCTGCTGAGGTGGGACGCAGTAAGACAGTCATTTGGAATTTCTTAAATGATCCTGAGGGTTATGGAACAAAAAGTCAAGTGGAAGACCCAAAAAAATTTCACCAGCACTGAGCCGGAGGATCCAATTGGCTGTCCGTCAAGATAATGGACAATCCCTCGACCCAAATTAAGGCCCTTACTGGTGCTGACTGTAGCCCCAAAACCATCAGACGGCATCTGAGACTGAAGGGCTTTAAAAACAAAAAACGTCTTCAAAGACCTCGTGTCTTTGAACGCCACAGAACTGCTCGTTTGGACTTTGCAAGAGAGCACCAAGCATGGGACATTCAAAGGTGGAAGAAAGTTTTATTCTCTGATGAGAAAAATTTTAACCTTGATGTTCCTGATGGTTTCCAACGTTACTGGCATGACAAGCAGATCCCACCTGAGATGTTTTCTACGCCCCACAGTGGAGGGGGCGCCATAATGGTCTGGGGTGCTTTTTCCTTCAGTGGAACAATGGAGCTTCAGGAAGTGCAGGGGCGTCAAACGGCCGCTGGCTATGTCCAGATGTTGCGGAGAGCATTCCTCATGACTGAGGGCCCTCGTCTGTGTGGTGACGACTGGGTTTTTCAACAGGACAACGCTACAGTACACAATGCCCGCAGGACAAGGGACTTCTTCCAGGAGAATAACATCACTCTTTTGGCCCATCCTGCGTGTTCCCCTGATCTAAATCCAATTGATAACCTTTGGGGATGGATGGCAAGGGAAGTTTACAAAAATGGACAACAGTTCCAGACAGTAGATGGCCTTTGTGCGGCCGTCTTCACCACTTGGAGAAATGTTCCCACTCACCTCATGGAAACGCTTGCATCAAGCATGCCGAAACAAATTTTTGAAGTGATCAACAATAACGGCGGAGCTACTCATTACTGAGTTCATGTTTGGAAGTTGGATTTCTGTTTTGGGCGGGTTTAGCGTTTTTTTTGAGGTGTGGTCCTAAACTTTTGATCAGCTGACAAACAGCCTGTTTCAGTTTATTTGTTGTTTTCATTAAATTGAAAGCTCAAAAAATGTTTTGTCTCACTCTCATTTCTTCTTGTTGCATGTTGAAGCTCTACTTGGAACCTTGTTAAGATCCAACAATGTAAAATATGATTTTTTTGCCATTTTTCAAGTGGTCTTAAACTTTTGATCAGGACTGTATAATACCTGTGACCACAGAGCTGTCCTAACTACTATAGAGGCGCACAAGACTACTACAGATCTGTGTCTATTCTTTTATTTTTTGTAGTTTTTATTATTCATTGTATTTTGTATAATAGCAAGGGCCCTGCTATGCTACATGGTACTTTAACAATTTCTCATGCACTTGTATAGTTATTTAGCAAATATTGCATATGTTTTTAATGGTCGAGATCCCACGAGTGCGCAGTTCACCGCCGGCTGGATCTTGGCCAGTACACTGGGGCTGATGCAAGGGGCTTACAGGGCGGGCCAAACAACAGGCTGGGAAGGAGTTATGTAAGAAGAAGACAGACCGGCCTGGGCACTTACAGCCCGAACACCGCCCCTGGGCACTTACAGCCCGAACACCGCCCCTGGGTACTTGTGAGCCCTCATTTACATATCAATAAAACAGTGATTTTGCCTCTGTTAAGCTTCAGAACAACACAACAAAGGTACCATTTGACTCATGTATAGTTATGCTACCAGCGCTATGTAAGCGGTCTATAATGTCAAATTGTGGTGACCACTTTGCTGGTACAGTAATACGCTGCCAAAGTGAAGCCCACAAATCTGCAACGGCAAATCTGCAGCCTCTGAGACCTATCCTGTGAGCCTTACAATACGGCGGGGTGATAACTGCTTCTAACCCTACCAGCAGCTCATAGCTGCCAACTGTCCTGAATTTGAAAGGACCGTCCCTGATTTTTAGAGTCAGTCCCAAAATTCACGTTGTCCCGAGCCCAAAATAGGTAGGGCTAACACAACCCCGCCCCCCCCCCCCATAAGTGGGTGTTCCCAGACAGTAGGGCGTTCCCGGGGTGGAGTGGGGGGCCTTCTATGCCTGGAATGGTCAGCTTCACTGCCTCCACATAACACACAGAGCTCTGCTACATGCACACTTCTGCTGAAAGCATCTTATAAACAGAGTTGTAAGCTCATCCCCATATTTCCCCCTAACAACCATGAGGTACAATGGTGCAGATTTATCAAAACTGGTGTAAATGAAAACTGGCCAAGGCTTCGTTAACATCATGGTTCAGCCTTTCCGTTTTCCTGCTCTGTTTAGGAGCAGGAGAACGGAAAGGACGGATTCGGCACATAATTTAGCCGAACGGAACCTAAGGACCCCATAGACTATAATGGGGTCCGTTAGGTTTCCGTTCAGAGGAAGATTTTTGAAGCAGAGACAAAAGTCCTGCGCGCACAACTTCTGTCTCCCTCCAAAATCATTTTCTGAGTGGAAACCTAATGGACCCCATTATAGTCTATGGGGTCCTTAGGTTCCGTTCAGCTCAGTTATGTCCTAAGGCCACTTTCACACTTGCGTTGTCCGGATCCGGCATGTACTCCACCTTCCGGAATTACACTCCGGATCCGGAAAAACGCAAGTGTACTGAAAGCATTTGAAGACGGAACCGTCTTCAAAATGCTTTCAGTGTTACTATGGCACCCAGGACGCTATTAAAGTCCTGGTTGCCATAGTAGGAGCGGGGAGCGGTATACTTACAGTCCGTGCGGCTCCCGGGGCGCTCCAGAATGACGTCAGAGCGCCCCATGCGCATGGATGACGTGTCCAATGCGATCATGTGATCCATGCGCTTGGGGCGCCCTGACGTCACTCTGGAGCGCCCCGGGAGCCGCACGGACGGTAAGTATGCTGCTCCCCCGCTCCCCGCTACACTTTACCATGGCTGCCAGGACTTTAGCGTCCTGGCAGCCATGGTAACCATTCAGAAAAAGCTAAATGTCGGCTCCGGCAATGCGCCGAAATGACGTTTAGCTTAAGTCCGGATCCGGATCAATGCCTTTCAATGGGCATTAATTCCGGATCCGTCCTTGCGGCAAGTCTTCAGGATTTTTGGCCGGAGCAAAAAGCGCAGCATGCTGAGGTATTTTCTCTGGCCAAAAAACGTTCCGTTCCGGAACTGAAGACATCCTGATGCATCCTGAACGGATTTCTCTCCATTCAGAATGCATGGGGATATGCCTGATCAGGATTCTTCCGGCATAGAGCCCCGAACGCAGGTGTGAAAGAGCCCTAAATGGAGCAGGAGAACTGAAAGGCTGAACGGTGATGTGATTGTGAACGAAGCCTTAGTTGCCCATAGCAACCAATAAGATTCTCTGGAAAATGAAAGATGAAATCTGATTGGTTGCTATGGGCAACCAAACAGGTTTTCCGTTACACCAGTTTGGTAAGTCCCCCCCACCAATGAGTTCTCTCGCCACTTCCTGACTCTTCACATAAACAAGCCGTATTAGTTTGGCCCCTCCCCTACACGTGACCGATCACGTGACGATCACATCATCGCAGGTCCTTTAGGCAGCTGTATCTATCTGGTGTGAGCCAAGCCTCGGCGTTTCCTGGCCCCTGACCACCTGGGGCGCTCCCGGCACTCCTGCAGCTGGCCGGCAGGTGAGTGGCAGCGCTGCCCCCCTCCCGCGTTCCTCCGGTCACCCGCCAGTCTGAGGGTACAGTGCGCTGCCCGTCACTTCGCGCATTGCCTCAGCCGTGTCTTTTTTTTTTTTTTTTTTTTTCGAAGAGCACTAATTCCTATGTGAAATAAAAGGAGGTGTAGGAAGGGTTAATTTAAAGTAACACGGACTAAATAGTTTCTCCTGTAAATCCTGCGTCCATGGCCTCTTCGCAGCTCAGACCAATGCAGTGACGGGGTTAGATCATGTGACCTCGTGATGACAACATGGCACCTGTGAGCGATGCGGGAAGCTGCTGGTTCACTGGTTAATGTCATTTATTAAGTTTCACAGTTTTTTTTCCCTAGAACTGTAAGCAGGGCGGATTTGATATTTCTGGGGCCCCAGTCAATGTTATGTCTGGGGGCCCCAGTTGTACTGCTAAGCTCCACCCCATTAGCCCCACTCTCAGCTTAGCAGCCACTTCTGCAACTGCGCAACCGTTGGCGAGGGCCCCCTGGGCCCCTTGAGGATTGCTCATCCATAGCTTTTCCTGGATTACCAGCTGATGAATTTGCTAAGATTTTTTATAATTAAAATCCCAACCAGTGCCCTCAGTCTGCATGGTTCCCACCTGGCCATCCAATGGCCCCATAGTGCTCCCAGTGTAAGGACTGGCCTCTCAGCACTTTCAGTGTGTATATAATTTACCCCCGTTTTGCCCTCAGTAATTATATTGCCGAAACTAATGCCACCCTCCAACCCCTCAAAAAGAAAAAAAAAAGAAAATCCCTCTTCCGCTTGCACAATAGGGAAGACTTGCTTGGCACTGCAGAGCCCACAGCCTTGGGGTGCCACGACTCTGGGAGCGTTAGGTCTTGCTGCCTCCAGTGCGGAGCGAGTCTTCCCTCGCATGCTAAAGTCCATTTTTTTTAGTGTTTACATTTTTAATGGCTTTAGGGCTCATGAACACAAACCTATTTTTGCTCCACATCCCCATTTTTTGTGGATCGGATGTGAATCAATTCAATGAGGGCACAAAAAATGCAGACAGCACCCGTATGTCCGTTCCGCGGCCCCGCAAAAACGATACAGCATGTCCTATTCTTGTCCGCACATGGGTCCACAAAAAATAAAAAACTGATGCAACAGGGAAGGCATTTTTTTTTTTTTTTGCGGGTCGGCATTTCGCAGACCAGCTCTGTTTACGCTTCTAAGTTATGGCTCAATTTGCCAACCATTGAAAACACCAATAAAAAAGATTTACTCTAAGTTATGCTCTGCCAGCTACTCTGTGCCCGCTGTATGGTCTATACACGACTGCCCAGGAAACCTGAGGTGACGAATTCTAAAAGTAAAACTATTATCTCGGCCATGATCCTCTATAACAGGGGTGCACAACCTGCGGCCCGCGGGCCGCATGCGGCCCCCAGAGCCGTGGTTTGCGGCCCCCGCCCTGCTGGGCAGAAACACCGCTGATCCTGCAATCAGCTGTGTTTCTGCACAGAGCTCCGCACAGCAGATGGATCACAGTTTTTGCACTGTAGCAGGAGCGAAAAGGGTCCCCGGATATTAGTGAGAGCGGGGAAGCCGAGGATAAGACAGAAGCGCTTTATTAGCGCTTCTGCCTTCACCTCTATGAGCGCTCTCAGCGTGGACCCAGCGATCACGTGATCGCTGGGTGTCTCGGGAACAGAGGAGCGCTGCCCTGGTACAAAGCCTCCGCAGCAGGCTGGTTTCCCTGTAACTGGGGCTCCTTTGGATGCTCCAGTTACAGTGGAAATAGTACAAAAAAAAGTCACTTACTGTCTCCCAAAGGTCTTTCAGTGACCTCTTGGGGACAAATTGTGGTAAAAATATATTTAAAAACAGCTACAATGATTTTAAAAAATTTGAAAACTAAATAAAAAATATAATAAAATATAAATAATAGAAAAGAGAAATAAAATATGTGGCACAAAAAAATAGAAAATTATTTAAAAAATAAATAAATAAAATACAATAGAAAGGAAAAAGTGCTTAATAAAAGAGTGTTTACTGTCCCACAACAGTCTTTTCATGACCTCTTGGGGGACATATTATGTGGCAAAAATATATTGAAAAAAAATTATAGAAAATTAAAAAATAAAAAATATTCGAAAAAATAATACAATAAAATATTAATACATTTCAAATAGAAGTAAAAAATTTAAAGGAAAAAGTGCAAAATTTAAAAAAGTGACAGTGTCCCCCAAGGTCTTTTTATGACCTCTTGGGGGACATATTATGTAGCAGAAATATATTAAGTAAAAAAAAAAAAATACATAAAAGAAAAAACACCCACACCAATCAAAACTGTCACCATTACCACCCCATTCACGTGAAACTTTTCATATTATATAGCAAAACGGCCTACACGAAATAGGGAACTAATTATAATAATTTATTTTGGTGTCAGTTTGCATATTTAAAGAATAAGGAGCTATAGTTAGAAAAAATATATACTTTTTAAAAACGTTTTGTACAGTTTCCCCCAAATAAAAATTGTTGCAAAAATTATTTTGGTAGTCCAACAAATAAGATAGTTACAACCATTTGAACCACCACGCGCGCTAAATCACAAAAAAGTGTTTGGTCACTAAGGCCTTTTCGGGCCTGGTCATTCAAGTGTTACCAATAGGCGCCTTTCCCACCAGCAAGGTAATGTTTGGGATTGGCAGGAAATGGTAATAACCAGTGAGCTCCGTCCTCTGCAGTGAAGGAAAACGATTTATAAATAGGAGGCAGGATGGAAGGAAATGTTGCCACTTTTCTGATAAAAATGATTTTTAACAGCAACTGCAGCATGGCCTCTGAAATAGAAGATTCATAATTACCTGCTCCACTCCGCTCTGGTCCTCTGCGCTGCCCCCGCTGCCTCCCTCTTCCGGTTCCTACTCTGTTTACACCTGACAGTGCATGGCCATGGTCACTTGCACGGCTCCAGTCAATGACTGGCTTCAACAGTGACACGTTGCTTGTGGCCACATCACCGCGTAAGCCAGTCATTGTCTGGAGTGGTGTATGACTATGTCAATGCACTGCCAGGTGTAAACAGCGGAGGCAGTTCGAAGGACCGGAGTGGCGAGGAGCAGGTAAGTATAACTCTTCGGTTTAAGGGGCTATGCTGCAGCACGATATTTGGGCCAATTACTGGGAACAAGTGTTCATAGGAGCGCTTATATCTGGCCGGTATAATCCTTCAGCTGATCAGTCGATAAACAAGGAATTGCTCATTTGTCGGCTGATTTGCATATTTTATCAGGATGAAAGATGTAGGATTATCTGCAGCACATCTCCCTGTGTAATCTAAATGAAGATGGAACGACTGTGGCAGCGATCACTCCTCCCCAGTCACTTTGCACTGGCTTGTGTAATAGGCAGATGAGTGCCAATCAACATTTTTTATTTGCGGCCCCTTGAAATAGAGCGATGTGACAATGCGGCCCCCAGACCAAAAAAGGTTGTGCACCCCTGCTCTATAATATCCGTGCTCAGACGTTGGCGGTGCATGGTGGATCCAGCCTCAGTGAGATTCAGTTCCCTTTACTTCTCCCTGTAGCTCTGCACTCGGGGTGTTGGGTTTGTTCATTGTGTAAGATGTGCTGACTTGGCATAGCACTCGTTCTTTCTGTCTCTGCTGCTGTTTAATCTCTTAATACCATGTATGCCAGGGGCGTAACTATAGGGGGTGCAGAGGTAGAAGCCGCTACCGGGCCCAGGAGCCTGAGGGGGCCCAATTACCCTTGTGCCACATTAGATGACACCGGTATGATAGAAAGTGCATGCTGGGAGGGCTCTGTAATCTTCAAGTTACACCTCTGGCTGGAGGGAATGGGTTAAGCCTCATGCAGACATCCGTGGAACACGGTCCGTGAAATACCAGACTGGCATTGCAGGCGCGCACGGCGTCATTGGTTGTCAATGCCAGTCCGGTGTCTCACGGACCGTGTTCCACGGATGTCTGCATGAGGCTTTAGGTTAAGAATTTGCCATGGGGGAAGGGGGGTGCGCCGTTTCAATTTTTGCCTCAGGCAGCACGAAGGCCGTGTGCTTCCCTGCCCCCTTCCCTCAGTGCCCGAGCTGAACTGTTGCACCGGGGCCCATGAGACTTTAGCTGCGCCCCTGCATGTATGTGCTTATTTGATTGCTTGTTAGGGCTTATTCATACGGCCGTAATTTGCGGTCCCCAATGCACGGACGCCACCCATGCGGCTGCCGCGACGGATCCACACCCATTCAGCACTCCGTAGTGCTTCCGTGGGATTCAGATCCTCCGGTCGGCACCAACCTTCCTTATTGTGGACCCATTCGAGTGAATGGGTCCACATCCGTGACGAGGGGGGCATTATTGCGGACCCGCTGTTTGCCTTAGGCTGTACAAGTCGTGTCTTTTTGTGACGGCGCTTAACACAATTTATATTTTTTATCAGATGCTGAACACAGAATATGGGCTCCATTATGTCCGCCTATACCGGCCACGTGAGCGCTTCGAGGCCGGCGGGCAGCTCGCATGTTGAGGATGATGACGATTTGTTGGATGGAAAGGACAGAGAAGAAGACATTGCTCAGTTTCCCTATGTCGAGTTTACAGGACGTGACAGCATTACGTGCCCGTCTTGCCAAGGAACTGGGTGCATTCCAACAGGTATCGCCCCCCTTCCCCATGTATTTTCCTGATTTATCCAAAGTTTCTCCCAGGAAGCTGCCACAATCAAATGATTTCCATTGCACCCACATACTGTGTGTGAGGCTAGCCGGTAAGAGCGCCTGTAGTAAGTCGGTGGCTTCACCGGATCGTTGCAGGGTGACAGGAAATTGTCGTAACACAGTCTTTACGTGACAGAGGCAGAAACATAAGCAGTTGGCACAGAAATCTGTGTATGGGGGGGTGAAATGTACAGACCTAGGCATTAGATTACTGTTACTTGGGATCTGCACACGAAAATTTTGAAGAGAAATTAAAAAATAAATTGAACGATAGGAAAATAAGGTATTAAATGATGCTTTGCTCACCCTCCTAGCCCTGGGTGGTTATTTTCAATTTAGGAACGATTATTGATTTTAGATTTTTTTTTTTTCTGACGATGACTTATTTTTTGGTTGAGTTGTAGTTTGACGGAACATCATTTTGGTGTAAATATAAAATATTGATTAACTCTTATTATTTTGGCGTGTCGTAATGGAAAAAAAATCTACTATTGGTTCTTTGCACTTTTAAATTAAGGACATTTTCCGTGTGACATAATTACCAGTTCCTTTTGCTGTGTGGGTCAGTATGATTATGGCGATACCAAATATATGTAGTTTTGTTTTATTACTTGTTTTTCACGTTGTCGCATTCCCTGCCGATGTAGCCATACACAGGCTTGTCTTTTGACTTACTGATTTAATGATAACATTTTGGAGTACTTGGGACTTACTGATTTAATTTTTCTTTTTTTTTTTTCTTTTGGGGGTGGGGGGGGTAGGAACAATTCTGTTATCTTTTGTGTTTTTTATACGTTCACGGAGCAGTGTAAATAGCATTTTATCTCTGTTACACAGGCGAACACAATGCAATACCATAGCGGGGGTTATTTTATTTTTTTACTACTTTTACAAACTAAAACCACTTTTTATGAAAGAAATGGATTTATTTATTTATTGCCCATATTCATTGGGGGACACAGGAACCGTGGGTATAGCCATGTCCTCTAGGAGGCATTGACACTAGATAAAGCTGTTAGCTCCTCCCCTGGCAGCTATACCCCCTCCAGCCTGGAGAGAGAGCTGCAGTTTTTTCTAGTGTCAATAGGAGGCAAGACCTCCATGCTCTGTAAGGTAGCTCCTGAAGATTTTTTATTTTAGTCACACATGCACAGAGGGGAGCGCAGGAGGCTCCCGCTCCGCGACAGGAGGCATCACTTCCTGAGACTGCACCTACCACATTATCCACCCATTTCAGGAGCAGACGCCGGGCGCGCTGCTCCGGAGGGGGTTAAAAGCCATGAGTTCGGCCAGCTCCGCAACGGTGTTCCGGCCTGCGCTGGTGTCCATCCAGCCCGCGGGGTGGAGCCCCCTTCCGTTGCCGGGCGGGTGCATTTCGCGCTGCTCTGGTCTCTGTGGTACCGCCAATGCAGGTGCTAGCAATGCCATAATCGGCTGTGCTTAGATCGCAATGCCGTAATCGGCTGTGCTTAGATCGCAATGCCGTAATCGGCTGTGCTTAGATCGCAATGCCGTAATCGGCTGTGCTTAGATCGCAATGCCGTAATCGGCTGTGCTTAGATCGCAATGCCGTAATCGGCTGTGCTTAGATCGCAATGCCGTAATCGGCTGTGCTTAGATCGCAATGCCGTAATCGACTGTGCTCGGGGCTTGGATCGCCCAGTCCTCAAAATGGCCTTAACCCTTCCTGCCCAGCCACCTCTTTAGGCCGGCATATCTGGGGATCTACTCCTAGTGCAAGGTTAGTAATGTGGAGGAATTTAACCCTTTCCTGCCTCTTGTGCATTTGAGGCCGGCATCTTAGTTTTATAAAAAAAAAAAAAGATGTGCGCCAAACGGGTCCCCCTCCTCAGCAGTCACTACTGCATGACCACCCTGTCTGTGTGGTACCACATTGGGCCGTGTCCTATCTCAGATAAGGAGGACCTCTCATAGTTCCCAATCTGCCCTCCGGGGCCGTTTGTTTGATAATTCTCCACCTTCGCAAATCCCGTGGAGGACAGCTGAAGTATTCCCAATCCACCCTCTGGGTCGTTTGGTTGATAATTTCCACCTGCGCAATCCAGTGAAGGACCTCTAAAAGATTCCAATCCGTCCTCCGGGGCTGTTTGATTGATAATTTCCACCTCCGCAATACAGTGGAGAACCTCTGGTATTCCTAATCCACCCTCCTGGGTCGTTTGGTTGATAATGCACCGCCTGCGCAATCCAGTGGGGGACCGCTGGAACTTCCCAATCCACCCTCTGGGGTCGTTTGGTTGATAATTCTCCGCTGGCGCAATTCAATAAAGGACCTCTGACATTCCCAATCCACCCTCCGGAGTCGTTTGATTGATAATGCACCGCCTGTGCAATCCGGTGGAGAGACCTCTAGAAGTTCCCATTCCACCCCCTGAGTAGTTTGGTTGATAAATCCCCACCTGCGCAGTCCGCAACTGCCATGGGTGAGATTCTGAGGGGTAGACCTACGCGTGAGCGGACCACAGCCCATCTTTTCTCCTCGAATATCTCCGCACCCCCACCCTTACTCCCTGGTTCACGCTCAGACACACCCTCCCTCACAAGAGAGGGTCCTTCTGGGGGGATGGGGAGGGGGGGAATCACTGATTCAGACCCTGACATGAATCCGAAGCAATCTCCCAAGATTGCGTCTACGGTGGCCAGCAGTACTTGTCGTATGCGTTACCCCTTTCCATAGGCGGAGTACTTGCACTACTTCGGGATACAGTACTTGCCTTATACATCGTCCAATGCCATACTGGTTTCAGTGCCGGACGTCTACTTACCCCCTTCTGTAGGTGGCGGAATTGCATCTCCACTAGGTTCAGTACCTGCCGTATGCATTAGCCCCTTCCATAGGTGGCGCGATTACATTATCACTGGTTACAATATGTGCTGTATGCATTACCCCCTTACTTAGGTGCAATAATTGCACTCCCACGGGGTACAGGACTCTCCATATGCACTAGTTCTCGTCATGGGCATTAACCCCCTTCATAGGTGTAGTATTTTCCCTACCACTGGCTTAAGTACTTGCCATATGCATTCCACCTTCCATAGGTAGGGTAATTGCACCACCATTGGATACGGTCCCGACTGTCGCGCTATTCTTCCATAGGCGGAGTGGTGCACATCATCGTGCTTCCTGTTGCATTACCCCCTTCCACAAGTGATCTACTAGTGGGGGAATAACTAAACATCTTCGGATGCTGCAATTCAACTGCGCCACGGCTCTAGGTTCCTTTGCTTATTTCACAAGGGGGCGTGGCACAGTAGGTACCCGCGGGTGCCCGGTACTCTTACTCTAGTTGTATATGGGGGCCGCCAGTGGATATGGTGGCTATTCCTCATTGTATCCTTCTTTTCTTTTTGGTGCTGGTTTTGGGCATGATTATAACATCCCCTGTCTTCTCAGGGGGTTACCTAGCATCACTTATGTGTCCTAGAGACCCCCCATCTCCATGGGCCTCCATTGTTACAGTCGGTCATGATATTGTCCGCATCAATAGGTGGTGCGTACACCATTGCACATATATGGTGAGTACGTTCCAGCGAGTCGATGTTTCACTGACTCTGTATTCTCTATCCACCACTCCTCCTTCTTTTGGAAAGTGGTTATGCGGGCACTCTGGTTCTCCTCCAAAGGTGCAGCTTTTCGCTAATGCTCGAGTTCGTGGTCGCTGCAGTGGGACATCCCCCTCAGATAAGGGTCCTACCTTGGCGCTAGCTTGGCAGTTGCTCCTGTTCAGCGCCCTTCCAGGTAGAGTTTTTAAGGTTAGCTCTACTTAACTGGGGCTGTATGTTACGTGGCTTCTACGGATAGTCTCAGGCCTCCCCCTCAGTTTTGCGCTGACGGGGCAAGCGCTGGCTACTACTGTAGGAGCGGTATTGCGTTACTACTACATACTTGGGTTCTTACTGCACAGCTCTTTCGTCAGGTGGCGGACTCTTCTAGCACTGAATTCGGTGGCATCTGCAGGTGGCTCCCTCCTCTGCTGGGGTATGGGGCTAGCAATACAGTGTGACTCCCCTTGCCTGGCTTCCTCCTCAGGCGGAGTTTTTGCACAGCCACTTAACCACCTCAGCCCCCATAGCTTAAACACCCTGAAAGACCAAGCCACTTTTTACACTTCTGACCTACACTACTTTCACCGTTTATTGCTCGGTCATGCAACTTACCACCCAAATGAATTTTACCTCCTTTTCTTCTCACTAATAGAGCTTTCATTTGGTGGTATTTCATTGCTGCTGACATTTTAACTTTTTTTGTTGTTAATCGAAATTTAACGATTTTTTTTTGCAAAAAAATGACATTTTTCACTTTCAGTTGTAAAATTTTGCAAAAAAACCGAGATCCATATATAAATTTTGCTCTAAATTTATTGTTCTACATGTCTTTGATAAAAAAAAAAATGTTTGGGTAAAAAAAAAAAATGGTTTGGGTAAAAGTTATAGCGTTTACAAACTATGGTACAAAAATGTGAATTTCCGCTTTTTGAAGCAGCTCTGACTTTCTGAGCACCTGTCATGTTTCCTGAGGTTCTACAATGCCCAGACAGTACAAACACCCCACAAATGACCCCTTTTCGGAAAGTAGACACCCTAAGGTATTCGCTGATGGGCATAGTGAGTTCATAGAACTTTTTATTTTTTGTCACAAGTTAGCGGAAAATGATGATTTTTTTTTTTGGCAAAGTCTCATATTCCACTAACTTGTGACAAAAAATAAAAACTTCCATGAACTCACTATGCCCATCAGCGAATATCTTGGGGTGTCTTCTTTCCAAAATGGGGTCACTTGTGGGGTAGTTATACTGCCCTGGCATTCTAGGGGCCCAAATGTGTGGTAAGGAGTTTGAAATCAAATTCTGTAATAAATGGTCGGTGAAATCCAAAAGGTGCTCTTTGGAATGTGGGCCCCTTTGCCCACCTAGGCTGCAAAAAAGTGTCACACATGTGGTATCTCCGTATTCAGGAGAAGTTGGGGAATGTGTTTTGGGGTGTCATTTTACATATACCCATGCTGGGTGAGATAAATATCTTGGTCAAATGCCAACTTTGTATAAAAAAATGGGAAAAGTTGTCTTTTGCCAAGATATTTCTCTCACCCAGCATGGGTATATGTAAAATGACACCCCAAAACACATTCCCCAACTTCTCCTGAATACGGAGATACCACATGTGTGACACTTTTTTGCAGCCTAGGTGGGCAAAGGGGCCCAAATTCCTTTTAGGAGGGCATTTTTAGACATTTGGATACCAGACTTCTTCTCACGCTTTGGGGCCCCTAAAATGCCAGGGCAGTATAAATACCCCACATGTGACCCCATTTTGGAAAGAAGACACCCCAAGGTATTCAATGAGGGGCATGGCGAGTTCATAGAAAAAAAAAAAATTTGGCACGAGTTAGCAGAAATTGATTTTTTTGATATTTTTTTTTTCTCACAAAGTCTCCCTTTCCGCTAACTTGGGACAAAAATTTCAATCTTTCATGGACTCAATAAGCCCCTCAGCAAATACCTTGGGGTGTCTTCTTCCCAAATTGGGGTCATTTGTGGGGTGTTTGTACTGCCCTGGCATTTGAGGGTCTCCGCAATCATTACATGTATGCCCAGCATTAGGAGTTTCTGCTATTCTCCTTATATTGAGCATACAGGTAATGAGATTTTTTGTTTCCGTTCAGCCTCTGGGCTGAAAGAAAAAAATGAACGGCACAGATTTCTTCATTCGCATCGATCAATGTGGATGAAAAAATCTCTGCCAAAAAAAGAAAAAGGAGGGGAAAGGCGTCTGCCAGGATATAGGAGCTCCGCCCAACATCCATACCCACTTAGCTCGTATGCCCTGGCAAACCAGATTTCTCCATTCACATCAATCGATGTGGATGAATAAATCCTTGCCGGGATTTTTTTTTTATATATATACAAAGTGTTTGCCAAAGCATATGAACACCGCCACCTCCTCAGCTCATATGCCTCGGCAAACGTATCTTTTACTGCAGAGGAGAAATCTCGTCTTGCAGCGCCGCATACACTGACTTGCGTGTAATCTGACAGCAGCGCAATGCTTCTGTCCGAATGCACATCAGTGCTGCAGCTAGTCGATCGGTTGCTCCACCTGGAAGGTAAAAAAAAAATAAATAGAAAAAACCAGGCCGCAACGCAATAAATTTATTAACTTTTGAACCAAACATATAAACTTTTTTTAACTTTTTTAACTGAACGTTAACTTTTTTACTTACCGGTATTTTTTTGTTTTGTTTAGTTTTTTTTACCTTTTATAGAACAAACCTCTCCTTCCCCATGGGACAATGTGCAAATCGCCCAAAAATGTGGCGAAGTACGTTATGCACTTTATCCCAGGTGAAAGGAGAGGTTTGCAGCAGCTGTGAGTAAAAGGGCCCTAATAGCCCTGTTTACCTGTCCTGTGAGATGCAATCCCTATGCTAAGTGTACCTGTGTGTGGTACTTTCGGAAACAATCACCAAAGCATAGGGCAGGGTGGTCAGGACAGAAATAGCGGGTGTCACGCCTTATTCCACTCCTGCTACAGACACGACATCTTTTTCGGGGTGACGGTTGGGTTGAGGTACCAGGAACGACACTGGGGAAATGTCGCTCGTGTAGACGGCTAACTACACTGGTGGATGGGGCCACGGAACCTTCTGGATACAGGAGGTTCTCGATGATCTCTTCCTGGAATTTGAGGAAGGATCCTGTTCTCCCAGCCTTACTGTAGAGAACAAAACTATTGTACAGAGCCAATTGAATCAAATATACAGACACCTTCTTATACCAGCGTCTGGTGCGTCGAGAAACTAAATACGGAGACAATATCTGGTCATTGAAGTCCACCCCTCCCATGAGCAAATTATAGTCGTGGACTGAGAGGGGCTTTTCAATGACACGGGTTGCTCGCTCAATTTGGATTGTCGTGTCTGCGTGAATGGAGGAGAGCATGTAAACGTCACGCTTGTCTCTTCATTTCACCGCGAGCAGTTCTTCGTTACACAGGCAGCCCTCTCACCCCTTGCAAGACGGGTGGTAACGAGCCGTTGGGGGAAGCCCACGCGACTAGTTCGCGCGGTGCCACAGGCGCAAATCCGTTCTAGAAACAAATGCCTAAAGAGGGCCACACTTGTGTAGAAATTGTCCACATAAAGATGGTACCCCTTGCCAAATAAGGGTGACACCAAGTCCCAGACTGTCTTCCCACTGCTCCCCAGGTAGTCAGGGCAACCGACCGGCTCCAGGGTCTGATCTTTTCCCTCATAGATCCGAAATTTGTGGGTATAGCCTGTGGCCCTTTCACAGAGCTTATACAATTTGACCCCATACCGGGCACGCTTGCTTGGGATGTATTGTTTGAAGCCAAGGCGCCCGGTAAAATGTATTAGGGACTCGTCTACGCAGATGTTTTGCTCGGGGGTATACAAATCTGCAAATTTCTGGTTGAAGTGGTCTATGCGGGGCCGAATTTTGTGGAGCCAGTCAAAAGCTGGGTGGCCTCTGGGACGGGAGGTGGTGTTGTCGCTAAAATGCAGGAAACGGAGGATGGCCTCAAATCGTGCCCTGGACATAGCAGCAGAGAACATGGGCATGTGATGAATCGGGTGCGTGGACCAATATGACCGCAATTCATGCTTTTTAGTTAGACCCATGTTGAGGAGAAGGCCCAGAAAAATTTTAATTTCGGAAACTTGGAAAGGCTGGGCATAATAGCTTCCCGGGTTGGCGGACATAAATTGTGTGGCATGCCGGTTTGTCTCTGCCACGACTAAGTCCAAGAGCTCCGCAGTCAAGAACAGCTCAAAAAATCCCAGGGCCTGACCGATATGAGCCGTCTCAACCCGAACTCCAGACTGGGCGGTGAAAGGGGGAACTACAGGTGCGGCTGAAGTTGGTGACTGCCAATCAGGGTTTGCCAGCACCTCAGGGATTCTAGGGGCTCTACGGGCCTGTCTGTGCAGTGGCTGCGACGGGGTAACTATTGCACGTGCCACCGTACCAGCTTCAACTGCCCTTCTGGTGCTCGCCACGTCACCATGTTGTACGGCAGTGCTGGTACTAGGTCCAGGGAGGGCTGCGCTGCTGGTGTATGCCTCACCACGTGATCCGGCAGCGACAGCCCCACTCTGCTGCTCTTGAAGCGGATCCTGCATAACCTGTGGTCTAGCGACACGGGGCCGGGTACGCCTGGTTCTATCAGGGACCTCCACCTCCTCGTCCGAACTTTGGGTCAGAGAGCCACTGCTTTCCACAGGTTCATATTCTGACCCGCTAGATTCGTCATATGAGGGTTCCCATTCCTCATCCGACTGGGTCAGAATCCTGTAGGCCTCTTCAGAAGAATACCCCCTGTTTGACATTTTGGACTACTAAATTTAGGGGTATTCCCTGAGACTACCCAAGAAAAAAAGCAAACCCGTCTTACAAAGGGGAGGCTAGCGAAGTACCGGAGGCCACTGTGGTTGATTAAAAAATATCAACTGATTTTTTTTATCGCCGCAGTGCGTGTAAAGTGAATGTGCAGTGATCAAAAAATATATATTTTTTGTCACTGCGGCGGGGCGGGCGTGGGTGAACGCACGTGTGGGCGACCGATCAGGCCTGATCGGGCAAACACTGCGTTTTGGGTGGAGGGAGAACTAAGGTGACACTAATACTATTATAGATCTGACCGTGAGCAGTTTTGATCACTTACAGATACTATAAAAGTACAAATGCTGATTAGCGATACGCTAATCAGCGAATAAGTGACTGCGGTGCGGTGGGGTGGAGCGCTAACTGACGCTAAACTATCCCTAAAACCTAACAGTCAATACTAGTGGGAAAAAAAAGTGACAGTTTACACTGATCACTTTTTGTCTTTCACTAGTGATTGACAGGGGCGATCAAAGGGGTGATCAAAGGGTTAATTGGGGTGCAGGGGGGTGATCTGGGGCTAAGGTGTAGTGTTGGTGCTACTCACTGTGAAGTCTGCTCCTCTGCTGGATCCAACCGACGAAAAGGACCAGCAGAGGAGCAGAGAAGCCATATAATAGATCATATTTACTAATATGATCTGTTATATGGCTTGTGATTGGATTTTTTGAAAATCGTCAGCCTGCCAGCCAATGATCGTTGCTGGCAGGCTGGTGACGAACTTGTTCTTTAAATTTTGCCGGCCCGCGATGCGCATGTGCGGGCCGGCTTTGAGCGAAATCTCGCGTCTCGCGAGATGACGCGTATATGCGTGAATCTGCGCAGCGCTGCCGCCTCCGGAACGCGATCCTGCGTTAGGCGGTCCGGAGGCGATTAAAGGGCTTCTGTCACCCCACTAAAGTGATATTTTTTTTTTTTTGGGCTAGTTAAATTACTTATCCTGCGATATATGAAAATATAATGGTCTTACTTACTTTGATTCAGCAGTTTCTTCCAAAAACGAAGTTTTATAATATGTAAATTAGGTCTCTACCAGCAAGTAGGGCGGCTACTTGCTGGTAGCTGCTGCAGAAAACCGCCCCCTCGTCGTGTTGATTTGACAGGGCCAGCCGGGATCTCCTCCTCCGGCCAGCCCTGTCGGCATTTCAAAAATCGCGCGCCTGTGTTCATTCAGCGCAGGCGCTCTGAGATGAGGAGGCTCGTCTCCTCAGCACTCCCTCAGTGCGCCGATGACATTACCGAAATAGAAGACGTCATCGGCGCAGGCGCACTGAGGGAGTGCTGAGGAGACAAGCCTCCTCATCTCAGAGCGCCTGCGCCGAATGAACACAGGCGCGCGATTTTTGAAATGCCGACAGGGCTGGCCGGAGGAGGAGATCCCGGCTGGCCCTGTCAATCAACACGACGAGGGGGGCGGTTTTCTGCAGCAGCTACCAGCAAGTAGCCGCCCAACTTGCTGGTAGAGACCTAATTTACATATTATAAAACTTCGTTTTTGGAAGAAACTGCTGGATCAAAGTAAGTAACACCATTATATTTTCATATATCGCAATATAACTAATTTAACTAGCCCAAAAAAAATAAAATCACTTTAGTGGGGTGACAGAAGCCCTTTAATCCTTGGCTACTTCTGTATAGTGCCGGTCTCAGACGGGGAATGGGCTTAAGTCCTAGCCTATTCTTCTCCTGTCTTTTTTTCCTCCACTGGCTCATGGTTCATAGCCACCCCGCATGCCTTGGTAGTTCCTACGTTACTACCTTCCCTCATCTGCATTTGCACAGGGTATTCGTTTGGTGGCCTTCCATTTCCAGGCACGCTCCGGTCCCGACTGGTGGGCTGTGGTGCCATCCACATCCCTCCTTCTACAGGGACTCATTCCATTGGTCCGGGTGTGCTAACGGTATCTACATGAAAGCTTCCCACCTTTCTCTCCCGAGCAAGAGTTCCGGAAGTATGCGGCGTGGACGCCCTGATATCTCCTTGACGGAAGTTCTTCCTCCCTACGTGTTTTTTATCCCCTTCCCCCTCCTACCCAGGCTTCTACAGAAGATCAAGATGGAGGGCATTCCGACAAATCCTTGTCGCTCCGGATTGGCCCCGTCACGCCGACCTCGTTCTCCTTTTAGGAGACGTCCCTTGGTCACTGCCACTCAGAGGCGACCTTCTTTCACCGGGTCTAGTCTTACATCAGCATTTAGATGACGGCGTGGCTGTTGAAACCGCCATTCTGACGCGGAGAGGGTTTTCGGCGGACGTCATCCGCACTAGGATTCGGGCCTGGAAGCCTGCATCGCCCAGGATCTATTATAGGACCTGGAGATCCTTTCTGGGCTTCTGTGAAAGCCGGGACATCCCCTCACTCCGTTTTTTCTCTCCCCACGGTCCTATCCTTTCTACAATCTGGGTTGGACCTTGGTTTAGCCCTTAGTTCCTTGATGGGTCAGGTGTTGGCACTTCTGTCCTGGGGCAGCTTTCCAGCGTCCTCTGGTGCCCATGGAGACCTTCCTTCAGGGAGTGGCACATACGGTTCCTCCATACCGTCCTTTGCCGCGTTGGGATCTGTATATAGTTCTCAGCGTTTCCAGTCTTCTCCCTTTGAGCCCTTGCGGGAGATCTCACTCCGGCTCCTGTCCTAGAAGGTAGTTTTTTCTTGTGGCTATCACATCCATCAGACAGGTGTCCGAGTTGGGGGCGCTCTCTTGCAGGAAACCCTTCCTGGTTCTTCACAAGGATAAGGCGGTTCTCCGGCCCATTCCTTCTTCTCCCGAAGGTGGTCTCTGACTTCCATATCATTGAAGAAATTGTCCTTCCTTCACTGTCCCCCTCCTTCACACCCTACGGAAGGGAGTTACATTATTGGACGTTGTCAGAGCTCTGATCATTATTTTGCAGCCTCCAGTCCCTTCCGGCATACGGAACCCCTTTTCGTCTTCCGGAGGGTTCTCGATAGGGATTGGCGGCCTCCAAGGTGGCGATTGCACGTTGGATTCGGTCTGCAAGTGCTGAAGCATACCGCGCCCGGAGCATGGTTTCGCCCTTAGGCGTCATGGCTCACTCCACCAAAGTGGTGGGCGCTTTCTTGGGCTCGGATCAATTGCTCTTCGGCTGCACAGTTGTGTAAGGCGGCTACTTGGTCCCACGGTTCCTGTGTCCCCCAATGAATATGGGCGAGAAAAGGAGATTTTTGTTTAACTTGTCAGTAAAATCTCTTTCTCGCTCTTCATTGGGGGGAAGCACCCACCCACTATTGTTGTTCGACCACGGTTGTGGCAGTTGCTGGTTAGAACCCCGTTGGGTCCTTTGACATGGTTGGTGTTCCACGTGTTTTTCTTTGGTTGGCTTGCTTCTCCTACTGCTTGTACACAAACTGCAGCTCTCTCTCCAGGCTGAAGGGGGTATAGCTGCCAGGGGAGGAGCTAACAGTTATTATTATTATTATTATTATTAATTTTTTTTTTTGTTTGCTGTTCACTATGTGGTAAAACTGACTTGTACTTTTTCATTCTCCATGCCAGTACGGATCCAGTGATACCACTTTTATGTGTAGTTTTTCTTGCGTTTTAATTAAAAAATAACTTTTTTTTACAGATTTGTGTACGGAGATGTATGGGGACTAATTTTTTTTCTAAACAATCTGTAGTTTTTGATAATACCACTTTGGAGTGTTTGACTTTTTGATCACTTTTTATGCAATTATTTTTAATTTTTTTGGTAGATAAAGTGATGAAAAAAATAAATTTTTATATTTTTTTCCGTTACACCATTCACCGTATGGGATAACAACAATTTTTTTTATTTTTTATTTGGGGACTTAAATTTATATATAATTTTTAGATTTTATATTTTTCAAAACTTTTTTTTAGGTCCCCAAGTGGACCACAACTTGCAATCATCAAGAATATTGGAAATTGCTCTGTTATTCTGTACTGAAATCACTATATCCCAGTTCAGTGTTTCTACCTGCTGGCCTGAACTGGCATATACTAATAATGAACAGAGTGCTTTCCGCAATATCCGCCAGGGGGAAAGTGTGCCTGAAATCCAATTACAGGCATCCTCATTTGCCGCAGAGGATGCCGATAAGAAGCCCGGAAACTCGAGCTTCTGGGTTTTTCACCGGCATTCTTGCGAAGCACGGTCATTAGCCACTGGTCTCTGCTGTTTTAAACAGCGGAGACCCGCCGGCCTTGACGCACGCGCAAGTGTTTTTACTTTGTTCCAGCGCCGTACATGTACAGCACTGATAGTGAAGGGGTTAATGCAAGGCACTTACTTTTACTTTATGTATTGTGATTGTCCATATTGCCTCCTTTGCTGGTTTCATTCATTTTTCCATCACATTATACACTACTTGTTTCCAGGGTTACGACCACCCTGTAATCCAGCAGTGGTGGTCGTGCTTGCACACTATAGAAAAAAAGCACCAGCCTATGTTAGCTCCTACACTGATGGATTGCAGGGTGGTCATAACCATGGAAATGAGCAGTGTATAATGTAATGGAAAAGAGAATCAAGCCAGCAAAGGAAGCAATATGGATAAATACAATACATTAGTAAGTGGCTTGTATTAACTTTCCCTACATGATAAATGCCACTTACTAAAGTGAGAGCACCCTGTTAAGGGTTGTATATTTACACGTGCATCTCAGTTTATTTATTTCAGTAATTCAATTGAAAAAGTGAAACTCATATATACTATAGATTCATTACACACATGGTGATCTATTTCAAGCATTTCTTTCTTTTAATGTTGATGATTATGGCTTCCAGCTAATGAAAATCCAAAAGTCAGTATCTCAAAAAATTAGAATATTGTGAAAAAGTTTGTAGACGCATGGTGTCACGCTAATTAACACAAAACACCTGCAATGGTTTCCTAAGCATATAAATGGTCCCTCCGTCTGGTTGAGTAGGCTGTACAATCATGAGGAAGACTGCTGACTTGACAGTTGTCCAGCAGACCGTCATTAACACCCATTCACACAAGGTGTCGGGAATCATCCTGTTAGGTCTGTTTTAGTTCAGATTGTCTTGCCCTCAAGTTCTCCCTCAGTTAAGATGGTGGATTGTGTCTCAGCTGGGTGCCATCTTGCTTCCTGTTTCACATTTAAACCTCTCAAGCCTGTTACTAATTGCTTAAAGGGGTTCTGCACTTTCATTTAACTGATGATCTATCCTCTGGATAGATCATCAGCTTCTGATCGGCGGGGGTCCGACACCCGGGACCCCCGCCAATCAGCTGTTTGAGAAGGCAGCGGCACTCCAGCCGCCGGCCCACTGACGTCGCGACTAGTATCTACTAGCGTGGGCGCGGCTAAGCTCTGTTCACTTGAATGGAGCTTAGCCGCACCCACGCTAGTTGATACTAGTCAGTGGGCCGGCGGCCCGACGGTAAACCGTGAGAAGGCCGCGGCGCTGCTGGAGCGCCGCTGCCTTCCCAAACCGCTGATCGGCGGGGGGCTTGGGTGTCGGGGCCCCGCCCATCATAAGCTGATCTATCCAGAGGATAGATCATCAGTTAAATGAAAGTGCAGAACCCCTTTAAGTTTTGTGTTTAACTTCTGTTTGTGCAGTCGTCTTGCTTGGAACTAGCTCTCTGGTTTGTTCCTCCTCCTTGCTGTTTACCCTGCTACTCTGTGACATCCTGCTACCTCCTGTTGCCGACCCGGATTGCCTGACTACGTTCCTGTGCCGCCTGCCCTGACCCATTGCTCGTCTGACCTGGCTCTGCTTCATCCTTCAGTCCTGCAACCTCCTGTTCAAGACTCCAGTGCTTCCTGTGCACAGGCCTTGTCCCTGCCGTTGGATTCCAGCAGTATTCCACTAGTATCGTGACACAAGGAGAGTAAGGTTACGTTCACGTCTCTGGTTTGAATTCCAGCAGGCTGTTTCTCTGGAGCCAGCACTGCTGGATGTGGACGGAATTTCCCCCGGCCTCATTAAGTATAATGGGGTTCGCCGGAGATCCATACGCATTCCAGCAGACAGCCGGAGACCCAGCTGGACACAAACCACTGCATGCTGCAGTTTGTATCCGGCCAATCCTCCGCTCTTCCGCCGGAGGTGTGAAAGTAGCCTAAGCTATAAAAGGGTCATTGCTAACGAAGCTGGCTGTTCATAGAGCGCTGTATCCAAGCATATTAATGGAAAGCTGAATGGAAGGAAAAAGTGTGGTAGAAAAAGGTGCACAAGCAACAGAGATGATAGCAACTTTGTAAGGACTGTTAAGAAAGGGCATTCATGAATTTGGGAGAGATTTACAAGGAGTGGACTGTGGCTGGAGACAATGCTTCAAGAGCCACCACACACAACATATCCAGGACATTGACTACAACTCACATTTCTTGTGTCAAGCCACTCATGACTTTTAAACAACATCACAAGCATCTTACGTGGGCTATGGAGAAAAGGGACTGGACCGTGGCCTAGTGGTCCAAAGTTCTGTTTTCCGATTAAAGTAAATTTTACATTTCATTTAGAAATCAAGGTCCCAGAGTGGAGAGGAACACTATCCTAGTTGCTTGAGTTGGGTTATTGCGATACCAAAATTTGGATTCGATTTCGATACCATAAAAAAAGTATTGCGATACTCGATGCCATTCGATACCACGCGAAAAAAATAAAACCCCAAAAAAGCAGCGTGCATTCCGCATTTTATTGAACGTCTGGCCCATAAACGAACAGTCCGATCCTATTTTTTGGGGGTGACAATGTGACAAAAAAATAGCGAATCGCGTGTTTTTATTTTTATTTTTTTATTTTAATAGTTCTCACTATTTTGGGCGTGGCGGTATGTAATATGTTTATTGTTTATATATTTTATATGTAAAATTGGGAAACGTAATATTTTGGTGTTTGTTTATTTTTAAACTTTTTTTATTTTTTTTATTTAATGACTATTAGCCCCCTTAGGCGCTAGAACCTGGGATCTTTTCATCCCTTGACTTATTCACCCATGTAGAGCTCTATGAGGGTGAATAGGACTTCACACTCTCCCTGCTGCCCTGTGCAAAGTACACACAGCAGCAGGGAGATTACCATGGCAGCCAGGACGCTACTGAAGACCGATCGGAGCCCCAGGATTACACTGCTGAGGCTCCGATCAGAAACTGCCACTGCACCACCAATGAAGAGACTGGGAGGGGACCCTGTGGCCACTGCCACCAATGATTATAATACTGCGCCACCAATGTTTTTAGTACTGGAGGAAGTGGGGGGGGGAGGTGTGATCCACGGCAGTTAGGGGTTAACTGCCGCGGATCGCAGCGCCCTGTCATAGAGGTCGGGTGCCTGCTATGTGAGTCTGCCGCCGGCACCCACCACCTATATTTGTATTAATGGGTGAGTTGGTGGCGCAGTGGCCACAGCTCTCTCTCTCTGTCTCTGTCTCTCTCTCTCTGTCTCTCTCTCTCTCTCTGTCTCTCTTTCTCTCTCTCTCTCTCTCTCTCTGTCTCTCTCTCTCTCTGTCTCTCTCTCTCTCTGTCTCTCTCTCTCTGTCTCTCTCTCTCTCTGTCTCTCTCTCTCTGTCTCTCTCTCTCTCTCTGTCTCTCTCTCTCTCTCTCTGTCTCTCTCTCTCTCTGTCTCTCTCTCTCTGTCTCTCTCTCTCTCTCTCTCTCTGTCTCTCTCTCTCTCTCTCTCTGTCTCTCTTTCTCTCTCTCTCTCTCTCTCTCTGTCTCTCTCTCTCTCTGTCTCTCTCTCTCTCTGTCTCTCTCTCTCTCTGTCTCTCTCTCTCTGTCTCTCTCTCTCTCTGTCTCTCTCTCTCTGTCTCTCTCTCTCTCTCTGTCTCTCTCTCTCTCTCTCTCTGTCTCTCTCTCTCTCTGTCTCTCTCTCTCTGTCTCTCTCTCTCTCTCTCTCTCTGTCTCTCTCTCTCTCTCTCTCTCTCTCTCTCTGTCTCTCTCTCTCTCTCTCTCTGTCTCTCTCTGTCTCTCTCTGTCTCTCTCTGTCTCTCTCTGTCTCTCTGTGTCTCTCTGTCTCTCTCTCTCTGTCTCTCTCTCTCTGTCTCTCTCTCTCTCTGTCTCTCTCTCTCTCTGTCTCTCTCTCTCTCTGTCTCTCTCTCTCTCTGTCTCTCTCTCTCTCTCTCTCTCTCTCTCTCTCTCTCTCTCTCTCTGTGTCTCTCTCTGTCTCTCTCTCTCTCTCTCTCTCTCTCTCTCTCTCTCTCTCTCTCTCTCCTTATTGGCAGCAGCGGCACAGGGGGGAGGGAGAGACTCCTTATCCCCTGTGCTGCTCAGGAGAACATGGCGCGCGCTGAGAGCAGTAGCGCAGCCTAGTATGGGTAAATGCCATCCCGGTATCAAATCGATACCGGTACAAAAGTATCGACAATTTGATACCCGCTACAACCCTACTTGAGATCCACTGTGAAGTTTTCAGTCCGTGATGGTTCGGGGAGCAATGTCCTCTGCTGACAAGCTTTATAGAAATAATGATTTCATTACCAATACCTTAGTATCACTGTGCTTGATTGGCCAGCAAACTCGCCAGACCTAAACCTATCTATGTGCTATTGTCAAGAGGAAGATGAGACACCAGACCCAACATGGCAGACCAGCTGAATGCCTCTACCAAAGCAACCTGGGCTTCCACAACACCTCAGCAGTGCCACGGGCTGATCTCCTCCATGCCATGCCACGCCACATACACTGTACATCCTTTTCAGTAGGCCAACATTTCTGTATTAAAAATCATTCTTTTAATTGCTCTTATGTAATGTAACTTTCTGAGATACTGACTTGAGTTTTTTCATTAGATCACTCTGTGTGTAATGAATCCGTATAATAAATAAATAAACTTTTTGATGATATTCTAATCTATTGAGATGCACCAGTAAGTAAAGCTTCATCTCTGTATAAATAAAAATGTCTAGAACTTTCTGATCAGCAAGTTCTCTTTGCTGTCACTGAATGAGAACTCTCCTGTTCAGAGACGGCAAACCTTGTATATCGCTGAGCCAGGCCGTGTGGTGTACAGAACATGTTGGCATTATGCTACGTACTGGTACTAGTGGATGTCATTTTAAGAGATCTGCCAAAAAATCGGCAGCATAACTTGACGTGCGGTGTTGATTTAAAATCTGCAGCCAGTCAGCTGATGCAAAAAATCCACATTTGAGATTTCGCTGCAGATTTTACTGCGGATTTCCACCATATGTGTCCATAATCTTCTGGAGGAAATTGTGTGTCAAGAGGCTGGGCCTACATAGCCATGGCACTACTGGCTGCAGTGCACTTATGAAAAGGCCATACAGTCCATGCTGTGGCACAAGAAAAGCATGCTGCGAGTTTACGCTCGCCTGATCTCCTTTTATGAAGTCCTCTGCTGTCCATCTGTGGCCTATGTAAATAGCGCAGCGCTGTGGCTGCCCCATCCACGAGGCACTAAATGGCTTACTCGCGTGACCGCTTTATTTGCCATCCATGGCTGCATCTTCTACCGAGGCACTGGACGTAGCTGAACTGGTAAAGTGCCTGGACAGGGCAGCCATGGCACTGTGCTGTTTACATAGGCCACAGACGGGCAGGATAGGGCTTGGTAACAGGCGCTCAGGTGAGGTAAAGGCATGCTGTGAATTAATTGTGCCACAGCATGAACTATATGGCCGTTTTAGAAATTTGCTTCAGAAGTGGTCAACCTCTTTAATATTTCTCTTAACTATTTGGCTTTTATCTCTTTAGCCTTTTTCTCTACTATATTGATTCTTGTGGTTTTATACATAAATTCTGTATGTGTGCTTTGTTTTAGAACAAGTGAATGAGTTGGTTGCACTTATACCATATAGCGACCAAAGGCTGCAGCCCCAGAGGACGTAAGTGTTACGTGCATGCTGTCTATTAAAATAAAAATAAATGATTGATTAATAAACATGCATGTTTCCAATGGAAATCATACAATTTAATAGTGTGAAGAAGGGGTAAAATGGACTGAAAGCAGAGGTCTCACTACATTTTTTTTTTTATTTTTTTTTGGAAGAATAAAAATACTTTTGCTTTTTTGAGGAGTATTTGTAGCCAAGGAGGAATGTAAAATAACATGCTGGGTCATAACAGTTTTTTTCTGTCTTAGACTGGGCCTAGGGCACAATCTAATAGACACACCATCATGGCAGAGCAACTCGCCAACATTGTGTTCAGGAGGTGAGCAATGGTGACAGAGGAGTCCTTCTCCCTCTGTCTAACTGCCTAGGAGCTGTGGTCGATATTGACCACAGCATCTGGCGGTTAAAGGGGTTATTCAACAACTCCAAAGAGTGGCCTACCTGCGATGATGATCATGCTTACTTGGTCCTAGCCGCTGGGTTCGGGCGCTATCACTCCCTTGTTGGCTCTTCATCTCCCTGATGCAGTGATATCAACATCCTGTTGTTGTGGGCACAAGTGACCGCTGCAGCCAATCACTGGCCACAACGTTGACCTGCTTTCCTAGCATCACATGGCCATTTGTAGTGACAAACAAAATCTTGAATGTTGATTTCAGCGCACCAGGGAGCTGAATAGCCAGCCGGGCCGGAGTGATAGAGACAAACCCAGCAGTCAGGACTAGGAAAGTATGATCACCACCGTAGGTTGACCACTCTGTGAGGTCTGATATAATGTTGAATAACCCCTCTGAGTGGTCAGGATCGACATTCTCCTCTGATCCTAGTTGTTCCAGCGAAAGCTTCAGCCAGTGATCTAGAGCGGTTTATCAGCTCAGCCTGTGTGGGGTCCATTCAGTACCTGCTCCTGACGCCAGGGTTGAGGGTGCACATTTGGGTTGTTTCGGGTATCGAATTTTCGATACACAATCAATACTCTTCTCTGGTATTGACCTCGATACCGGTATTTGCCTTTTTTCGATACTAGGCATCGCTATAGCGCAGTCTAGTATCAGAGAACATGGAGCGCTCTGCTCTCAGCGCGCTCCGTGTTCATCTTAGCAGCACAGGGGAGAAGGAAGCAGTCTCTCACTCCCCCAGTGCCGCCGCTACCACCAATGAGGAGAGAGGGGCGGGTGCACTGCGCCACTAATGAAAGTAAACGTTTAATACAAATCCAGGAGGCAGGTGCTGGCGAGGAGCTGCGATCAGCGGCAGTTAACCCCTCAGGTGCCGCACCCGCCTCCTGTATTAAATGGTAATTATCATTGGTGGCGCAGTGCGCCCTCCTCCCCAGTATTAAAATCATTGGTGGTTCAGTGCGCCCCATCCCCTCAACCCCCCAGTATTAAAATCATTGGTGCAGTGCGCCCCCTCAACCCCCCAGTATTAAAATTGTTGGTGGCGCAGTGCCCCCCTTCCCCTCAACCCCACCAGTATTAAAATCATTGGTGGCAGTGGCCACAGGGTCCCCTCTCCTCCTCATTGGTGGCAGTGGCAGTTCTGATCGGAGCCCCAGCAGCGTAATCCTGGGGCTCTGGTTGGTTACCATGGCAGCCCGGATGCTACTGAAGCCCTGGCTGCCATGGTAAGCTCCCTGCTGCTGTGTGCACAGGACAGCAGGGAAAGTGTGAAGTCCTATTCACCCCAATAGAGCTCTACAGGGAGTGCAGAATTATTAGGCAAGTTGTATTTTTGAGGATTAATTTTATTATTGAACAACAACCATGTTCTCAATGAACCCAAAAAACTCATTAATATCAAAGCTGAATATTTTTGGAAGTATTTTTTAGTTTGTTTTTAGTTTTAGCTATTTTAGGGGGATATCTGTGTGTGCAGGTGACTATTACTGTGCATAATTATTAGGCAACTTAACAAAAAACAAATATATACCCATTTCAATTATTTATTTTTACCAGTGAAACCAATATAACATCTCAACATTCACAAATATACATTTCTGACATTCAAAAACAAAACAAAAACAAATCAGTGACCAATATAGCCACCTTTCTTTGCAAGGACACTCAAAAGCCTGCCATCCATGGATTCTGTCAGTGTTTTGATCTGTTCACCATCAACATTGCGTGCAGCAGCAACCACAGCCTCCCAGACACTGTTCAGAGAGGTGTACTGTTTTTCCTCCTTGTAAATCTCACATTTGATGATGGACCACAGGTTCTCAATGGGGTTCAGATCAGGTGAACAAGGAGGCCATGTCATTAGATTTTCTTCTTTCATACCCTTTCTTGCCAGCCACGCTGTGGAGTACTTGGACGCCTGTGATGGAGCATTGTCCTGCATGAAAATCATGTTTTTCTTGAAGGATGCAGACTTCTTCCTGTACCACTGCTTGAAGAAGGTGTCTTCCAGAAACTGGCAGTAGGACTGGGAGTTGAGCTTGACTCCATCCTCAACCCGAAAAGGCCCCACAAGCTCATCTTTGATGATACCAGCCCAAACCAGTACTCCACCTCCACCTTGCTGGCGTCTGAGTCGGACTGGAGCTCTCTGCCCTTTACCAATCCAGCCACGGGCCCATCCATCTGGCCCATCAAGACTCACTCTCATTTCATCAGTCCATAAAACCTTAGAAAAATCAGTCTTGAGATATTTCTTGGCCCAGTCTTGACGTTTCAGCTTGTGTGTCTTGTTCAGTGGTGGTCGTCTTTCAGCCTTTCTTACCTTGGCCATGTCTCTGAGTATTGCACACCTTGTGCTTTTGGGCACTCCAGTGATGTTGCAGCTCTGAAATATGGCCAAACTGGTGGCAAGTGGCATCTTGGCAGCTGCATGCTTGACTTTTCTCAGTTCATGGGCAGTTATTTTGCGCCTTGGTTTTTCCACACGCTTCTTGCGACCCTGTTGACTATTTTGAATGAAACGCTTGATTGTTCGATGATCACGCTTCAGAAGCTTTGCAATTTTAAGAGTGCTGCATCCCTCTGCAAGATATCTCACTATTTTTGACTTTTCTGAGCCTGTCAAGTCCTTCTTTTGACCCATTTTGCCAAAGGAAAGGAAGTTGCCTAATAATTATGCACACCTAATATAGGGTGTTGATGTCATTAGACCACACCCCTTCTCATTACAGAGATGCACATCACCTAATATGCTTAATTGGTAGTAGGCTTTCGAGCCTATACAGCTTGGAGTAAGACAACATGCATAAAGAGGATGATGTGGTCAAAATACTCATTTGCCTAATAATTCTGCACGCAGTGTATTAGGGTGAGTAGGACAAGGGATTAAACGATCCCAGGTAAAGGGGGGGAATAGTTATTAAATAAAAAGTAAAAAATATTAGGTATAAATCACCATTTTATTAATTTTACATATAAAATATATAAACAATAAATAAATAAACATATTACACATCGCCATGTCCGAAAAGTCCAAACTATTAAAATATTTTACAAAATCCTATGCGGTGAACGCCGTAACAGAAAAAAATAAAATAAAAACTGTGCGATTTTAGTCACCTTGTCCCCCAAAAAAATAGGATCGGACTGTTCTATTTCGGGCCGGACGTTCCATAAAATGTGAAATGCACGCGGCTTTTTTTTTTTTTTTTTTTTTCGCGTGGTATCGAGTATTACAGTACTTTTTTTATGGTATCGAAACCGAATCATAATTTTGGTATCGAAACAACCCTAGTGCACATTACAGGTATTGAACAGACAAAAATATGTCTTATATGTAGAAATACAAATAAGACTCTCTGCAAAGCGTAAAATTGCTTGTATAGATTGTAAATCCATAATGGAATATGTAGGTAATCGATCAAGTCAAATGAATGTCTGTATGTGAAGTGAGTGTGTAAAAGTTAGAGTCTCTGTCACCCAGATCAAGTCTACCCTACCAGGCATATAGCTTGGTAGGGCCAACGATGGAGACAAAAAACATACCTTTATTTCTCATATCAGCGGTCCGGTTAGGCAGAAAAAGCAACTTTTAAAAATATGCTAATGAGGAATTTGAGCACTCTGAAGCGGGCTTATGCCTTTTCGAGCATTGCTTCTGCGACGCCCCTGTTCATTGCTAATGCTGGCCTTCTGCACCTAATCATGCCCCCATGTCCTTTGATTGACAGCGCTAGACCCATTGGTCTAGCGCTGAGATCCTGCGCCTGCACACTTGCTTCCTGGATATTTTCCGTTCTCCCAGGCTTGTGTGTGTCTAGTGCACACGCGCCGTCACACACAGTCCTGGAAGAACAGAAAATATATGCGCAAGTGCACAGGCGTGGGATCTCAATCAAAAGACCATGGGGGTGTGATTAGGTGCAGAAGGCCAGCATTTAGCGTCGCAGAAGCAGTGCTTGGAAGGCATAAGCCTGCCTCCGAGTGCTCGAATTCCTCATTAGCATATTTTTAAAAGTTGCTTTTTCTGCCTAACCGGACCCCTGACATGAGAAATAAAGGTATGTTTTTTGTCTCCATCGTCGGCCCTACCAGGCATATAGACTTGATCTGGGTGACAGAGCTTATTTAACTTGTCAATGAAAGCTTTCACATAATTAATTCCTCCAACTTGCATAGTTCAGACAGCTCCCTAGTGCTGTCAGAAAAGCCTTTAATACTTAAAGTACTGTACATGGAGAGGAGTTACTGCGAAATTGTTCACCACCATCAGACCTTTGTCCTGGTTGGTGGAATAAATAGGGCAGCTACAAAATTAGGCTTTGCCCAAAGGGGTATCCACTTCCAACAATGAAAGTACCATATTTTTCACCTTATAAGATGCAAGTTTTAGAAGAGGAAAATAAGAACAGTATTTTTCAGCAGACCTTAGATCAGACCCAATGTTAATTATGTCCCAGCTCAGAGCCCCAAAAAAAAAACTCTGCTCAGACCCCCAATGTTAATTAGACCTAGATCAAGCTCTCTTCCTGCCATGCTGTGCTGTCACCCGACGTGGCACAGAGTGCACCTATGTCCTCACACTGTGCGCAGGTCACAGGACAGTGTGCGTAGCCTGCAGGAGAAAACTAGGGAGCGGTGAGTACAGAGCCAGCACAGGGAGTGCTATATTCAGCTATAATGGATGCGCTTATTAGTATTCACACCATAAGATGCACTGACATTTTCCCCCCCCCACTTTTGGTGGAAAAAAGTGCGTTTTGTAGGAAACTGTGATAACTGTACTGTGACTGTAATTGGCGCTGAATCCAGAGCAAATCCCAACAGTATCCTCTAGAAATGAAGGCCACCATTCATGGAATCTTGAAAGATACACAGAGTATAGTAAAAAAGTGGCATAACTTTTTTAATTTCAAAGCATAAGCTATATTTGTTAAAAGCAGAATCCTCCTTTAACTCCTCCAGTGGTTATTGTAAAATTTTGAAATCTTAGTGCGCAATTTTATTTATTTATTTATTTTTACAGGAAATGTTACGTTGTCCTCTCCGTTCTGCTGTGCCTCTTAATCTGTGGTTTGGTGGTGTTTTTTCTATTTCCACGCACTGTTCTTGTCCAGGATGGTGGCATACGAATGGTACAAGTGTGGTTTGATAAGGAGAATGACATTGTGAACCTTGCAATGACGGTATGTACACAGTTAAAAAATGGTTATCTAGTTTGATAATATAAATGATGGTTGCATCAATATTTTTTTTATTACCCCAGTTGTTATGATTCGGATTTCTTGGTTTTATTTGTGCTGTTTGAGGACCCCATCAAGTAGGTCAAATTTCACTTTGCATTCCTTTTATTTATTGGCGGAATCTACCCATTCGATTTCTTCAAGGCATGGTAGAATATTAACGATACAACCTCCTATAGGGGTTTCTTTCTTCGTCCTGGGGATGCAGAATCAGTGGGTTCCTCAGATCTGCATTCTGTGTAGTGAAGCAGAGCACTGGTGGCACCATAGAGAGTGCAGAGGATCGGAGGAACACTCTTATTCCTTGCCTATGTATATAAGACTGGGGTTCATAGATGTGACGTCACAGGTAGTAATAGGGAATATAGTGGAAAGGGTCATGTGACTGGATTCTGGATTGGACGATAGCTGCAATCCAAGTAAAGAAAGTGAGATATTGTCGCACATTACAATATATGATGGTTGATGTGGAAAGCCCATTTTAATATATATATAGACCAAACATACCAATATGTAGTATTGGTACTAGCAATATAGCTAGTATCTTTTTTTTTTTTTTTTTCTCTAGGGTAAGAGTTGCAAGAAATATTTCTAAATTTTTCTTTTAATAATTTAAAGGGATTGTCCCATGACAACAACTTAACCCTTCTCCACAGGAAGGGGGATAAGCATCTGATCGGCAGGGATCAAAATGGTGGGGCCCCCGCCAATTATTCCCCTTTTTTAAATGGAGTGGCAAGCAACACGGGTCCCTGTTCTGTGATCGGACATTTATCCCCCTATCCATATGTGACAACCCCTTTAATTACTTCAACTAAAATATTTTTTAGTAAAGTTCAATCTTCTTACTCTTATGAGTATAGCGATACTTTATACGTTTACTTTGTACAATGTACCGGTAGTTATTTCATATAACGGCCAAGAACAAAGGAAGCTTCCTGCATTCAGGTCACTTACAACACTGTTTAGTGGTTTTTAATGGTTTCTCCTGGCTTGCTTTCAAAAATGGCTTTCTTCATGCCACTCTTTCAGAAAGGCCAGATTTGTGGAGCACACAACTAATAGTTGTCCTGTGAACAGATTCTTCAACCTGGAGGAGCTGTGGATTTTTGCAGCTCCTCCAGAGTAAACATGGGACTCTTGGCTACTTTTCTAATTAATGTTCTTCTTGCCTGGGCTGTCGGTTTAGGTGGACGACCATGTCTTGGTAGGTTTGCAGTTGTGCCATACTTCTTCTTTTTTCAGAGGATGGATTAAACAGTGCTCTGTGAGATGTTTAGAGCTTGGGATATTCCCGCTTTACACTTCTCCACAGCTTTATCCCTGACCTGTCTGGTGTTCTCTAATAAGTCTTTGAGGCCTTCACAGAACATCTGTAGTCATATTGTGAATAAAGTACATACAGGTGGACTCTATTTACTGAGTAGGTGACTTCTGAAGGCAATTGGTCACAATGGATTTTATTTAAGGGTGCAAGGGGCTGCATCCAAATGCACGCCACACTTTTCAGATTTTTATTTATAAAATTTTTTGAAAACCATATATGGATTTCACTTCACACATACTTGCCACTTTGTGTTGGTCTATCATATATACTGTATTTTTCACCCCATAAGACGCACTTTTTCTCCCCCCAAAATGGGGGGAAAATGCCCCTGCGTCTTATGGGGCGAATGCTTGCAGTTTTACATCGCAAGCTGCGATGTACGAGCGAGCGGGGACTCGGGGAGGGACTGGGAGGAGGAGCTGGGGGCCGGCAATAGCGGCGGGGCGGTGCAGTCAGTGTACTATAGCCCCGCCGCTCCGGTATACTAATATAAGATGTCTTATTCAATTAATAGTTATTAAACATGCCCCCTCACTCCTAATAGTACCTTACATCCTAACCGCTTCATTAGAATGCAGGCAGGCCGGGCGGGCGGCAGCGTAACTCCCTAATGTCACTTGCCTGCGCCGCCTACTTTATGAATGAAGCAGGCAGCGCAGGCAAGTGACGTCAGTGAGTGACGCGCCAGCCGTCCTGCCTGCCTGCCGGCATTGTACTGAAGTGGTTAGGATGTAAGTTACTATTAGGAGTGAGGGGGCATGTTTAATAACTATTAATTGAATAAGACATCTTATATTTGTATACTGGAGAGGGGGGGGGGGGGGATCTGTGGATGACATTTTTATGGGGGACATCTGTGGATAGCACAGTTATGGGCTGGGGGGTCTGTGGATGGCACAGTTATGGGCTGGGGGGGTCTGTGGATGGCACATATATAACAGTGCCATTCACAGATCCCCCCCTGTAACAGTGCAAACCACAGATTCCCCCCCCCCCATAACAGTGTCCGTCACAGATCCCCCCCCCCCCCATAACAGTGTCCGTCATCCACAGATTCCCCCCCATAACAGTGTCCGTCATCCACAGATTCCCCCCCATAACAGTGTCCGTCATCCACAGATTCCCCCCATAACAGTGTCTGTCATCCACAGATCCCCCCCCATAAGTGTCCGTCATCCACAGATCCCCCCATAACAGTGTCATCCACAGACCACCATTAGTTCCAAACCCACCAAACACACAGCACACCTTTTGGTTAAAAATATATTTTTTCTTATTTTCCTCCCCAAAAACCTAGGTGCGTCTTATGGCCCGGTGCGTCTTATAAGGCGAAAAATATCCCAATAAAATACATTTAGGTTTGTGGGTGTAAAGTGAAAAAAATGTCAAAGTTCGAGGGGTATGAATACTTTTTCAAGGCACTGTATGTCTTGGTTGCACATGGCATAATGAGCTAGGAATACACTATATGGACAGAAGTATTGGGATACCTACACATTATGCCTACAGGAGCTTTTATGACATCTAAACTGCCTGCAGGATCCGGAAATCTGTATGCAAACGGATATCTTTTTATTTATTTTTTCGGATTGATTAGACATTTGCATTGAAATACCGGATTTTTCTTTCCGGTATCATCCAGAATAACTTGTCCGGTATTTTTGTTTTTTCAAAGCTAGAAAAAACTGAGCAAGGCGCAGACCGAAAAACCGGATCCGGCGATGCAGCAATTTCCGGAACACTTGATGCCGGATCCGGTATTAATACATTTCAATAGAAATTAATGCCGGATCCGGCAAGTGCGGTAGGGACGGAGCGGAAGACATCCTGATGCATACCGAACGGATTCCTTTCCATTCAGAATGCATTGGGACAAAACTGATGCGTTTTTTTTTTCGGTATTGAGACCCTTTACCGGATTTCAATACCGGAAAAGAATAACGCTAGTGTGAAAGTACCCTAATTCTAAATCCATAAGCATTTATATTGAATTGGTTCCCCCTTTTTAGCTAAAACAGCTTCAACTCTTCTTTGGAAGGCTTTCTACAAGATCTTGGAGTGTGTCTTAAAGGAATATTTGTCCATTCATCCAGAACAACATTTCTGAGGTCAGACACTGAAATCAGATGAAAAGGTCTGGTTCAAAATCTCTGTTTTAGTTCATCCCAAAGGTGTTAGATGGGGTTGAGGTCAGGGCTCTGTGCGGCCAGTCAAGGTTTTCCCCACCACACTCGCCCAACCATGCCTTTTATGTACCTTGTTTTGTGCACTGGGGCACAGTCATGCTGGAGCAGAAAAGTTGGTAACGTACAATTGTCTAAAATGTCTTTGCATGCTGAAGCATTATTTTTCCCTAACGCCTCCACAACGGCACTTATAGGAGGGATGTCCCCGCCCTGGACAGGAAACAACGACGTAGAAGCAGAAGATTTAAGGGCCTCCTCCCCCTTACCTAGTCAGTCGTTGTTTCCTGTCCGGCGGACGTACTTGGAAGCCGCTCCTGCAGTCCAGAAGAAACTCTCTCTTTTCCGCCCAGCCTCACCTCGGTTCCTGGGGTCCTTCCCCACACTTATGTGGGAGGGCTGGAGCAGGGAACGGGTCCTCGGGGACGCTTGGCCTCCCTTCCTGTTCCTGGGAGTAAGTCCTGCTTGCAGGCGTCCCCGGGCGCATGCGCGATAGTTTCGGGGAACTATCGCGGGATCTGACGTCAGCGGGTGAGATTCTCCTTGGGCAAGAGAATCTTGCGAGAAGGCGGAGCTCCAGCGGCGCGGAATTTAAAAGTTCCCCTCAGACAGTACAGCGTCCTCGTGCTACGCTTGACCATGCTGGGCCCTGGAGACATGGACACCGCAAGAAAGCCCGTGGATCCCTCTGCCTCAGCCCGCTAAGCCTCCTCCCAGAGGAGAGATATGCTTAAAGCTGTTATGCTATTCTGTACTATACCTTATATTGTGCACTTGGTGCCTGCTGCTTTCCACCACCGGTGAAGGGTCTGGCCTCTCAAATAGTTTTTTTGCTGGTCTCTAAATGTGCTCCCCATTGTGTTTTCTGTGTTGATCTTAGGCCAGAGAGACCGCGACCCCGAAACCGCCTGGTGGAGAACTGGCACGAAAAAATGTGCCATTTGTCACAAAGCACTCTCCTCCAAATCAAAAAAACATCTGTGCCCCAAGTGCACAAAAAAAATTGTCTCAGAGGAATCTCCTTCCCTTCTCAAATCTATGAGGTCAATAATTAAAGAGGAAGTTAATGCGGCAGTAGACTTAAGAATGCCGTCATCCCCAAGACCATCCACCTCTCAAAGATCTCTAGCCTCTGACGCCGGGTTTGAGTTGGATGAAGGGGAAGTCTTTTCAGGATCAGACTCCTCCTCTTCTGAAGACGACTCGGGTAAACCCCTCTTTCAGCCGGAAGAGACAGATGGGCTCTTAAAAATCATCAGAGCAACTATGAACATTGAGGAGGTGAAGGAGGCTCATTCCGTACAAGACCAGATGTACCAAGGGTTAGGGGAAAGGAAGAAAAGAACCTTTCCCATTCATAATAATGTCAAGTCCCTTATTGCTAGGGAGTGGAAAGATCCAGAAAAAGGGTTGCTATATCGGACGCCTTTAAACGCAAATACCCCTTTGATGACTCTGACTCAAACCTGTGGGAAAAAAACCCAAAGGTAGATGCACCAGTAGCCCGGATCTCTAAAAGAACTTCGCTACCTTTTGAGGATACCGGCCTCCTCAGGGACCCCATGGACAAAAAGTGTGAAAGCCTTTTAAAAAAATCATGGGAGACTAACACAGCTATGCTGCGGCCAAGTATAGCTTCTACCTGTACTGCAAGAACACTTTCAGTTTGGCTGAACCAGCTAGAAAATCACCTGGTGGCTGGAACCCGAGCTCAAAGAACCGTTTTGAATACAATTATCCCCGTACATATGTTCATGACCACTCTGACACATATATGTGTCAGAGCTATCTCCTGCCTTGATATCGTGATGTCCCATTTGTTGGTGGGGTTTTACTGATGGACCTTTGGTCCCTATAGCCTGGGTTATTTTGATTTCATCCATCCCTGTTGGGTTGGGAGTGTCTGGGTCGACCCCATGGGCGGCCATTGCCGCCGGTGGTGCCGCCCCGGACACTCCCACCCCATACTTTTGTTATTATTGATGTAGTCCTCTAACCATTCCTTGATGCACCTACCATGCGGCTTCTTTGAGCACTAGTGAACTTATTTCACTTTCTATATTTATTAATTGTCACTGTATACACTCACTTTTCATGCCTATACGATATGTTTCCTTTCAATTAGGAATATATAATCCTGTTTTGAATTATAGGGATCATGTCTTGACGAATAATCGTATTATCGCATTTATTCTTAGTACTGTACGTGTGGTCTACCATTGATTCACATTGATCATGTTTGATCACAGGTACATCATTGCACTGATTGTACATTCATTTTATATGATACTATTCCTATTTTTTCCATTTTTTGATCCATATGAATTATGTTTTAATCATGTGATATATTGCTATATATTGTATACTATATTGTTAATTATGAATATTTTTATTATGTTTTTGATATTGATTATGGATTACATGGATTATATGCAGATCACTGTACGGAGTATATAATTATTCATATTATATGCATATCATTGTATGGAGTATACATGCATTCACATATAATCGTTATATTCTTCTTTTTCTCCTTTTTTCTTTTTGTATCCTTCTCACCACTCACACACGGCACTTCGGTTCCATTTATTATGGTTCCTCTGTACACTTCTTATTCACTGCAGGTCCCACTGTGTGGGCGTGTCAGAGTACTTATTTGCATATAGTTAGATGTATGGTTTCTGTCCCATACACACATATATATCTTTTCTCACTTTTTCACTTGGCAAGTCCTTTTCGCTGGTTTTATGCATCATAGCTTATACGGGACCCAATATGGATATATAGAAGTGTGGTGTTTGCAGTACTGGCTACATCACTCACGCGATTGCGCCCATCTTCAGCCCCTTATCCATCCACCGGACGTTGCGGGTCACCTGCGTTCCACTGGGCCGTGGACTGCGCATGCGCTGCACATCGCCATCTCGACGCGCTCCGTGACGTCTGTAAGCGCCGCGCATGCGCGGTGTGCAGACGTGGACGCGCTGAGAGACGGGGACGTGGATCATGGAGTTCTCCGCGCCGATCGTGTGGACCACAGGTGCCTCGCATCCAGGTAATACCTCCCTATCGTCCCACCCCAATTCTAGCCTATATATACCCTGCCTGTATATCACTTAGTACCTCCTGACGAAGCCGCTGAGGTGAAACGCGCGTCGAGGTCTCGCGCTCAGGGTCTGGCATCCCATTTATCACCATGTCTTCAGGTACGTCCTGTTACTAGTACAGCCTTACATTTCCCACTGGGTACCCCCGTATACATCCATAGTGGGTCCCTTACTTTTAGGTGCATGTTGCTACCTTTGAGACTCTGATATTGACTCTCATTGTGGACTCACTATTATACCGGTTTGTTTCGGTGCCTATGTATTTTGGGATGTGAGGGATTACTCATGGTTTACCAAGTATGGTCACTTGTACTTTTTGTACATAGCCTCATCACGGCTATCCTCTGTGTCATGCTATCCTGGTCATCCTTGAGTTAATGCCCTGATTTTTTGACTGTACTGATCTGTGTTCCACATTGCACAGGTTGACTGGTAATTTAATGGTGTCATTGGCCCTCTGCTTCTCCGTATACTGTATACCATCCTGTTGTTTCCCAATACTTTATATTTTATAATAAATGATATTTTGGTACATTACTTCCACTTGTTTGTTTTAGTCAATACTGCTACGGTCGCCTATTTAAACAAACAGGGAGGAACCAGGAGTCGCTCCCTAGCAGCTGTAAACGACAAGATTTTTTCCTGGGCAGAAAGCAACCTTATTTCCCTTTACAGCCTTGCATGTCAGAGGAGAAGAAAATTCCTTGGCCGACTTCCTCAGCCGTCACTCTGAAAGAAGGGAATTGGTCCCTAAATCTGCAAATATTTCATCGGTTGTGTCTCAAGTGGGGGACTCCAAAAATAGATCTCTTTGTGACAAAGACCAACGAACAGACCAAACAGTTCTGTTCCCTCTCCCAAAGGGACCAGCCACTATGGATAGATGCCCTATCCTGACCATGGCCAGACTGTCTTCTTTACGCCTTTCCTCCCTTCAGCCTAATATCAAAGACTCTCATGAAGGTGCAGGAAGAAAAGACCAAGGTAATCTTTATAGCCCCTCACTGGCCGAGAAGATCCTGGTTCCCCCTGCTACTTCATCTTTCGGCAGGGGAATCCTGGATTCTCCCATCCGTACTGGATCTCCTTCATCAAGGCCCAGTAAATCACCCAAACGTCAAACACTTGAACTTGACGGCCTGGAGACTGAGCGCAACACCTTAAAAAAGAAGGGACTCTTGGATTCAGTTATCTCCACTCTTATGCTCAGCCGAAAACCCATAACATCCAGAATTATCTGCGGACCTGAAAAGTTTTTTTAAAAATTCACGGGTGACGTAATTTTGCCAGACATTCCTCAAATTCTGCAGTTCCTCCAAGCTGGACTTGACAAAGGCCTCAGACCAGCAACCCTTAGAGTGCAGGTGTCAGACCTAAGTGCATTTTTTTACCTCAAGTTGGCAGAGTCCTCTCTAGTAAAGCGTTTTCTTAAAGGTGCTGTGAGAGACCCCTGTAGCCCGTCCTACCGTTGCTCCCTGGGACCTTAACTTAGTGTTATCTGTCTTAATGTCTCCTTCATTTGAGCCAATAGAAGAAATATCCTTGAGACTTCTCACGTTGAAGACCGCGTTCCTTACGGCCATTACAACTGCCAGAAGAGTTGGGGAGATCAAGCTTTTTCGTATAAACCTCCATATCTAACGATCCTCGATGACCACATAATTCTGAAACATTGCCCAGCCTTACTTCTACCTCAGGTAGGATCGCTGCCCTTGTTCTGTCCTTCACCAACTTCGGAAAAAGAAGAAATATCACAACTTGGATGTAAGAAGGGTTGTAATCTGCTACCTCAACAGAACCTCATCCTTCAGGCACTCGGACCAACTGTTCCTACAGTACCAAGGGCCCAACAAAGGTCGCGGGGCTAGCAAACCTACGATATCCAGACGCATAAAAAATATGATCAAGCTAGCTTACCTGCAGAAAGACCTCCAGCCCCCGGTTGGGCTAAGGGCTCACTCCACCAGAGCAGTGTCATCCTCATGGGCTGAGGCGGCATCAGTATCATTAGAACAGATATGTAGAGACGCAACTTGGGCCAATCCTATGACATTTTTCAATCACTACAGACTGGACATCCTTAAAAACCAGGACTTATCATTTGGGCGCAGGGTACTTTCTGCTGCTGTCCCTCCCTGATCCTATTACTCTGTTAGCCTCCACAACGGCACTTATAGGAGGATTATCGGAAGAATCTATTACCGGTAAGAGTAATTATTTCTTTCCCTTCACTGGAGATAAGGGTCCTAGGCCAACCCCTGAAATACATTCCTACATTATCCCTCCTCCACCAAGCTTTACAGTTGGCACAGTGCAGTCAGGTAGGTAACATTCTTCTGGCACTTGCCAAACGCAGACTCGTCCATCAGACTGCCAGATAGAGCAGCGTGATTCATCACTTCACAGAACTCATTTCCACTGCTCCAGAGTCTAGTGACAGTGCTTTACACCACTCCTTCTGATGCCTGGCATTGTGCTTGATGATGTAAGGCTTACATGTATGTACCTGCTTGACCATGGAAACCCATGCCATGAAGCTGCTGGTGCCCAGTTTTAGTGCTGATGTTAATGCCAGAGGAGGTTTGGACTCAGCAGAGGGTTGTTAACTTTTGTGCACTTTGCTCTGTAACTTTACATGGTCTTCACATCATGGCTGAGTTTCTTTGGTTCCTAAACGCTTCCATTTTATAATAATACCACTCACAGTTGATTGAAGAATGGGAGGGTAGAAATTTCATTAATTAACTTGTTACAGCAGTGACATCTTATTACAGGATCACACTGGAATTCAGTGAGCTCTTCTTCCACAAATGTTTGTAAAGGCAGACAGCATGGCTAGAGGCTGGATGTTATACACCTGTGGCAATGGGACTGAATTAAACACCTGAATTCAATGATTGAGAGATGTCTCCTAATAGTTCTATCCATATTGTGTGTGTGTGTGTGTGTGTGTGTGTGTCTACAGATTGGAGGTGTGTTAAAGGGGTTCACAAGAAATTGTACAAGATGGACTCCAGTAACCCAACCTAGAATTTAAATAGAAACTGGTTGCCCCTACTTGCAGAGATGTCTGAGGCGATGATGGAGGCAGTGCCTTGCTATATACTGTGCTGTTTGGCCGTGATGGTATATCAGGATCACTACATTACTGCTTGTTGTAGCTGAGAAGCCCTGCTGTACAGGGGATAGTAATGGTGCAATCCTGCCGATATGTCATCATGGCTGAGCAGCCTGACAGGAACGAGGTGCAGGATCTCCTCATATTACACTAAACAGCTGTGTAATGAAGCCCACTCCCCTTCTCCCCAGGCAGCTCTGCAAGCGCATGTAACCCATCATATTCACATTCTAAGACAAAGGATGTAGGTATTAATGAATCTTCCCCCAGTCATTACCACATCAATGCACAAGATCCTTTGTCTAGCTACAGTACAAGGCCCTGATTGTGGAAAAGCATTTGCAAAACTGTGTATATTGTATTAGCTGCTCACTTTATGAGCTATCCTTTTGAGCTTTATGCTATAAATTTTTTTTATGCTTTGCAATGTATTTTATTGTGGTATTTTATTAAAAGAACGGTGGCTCTACCTAAATCCCAGATAGTGGACTGGTGCACACCTCATGGTACTCCCCAATACTGTATAAAAGCCGTAAATAGTAAAATGGAAAACCGAGGGGCACTCTAACTAGAAATACATGGACCTTTGCAGAAATTGACAATATAAAACCCTTTATTTTAGCAATAATAGCAGAAAATAAAATAAGAATATGAATATCGGAACATTATACCATATCGAACAATAATAAAAACATGGGTCTGTAGACTATATTTTCTCAGACAGATGTCCCCCTATTTGCAGATATTCTATTACTACATAGTATAATTAGACCCCTATTTAATGGAATAGTTTTCCCTTAGTTCACATAAATTTCCAGGATATTGTCCTATGCTGTCTCTGCTGGGAATATATAGTCTCAATTGTTTCAATGTCCCTATTATTTGTGGGGTATAATACTCCAATGAGGTTATTCAATATGTCACGTATTGTAGCAATATATCACAGAAGTGTGTGTATGTATGTGTGTGTGTGTACATGTGTATGTATATATATATATATATATATAATATATTGTCAATTTCTGCAAAGGTCCATGTGTTTCTAGTTAGAGTGCCCCTCGGTTTTCTATTTTACTAATTAGTACTGAAAATTGAGCTCACTGCAGAATTGAAAGGGATATTTAGAGTTTGAAAAGGAAAGTGCAGAATCTATCCTTGTGACTTGTTATTCGTAAAGAAATTACCCATTTGAGAATGTACTTCTACACAATGGTATACAGAGTGATTGCTATAATACAAGTATATGGATGAATTGCTATTGGTGTGAATGTTTGTTTGCTAAACACTAAAGAATAGTTTGCATTACGTGCACGCATTGAAAAGCTTGACAACAGTTCAAGGGTAGGTAACATTTGTAGGATTTTGACTGATCTTCTTTTGTTTCCTCTCAATTGCAGAGCACTCTACATATAACAAATTCCAACTTCTATTCAATCTCTGTGGACAGTCTTATAAGCCAAGTACAGTACATGAACACAGTGATTGGAACCCAGCAGCAGAGTAACGTGTCTGTCATCCAGCCGCTCAGTGAGAAACTGGTATAGTTACCATATAACTATCATGTTAAAATGCCATCTATATATCACAAGTCTAATGACTAGCGCTACTACTGCTTGAGTAACACTGTTCTTAGTTTTTTTTTATTTTTTATGTAGTATCAATCATGAAGGCTGTTTACCCTACATATGAATACATCTGTGCAAAATAGTACAATAATGTAAATTAAGAACCTAGAGTACATTGAAACACGGGGGAATAGGCAGGAGAGACAAAGGTTAGACTGGATGTTGAAAAAACACTCCAGCAAATTTCTAATAGAAATACACTGGGGATTCTGCACACAGCACACACAGATAATGTCATGGAACTTTTAGAGCTGCAGTCATTGTATGGACTCGCCTATCACATCATTGCATTCCTGGACCCTTAGGGCAGAAATTATACTTTAGCAGCACTATATATGGGAGATGTACAGAGGAACTTGGTGGGGAAGAGGAAGTACGGTACCTGGAAGCTGCCAGGAGGGATTTCATAGATGTTGCTGCAACCCTGTACTTGACAAGAAATCAGCCACACTGACCTCCCTTCTACACAGGAGAGCAAGGTCTGGACAGGTGGAAAAGCAATCAAGATGTATGGATATAACTGAGCTGGGACAAAATTATTTACAATGCTTTTTTATATGTCCCAAAAATTAGCTGGAGTGCTGCTTTACTGTGTGTTTTTTTTTTTTTTTTTTTTTTTTAAAGGGGGACCTGATTTATGTTATAGAAACTGACCACCGTGCCTTTTTCATATGTTTATGTGATCCAGAAGTGACTCTTGATGTCTTTATATAATTTGTAAATCTGCAGAAAATGCACTCCTATTCTTGTTTGTCATATGCAAATTAGTTTTTTAAAGTCAAGGAGGCCGGGCCAAGCCTCCTCATGGTCAGGCTTTGCCTGCCCCCATTCTCCCACATGCTGATTGACATCTCCAGGCTAGAAAACCTCCTCCCCTGTTCTCAAGAGATCCCGGGCAAGCTTCGTTCGCTCTCCTATATGGTGCATGCCCAGTAAATAGTGCACTATAGCGCCAAGCTTCAGCTCTTCACTACACATGTGCCGTAGGGCGGGAGCGCTCTCCTCTCTACAGCGAGCAGAGTCTGCGCAGGAGCACGTGAGAATAGGGGATGACATCCCCTGGCCTGGAGATGCAGGAAGAGGGGGAGGGTAAGAGGGGTAAGCCTGAATTATTATTTTTTTGCATATGTGGAGAGCAAGAATAAAAGTGCATTTTCTACAAACTTACAAGTTACAAAAAAGCATCAAGAGTCACTTCTGGATCACCATATGTATGAAGAAGGTACTGTGGTCGGTTTCTATAACATAAACGAGCTGTCAGGTTTTATTTTAATTTTTTTTTAACTTTTTTACCATTTTAGTACATACTATGTATTAGTATGGTATTTTATTTTATTACACCTAGATAAGATTTGATTAAGGCCTCATGCACACAAACGTGTTTTTTTTTTTTTCTGTTTCCGTTCCGTTTTTTGCGTTCCGTGTACAGTCCGTATACGGAACTATTCATTTCAATGGGTCCGCAAAAAAAACGGAATATACTTCGTATGCATTACGTTTCCTTATTTCCGTTTTTCTATTCCATTCAAGGATAGAAGATGTCCTATTATTGTCCGCATAACGGACAAGGATAGTACTGTTCTATTAGGGGCCGGCTGTTCCGTTCCGCAAAATACGGAATACACATGGATGTCACCCTTATTTTTTGCGGATGCATTTTTTTGCGGACCGAAAAAAACGCTGAAAAAACCATACGGTCGTGTGCAATAGGCCTAGGCTGCTATGCTTGTGATCATTAAAATGATCATGAAAAGTTCTGCAAAATTATGTATGTATCCTAGAGTATAATGCAAGTGATTTTATGAGGTAATTTTTTATTTTTTATTTTTTTAGGTGAATTTCACAGTGAAGTTGGAGTTAGGTGGAATTCTGTCTTATTTATAGTAAGTATAGAATGACAACGCTCTAACAGCGCAACATAGAAAACAGGGCACGTTAATTCGCGTGGACACTAGGCCTGTTTGGGTAATTGTTAGTTTATTGCCGTATAGAAGGGAGATTAACACTTGCCGTATTTTTTCACCGTTGATTTGACGGCCGTGAATCCATCATGTAGCTTTGCCACATATTTGCTGTGGATTTGACCCACTGAAATGAATCCACATTTGTTAATTGCAAATTTTGATGCGGTCTTGCTGTGAATTTCACCTTTTGCATTCTAAATGCACAGTGGAAAAATATGCCCCCTAAAGCTGGATGAAAGAACTGCTCTTTCTTTGTCGTCCTGGCCTGTATTTATAAGGATTTTTGCTCCTAAATAATGGAACATACCAGAGAAAACTGTAGATCGCCATGATCATGACAGCTGTAGGAAATATTTTTAAAGGACACCTGTCTTTTTTTATTTTTATTTTTTTAACCGAATATCTATTATTGTTGTCCTAAGCAGATTCCAGCATTTTATTTTATTTTTCAATCTGCCCCTCCGTTCTGCTGCATTGCCCCCCTCCCCTCTCCGATTTGGTGCCTAGTATGTATTTGGCCAGTAAAGGTACCTGGAGTAGACCTCTGCTCTCCTCAGTGGGTGTATTCTTCCCCCTGTCTGTGTCGCGGTCTAATCGCTGCAGGCTCCTTCACAGCCAGGAAGAAGACATGCTGTTTTCGTGAGAACCCCCTATGTAAGTGAGTAATTCCAGGGACAACGCCATTGTGACGAGAGGAGAAGATGCGACGGGCAGAAGAGTAGAGGAATGGAAGATCCGAGTGCTAGATCGCCTGTTTTTCTTCTCTTTTGCCTGTTGCGTCTTCTGCTCTTCTAACAATGGCATTGGCTCCAGAAGTTCTCGCTTACATAGGTGTTCTCGCGAGAACAGCACCTCTCCTTCCCAGCTGTGAAGTGGTCCATAGCGATTGGACAGCATCACAGACTGGAAGAATTATATGCCCACTATGGAGAGCGGAGGTCTCCTCCCCTGGTACCTTTACTGGTCACTTACATATTAGGTGCTAAAACAGAGGAGGGACCGATTAGGGGGAAAAGTGCTGGTATCTGCTTGGGACAGGCAACAAGAAAAAGAAAAGGTTTTAGAAAAAAAGAGGCAACAGGTCCCAATAATAGGCAGGAGGTGACCTAACAACTAGGGAGTGTGGAATAATGATTGAAGAGCTGTATGGTCTTATCGCTACCTATAGAGAACAATAGGCTGCATCCAACTGCCCAGCAGATACTGATATCGGGTCTCGAGACCTTTTATCATTTTAGTTTAATCATTTTACAGTGCAAGTTTGGGAGTTTATTTTTTTTTTTCCTTTTTTTTAAATTTTTTTTTTTACCCTTCTACAGCAAATGCTAGTTTAATTGCCAATCAGCACTTCTATGTCGACTAACACAACCTTGTATGACAGCTTAAAATGAAAAGTGATATTTCAAAAAGGGGCTGTGGAGTCGGTAAGCCAAAACTCTGACTTCTGAATCCTGTATTTTATCACACTCCAACTCCTTCATAAATGGCCCATAATTTAGTAATACATTTACAGCAGTAAAATGGTAACAGACTTTTTCTTACTATCCTGTAAGTAATCAGGCTACTGGAGCACAAAACATATTTATTGGAATGCAATTTCAGATTTTTATGTTTATTTTTTTCATTCCTGTACGGAAACTGCAAAACACTTAATAGTGTTAAGAAATCTATGGATTTGTTCTTAGAAAAGGTTAGAATAGATGCATATGTACGGTATGTCCTGGAAATGCAGAGGATTATATGGGAATGGAAGAAACATGTGAAAGGTGTAGCTGCTATAGTCAGTGCTTGTCCTAAAGGGGTTGTCTCGCTGGTGCCAGCAGCCTGCCTCCTCTATGGAAAGATTCATACTTACCTGCTCCAGTCCTGCACACTGGCTCCTGTGTGTCTGTCTTCTGATCTGCGGCTTGTTTACTTCCTCCCTGGCATGGGCATGTATACGCTGCAGCCAATGACTGGATTTAGATGTGATGTGTCCAAAAGAGGCACAGAAGGGGTGCAAATGAGCTCTTAACAAGCTCTGCCTATAATGCCACCAGCTGTAGGGCAGCTCTCCTACAAGTCAATGTTCGACCCTTTAAATAGGCCTTGAGACATGACTAGGATATTAAATAAGCCAGCACCCCATCTGCATACAGCTGGTTTGGGGGTAATTGCCCCTCATCAGTGCAGAGAGTACTGGCTTAACTGGGTGAGAGGCCTAGGTCAGGATTTGGGGGTTACAATCTCTCCTTGCGGGGAAAGCGCCCTCCGAGTCATGTCTCAAGGCCTATTTAAAGAGTCAAACATTGACTTATAGCATAGCTGCCTTACATCTAATGGCATTAGAGGCAGAGCTTGTTAAAAGCTCATTGGCATCCTTTTCTTCCCAAAAGAGGCACATCACTACTGAAGCCAGCCATTGGCTGCAGTGAGCAGATGACTTTGCACTTGCAGTGGAGGAAGTAAACAAGCCACTGACCGGAAGATGGATATACACGGGAGCCAACTCGCAGGACCAGAGCGACGGGGAGTAGGTAAGTAGGATTTCTAACCATAGCATAGGCAGTCTGTGGTAACCTGTGAAAAGTAACTTATTCCCAGACAATACCTTTTTAATGCTGTCTTTCTGAGATGACTGCAGGCATGTCCAGTGGTGAATGTCCTCCCTCTGGTCTTCACTACTGAGCATGTGCAGCACAGTTTCAAGCATTGTAGCTAAGGGTCTTGGAGCAGCATGAAGATACCTAGTACACGGCTAGTTTCCCACTAGTGTTTAGAGCTCTGGCAGGCAGCCTGCTGGAGCTCTCTGGTGCCTGAATGCTCGCTGGCCCAGAGGACTGGCAAAGATCCGGCCACAACCTGGCAGATCACACTGTGCGCAGCGGTTTTAGTCTGGCCGATCCTTGGCATATTTGCTGGGTTGCGGCCGGATTTCCACCGGTCCCCAATATAATCAGCAGCCTGCAGCAATGCCGGATCCAGAGAGCTCTGGCAGGAAACAGCCTGCCGCAGCTTTCAAGAGCTGGTGTGAAACTAGCCTAAGGGATAGGATAGAACACAGGAGAGGTGAGGACTGATTTTCTGTCATCACTAGAGCACCCTGCTTATCACTGCTTTTGATAAATAGGGGCCTATAATTATGTTTGTAAGGGGAAGGGATATTCCTTGTTTAATTTCCTTTTTGCTTCTTTTTTTTCCCAGTAACTTCTGCACTCTGCCCACAGTTAAAGTGCACAACATTGTTGTTTTTGTGCGGTATGTACAGCTTATTTTGTTTTACTTGTATTTTCTGTATTTCTTAATATTGAAGTATTTGGTAGATTATCGAATAGTTTAGATTACCAAACTGTCATTGGAAAGTACAAAGAGTTTGTATGTGTAGGGAACCTAAAAAATGCTACCATGCTACTGCTGTTATCCAGTTCAAGTATTAGACCACTATATTATCATGTTTTATCTTAGTATGGAAGTGTTATTATTTTGTGGATGTCCCAGGTATCTTCCTGTATTGGCTTTTCCATCTAGCCTATTTTCTTCTTTCGCCT